>NW_006300017.1:775602-790930 GCF_000327345.1 Myotis davidii
CGCCAGGTCCATGCGGGCAGGGAACCCAACAGGGGTGAGGCGGACACCTGGTGGGGCTCAACTATCCCCGACCCCCAGAGCCAGGGAGAGAAAGGGGCGCACTCCAGGCGGCTCAGCTGCTGGCAGGCAGGTGGAGCAGGGCTGCTGGGGAGGGGAGAGGAGGGGGATGAGAGAGGGAGATGGGGAAGCTGCAAATAGGGAATGGATGCTAGCATCTTCCCTCCCGGATGCCTTAGCAGAAGTTGCCAAACTCCAAGGAGAAGAGCTAAGTTTCCCAGGACAGGTGTGTGCAAGTCCAGTGCTGGGTGGGACCCTTCTCTGCCTGGCTGAGCCACAGACCACAGCAGAGCCCCCTGGGCCTGTACATGGAGCTGGGAGACTCTTTCTGCCCTGATGGCTAGCTATGGAAGTGCCCATGGCCCTTGACTTGCTCTGTCTCCTAAACTGATGAATCTGAATCTCCTCACCACACAATACAAATAATCCTCATCCTATTCCATGCTTATTATTTGAGTATCTTCTAAGAAAGGAGCAAGAGCTGGGGGAAAGACGGGTCCCAAAAAGTATTAGGCTGATTTCCGACTTTCTATGGCACCATGACCATAACACGATGTGGAACGTGATGGCTTTGGGAGGGGACCTGGCAACAGCATTCTCAGAGGCCAGACTATCACTTTGGGGCTCAGATTAATTTCTTTCCCTTTTTACATGGGGGACACAGGCTTCCCTTGGGCCTGCCAGGAGGTATTTTTGCTGCTCCTTCTATCAGAAGCCACCTCTTATTTCATATGGTAATCCCGTGGTTGTAGCATCACTTAGTGGCTGCATCATAATTTAATGGCAACGATGCATTTGCGTTGCTGTATTCCTTCTCAAATCCTTTCATTAAGTCAGACGAGTCACTGAATAATTGTTACGATGAAGTGGAAATGAAACATCCGTTTAAACTTTTATCATTTAGGACTTCCCTTGCTGGATGACTCCACGACAAATAAATTCTGCCCATCACCCCTTGTAAAATGGTAGCCCACATACAGCTGTAGGTCTCAAGTTTTTAATTAGAGGATCGTACCTCCGGAAGAATACTTGTCACTAGCCGTGCCATATACGTTTTATATGTTTATTATAGGGAAAGCATCTCAGGCCTTTCCAGAAAGCAGATACTAATACAGGCGATGGGGCAGGGCACACAGCCACAGCTCCTGATAGGAGTCATGCTGCTGAGACATGGTGCTCAGACAGCAGCCGAACCGCTAATTTGGGATATTAATGATACCCATCTTTCCTTTAGAGTTGAGTGGCCCTGAGTTTTCTGTACACACACTGCATCGAATCCTCTAAATTCTGAGATGCATTTGTCCATTATCACCCACCAGACTGGAAAGGCTTTCTTGGTGCTTTTACCCAGTGGCCCGTGAGGTCCGAAATGTTGGTGACTGCTGCTTTAACCTGTGCAAAGTTGAGAATGCAAAGTTGTGCTTAAGGTTTTCTTCCACTACAGAGTCTGCATCCTGACCATTGGGCGGGGGCGAGAGGGGGGGACATGATAGCGGTGGGGTTGGGTCTGGCTGCCATCCAAGTCACAGGACTCCTGCCACTTGCTTACAGGGGTCTCTTTTGACATTCTCTACTCATGCACCTGCCGGCTCTAGTGTTTCTCAGGAGAGGCAAATGGGGCAGCTGCTGAATACCAAGTCAGCTCATAAAGGATTGTTTGAGATGGAAAGATTTATTGGGAAAGAGACCAAAGATGGACAGAGCACGAGATTCCAGGTGGGGCGAGAAGAGCCGGGCAGGAAAAGATGAGAGGCAGAGACCGGTTATAAGAGGCATTGACTAGACCAGTGATGGCGAACCTCTGATACGCGTGTCAGAGGTGACACGCACTCATTTTTTTGTTGTTGATTTTTTTTTGTTAAGAACAGTCCTATATCTCTCCTCTCTGGTAAGTTGGTTTCCTAGTTCAACATTTTCGAGTGAACATATGGGCTGAACTCAAGGGCTAGTAAATTAGAGAAATAACTGCAGAGGTCTCGTCTTTATCTGAATCTATGTATTCTACAGTTTTGTGGGGGAGATTGTGTGCCTTTTGAAGGCATTGTGAGGGACCAGTGCATTCATTTGTAGACTAGAAAGCCAAACAAATTGGAATGGAAAAGAGACAAAGGGGTGAGGTTCTCAATGAACAAAGTAGTTTATATCAGGAGTTTTTTATAAAATGCTTACCTAGTACCACAATAGGGAGGCCGCCATTAAACCCATTTGGACACATGACAACATTCGTGAAGACAAATCAGATAAGGACAAATTAAAGTCCTAAGAATCTGGCTCTGAGGTTGGATCATCTCTTCTGACCAACTCCTCAACCCTTCAGCTGTGTGGGGGGTACATTAGAACGCCCATCTCCCCTACCTCACAGGGTTAGAGGGTATCTTGACGTGTCCCAAGATTGCATTTTTAAGGTCTGGTAAGATGAGTCTCTTCTGACCAACTCCTCAACCCTTCAGTTGCGTGGGGGGTACATTAGAATGCCCATCTCCCCTACCTCACAGGGTTGGAGGGTATCTTGACATGTTCCCAAGATTGCATTTTTAAGGTCTGGTTAGATGACAGACCCTGAGACAATGTCTTGGCAAAATGGTTTATGACTTTGCACTCCCAAGGGGCGGGGGCACTTCATGCCATGCAGAGCCACGTGGGGAAGCACCAGGTGAGTGTGGACACAGAGGATGGGGAAGCGAGGCTCAGAGCCTTACTGTGCTTTCCACAGGAAGGAGCTGGGGGAGAAGGTTGATAAGCTGGAGCAAGCTTGGGACTGGCCTGTTGGAATGACTGTGGCTTCCTCGGGGCTGTAGGAATGGTCTCTAGGTGTCCAGTGCCTGGCCCTGGGGGAGATCTACTGGAAGCATATTGGTGTGGTGTGTGACAGCTGGATAAAAGACCTGGGGATACTGGTTGGTTTGCATATGAAAGAGGTGCTAAAGGCAAGTTGTTTGCTATCTGAGCATGGCAGTTTCTCCAAAATCTGCCCAACCAACTATCACAAAATGCAGAAAATAAAAAAATAAAAAAACATGGTTAATCGCAGGTGACAATTCATGAGGTACACACTTAACACAGTGGATGTTTTTAGTAATCATAAATTATGATTATATGGCATAACTCCCACTTTCCTTCGATAACAAATGGTGACATGTACAATAATATCAGTAAAACGATGTCGTTGCTCTATGTTTAAACTAGAGCTTTGATTCAAACCCATAGACATCTTGTTATTTAGGGCGATTTGTAATACAAAATGCAGAGTTGCATCCAGTGCAATCACGTTGGAAAACTTCAAGCAGAGAGGTGACAGAATCTGACTGGTACGGTTTTGAAATTTCATTTTCGTTGTTGTATAAAGAATGTATCACGGGTGTACAGACTGGAAGCAGGGAATAGAAGAGGGAATAAATGATGGTAGCAATGGTGATGGAGAAAAGTGGAGAGGCGAGGTGTGTAGTTTGAAAATACCATCGTGTTTAAGACTTCCTGAGAGTTTGGATGTGGGGTTGAGGAAAAGGAAGGAATTGAGGATGATTCCTAAATTGAATTGGTAACTGGGTGGTAGAATTTTCTGTGGTAGGGAAGACTCCAGAAGGGGTATGTTTATAGAGGCAGGGCTTGCAAGAGCAAATTCCCAGGCTGTCTGAAAGGGGTGTGTGTGTGTGTGTGTGTGTGTTATGAGAAACAGGGCGGGTCTTTCTCTGAATCTAGAGGTGACCCAACTTCAGAATTAGAAACCCCCCAAGACTCAAAAGTGGTTACTAATGAGGTTTCATTGTACCCTGGAGGGGCTGCCCAGACGAGGGTGGCGACTGAGAATTCTGGATCCAACAGAAGGATCTGCATTTATCTAATGAAATTTGTATCCACTTGTAAAAGCAATTTCAAACTGTGTGTTATTCATAAACAAGGAAAACTTACAGCTTGTGTTTATCTGAGAGAAGGCTGTACCCAGCTGTTCGGCGTGTGCACGAGGCAGAATCATAAAGTGAAAATCCTGTGTGATGCATATGTAGATGACAGAAGCCTCCCTCCCTCCCTCCCTCCATCAGCACCCAGGGGGTGAAGTGGCCCAGGGAGCACTGTGGCTTAGCCTGTGAATCCTCTCTGCGGGCCCCTCAGGACAGGGAGATGTAGTAAACTAAAGGTTTGCTAGTGAAGAGAGAAGCAAGGCTCGACTTGGCTCAGTCTTTGGGCTCCAGAAAGTTCCAAGAATGGCAGCACATGCCAGACACAATACTTGGGATGAGACTCAGGTAGTGTCCTCTTTAAAACCCCAAGCCATCCCAATGGAATAGCTGCTCACATGATCGGCGCTAGGGAAGAATGAGGGCCATCACATCTCGTTGTCTTTCTGCACTCTTGCAAACTGAGGCAAATAAAAATGGTTTTCCTAGTCTGCTGCTGGCAGGAGGCCAGACTTTGAGGCAGTTTAGTCTTGACCTGTTCCTCTTTCTGTCCCCGACCACATCGCATCCTTCCTAACACAGGACTCTACTCCGTGGGCTAGTGGAAAGAACTGATATTGGGCGTGAATTAAAATTCATGCTTCAGGTGCCAGCTCTGCCTTATAAGATCTGCCATCTTGGACACATCACTGATCCTCTCGAAGTTTGTATCTTCCCATCGGTAAACAGGGTTAATAAGAGCTTCTGCACAGGGTTGCCGTGAGAATGAAAGTGGACGATACATGTGGACGGACGATACATGTGGACGGACGATACATACGGAAACTCCTCTCGCAGTGCCTGACAGAATGGCAGTGCTCACTGTTGCTTTCTTCCCCTTTCTCTCTGCTGAAATAACTGAAATTTACCACAACAAACAAAGCAATAAAAATAACCCAGTGAGGGGCTAGGAGAAGGGGGGAGTAAGGAGCAGGGGGTAAATGGGACATATCTGTAATACTATTAACGATAAAATAATGTATATTAAAAATAAAAAGTGAAAAAAATAATCCAGTGGACAAAACACGCACACGCACGCACACACACACACAAAATAAATAAATTAAAAATAAAAATAAGAACACCAACAAGAATAAGGCACATAAGATTTGCATTAAAGAAAGATCTGTATGAGGTATTTCCCAATACTGATAGAGGGATCTACTGGAAGCTATAGAATTCACTGGATATGATTGAAGCCCCTCATCTGACTGTTCAAAGTGTGTGTGCATGTGTGTGACTGCCTCTCTCCCATTAGAATTGCAAAGTCCCCAAGAGCAGGTGCTTGCTTTGCGCACCCCGATTCCTGTCCTGCGGACTGGAGCCTGGTACAGAGAAACTCAGGCCTGTCCCCCTTAGCCCGTGACGCGGACGGCAGAGGCTCCAGCTCCATCCCACTGGGGGCTCTGCGGACTACATCTCATTTCCTCGCCGGCCCCCACGTTCCACGGCGGTGTGACATCACAAGGCATCAACTGTGTTCAGGCATCGCCTTCCAGCAAGGCAGGAGACTCCTGTCAAGGGACCCGGTTCCACAAACCACACAATAAAACCAGCCTCATTACTTCATAGTCACACTCCATATACTTCTACAAATCAAATAACAAAAAAACATTATATTGAGACCTACAAGCCATAAAATGTGTTTTTTAAATGCTCGATGGCATTTATGACAGTCCTGCCCCTCCTGACAGGTGGAAAATGGACCAGTCCACCCAGAGGGCCAGGGTGTGGCTGAGAGAGCGCTGGCCCGGCTCTGAATCTGGACCTGCCACTCAGGAGCAGGGACTCTAGAAAATGCACTAGACTTTTCTGAGCCCAAATGTCCTCACTGGTTCGTTGGACAACACTATACTTTTCCTCTCTTGGAAGAATTACACAAGTTGGATATCAGATACATTGCAGAGAGCTTGGCACACAGTAAATGCTCAATAAGTAACTGCTCAGATGCTGCTTGACCTGGGCCATGCCCCCTCCCTTGCCTGCTAAAATGAACCTGCTCTCTCGATGTCAGAGAGGAACTGGGATTTGTGTTTTGTGTTGGTTACTTAAAATCTTATTTCATTTGCCAAACGCTTTTTTCTATTGTACATTTATCTTGTTAACTAATTCAATCATTCTTTTTTTCTTTTTTTGATATATTTTATTGTCTTTTTACAGAGAGGAAGGGAGAGGGATAGTTAGAAACATCGATGAGAGAGAAACATCCATCAGCTGCCTCCTGCACACTCACTACTGGGGATGTGCCTGCAACCAAGGTACATGCCCTTGACCTGAATCGAACCTGGGACCCTTCAGTCCGCAGGCCGACGCTCTATCTACTGAGCCAAACCAGTTAGGGCATCTTTTTTCTTTTTGTAAAGAAAGATTCTTTGAACATCTTCACAGTTTTCTGGGTCTGGGGATGCAAAGGATATGATATATCGCCTGCCCACAAGGAGTTAATAGTCTAGTAGGGGAAATAAATCAGTAGTACCATATGACAAGATTTAAAATAAAAACATGCAAGGTTATATGCAATATCTCAGAGCTGGGCCATCTACAGTAGATTAGGGTTCTTAGAAAGCTGTTCAAATGAGGTGACTCCTAAATCCACTTTAAAGACTAGACAGAATCACGCTGTTATTTGGTTTCTGATGTTGGCATCTGAGTGGATGATATTACCCATCACAGAGAAATAGTAAGAATAACTGATACTGAGCGGTGGACATTACTTGACTAAATGAAAAATGTTGAACATACAGTGATAGTGAAAAATCCAAGTATCGATTTCTGTTGACATCTGTTTGGTTAGTTTTTGAGAAAGAGACAATGTTCAGATTTACAGGTTTGGGAATCATTTCTGTGTCAGTGGGAGCTGAAGCCTGGATCCTAATGAAGTCACTCAGCAGGAGTGGAGTGAGAAGGAATTAAGCGCTAAGTGTGAATGCTGGGCAACACCAACATTTAGGGGTGAGTGGAGGAGCTCACAGAGCGTCCTGGGGAGTGGCCAGACAATGAGAAGGAAGGTGGGGGACCAATAGCCTCTGAGAAACCAGGGAGGAGCCTAAGAAAAATGGTTAACAGCATCAAACACTAGGGGATTCAGGTAAGTGAACGAGGGCCAATCAGGCTCTTGGTCTGGCACAGTGGGCAACACCAGGAACTCAGAGTGGCTGAAGGATGGTGGAGGCTGGCAAGATCAGAATTTGCAGGGAGGCCTGTAGGTTGGAGACCCAGAGAAGAATTAATGCTGCAGTTCAAACCTGAAGGCTGCCTTCAGGGGGAGGTCAGTATTATCTATTAAGGCCATCAACTGATTGAAAAGGCCCACCCACATAGCAGGCCATCTGCTCTACTCAGTCTACTAATTTAAATGTTAATCTCTTCTTTAAAAAAACACAAACAAAAAACCTCACAGAAACATCTAGAATAAAGACTTCACAGAAACATCTAGAATAATGTTTGACCAAATTCCTGAGCATGGTGGCCTAGCCAAGTTCACAGGCTAAATTAAGGATCACACATCTCAGCTTCCCTTTGCAAAAACCCTCCTAAAAGGATTCAAACAAGTATTCCTTCAGGAACCTCATAGAAAAGGAAAGGAAGGGAAAAGCCCCTCTAGTCCCTCCCCTAATAGTTTTATGTTAGGCAAGTCAATGTCTAAAGACAAAGCCCAACTAGAGTTTAAAAAATTAAAATTGCAAAACACTTGGGAAGAGCTAGGCAGCAGTTCTCAACCTGTGGGTCGCGACCCCTTTGGGGCTTGAAGGACCCTTTCACAGGGGTAGCCTAAGACCATCGGAAACCACATATATAATTACATATTGTTTTTGTGATTAATCACTATGCTTTAATTATGTTCAATTTGTCACAATGAAATTGGGGGTCACCACAACATGAGGAACTGTATTAAAGGGTCCTGGCATTAGGAAGGTTGAGAACCACTGGACTAGCGCTTTAGTGTAAATGGATTTTATGGGAAGTGCAAGTTGTTCCCTTGCAGTGGTGGGGGAGCAGGCCTTTGAGAATGAGGGGGAAATGGAGTTCAGCGAGGCCAAAATATTTTTGTTAGAGTCGTAAGTGTGCACAGGGCTTCCGTTTGTCTGGCTCTACTTTGGGCAAAAAAATCAGAATCTAAATACAATGAGATTCCTCGCAGGCACAGATGGGGAAGGGCCCCCTGGAATCTGCGGGGGTCGAAAGGAAATTGGGAAAAGGCACTTCAGGGCAAACCCTTGTCAGAGAGGGGGAAATGAACCCAGCCGTGTCTCATCTCACACGTAGTGGTCTCAATGGTTCTTTCAAAATGATATCAGGTGACTGCCCGTTTTGGGTCCCAGAATGGAACATCATCCAACAGACGCACTGTTACGTGGCAAATCTCCAACCATCAATTAAGGAGTGCAAGTAGGCACAGGGGTCTGACGGCTCTGAAACTGAGCTTAAACACACAGTCTGGTCCTCTTGACCTTCCTTCAGAAATGTAGAACACCAGAGAAAAGATTTAGATTCCGCTACTTCTACTGCTGCCAATAACAACAGAACTTACTGAAAGCATACAGCATACTAGATTCTGAGATAACTGACTTCTATGCATCTCTCTCTGTTAGCTTGCCCATGAATTCTAACTTTACAAGGAGAAAACTGAGGCTCAGAGAGGGTAGCCTGGACAAGATCAGTGTCAGGAGGCAGGAGTTCCCCTTACGGCCCCAGTCCTTCCCTCTTTACCATGAGAATATCAGAAGTTCCGTGCATTTTGCATAGAGAAAGCCCCTTCATGAATACACTGGACACCCCATGTTGTGAGAAGCACAGGTTATGGTGAAGTGGGAGGTGGGGTGAGGGCTGGAGCAGGCGATGCGATGGCAGAGGTCCCAGGAGGAGCAGAGAAGGCACGGACAGGGCCAGACGGAATCCCTGTCCAACCACAGGCTGCCAATGAGAATTAGCGAGACTGTGAAAGGGCTGTGTCTTCTGCTCTATTTCCCACCGTCTCCCTCCCCCCCTCCATCTGTCAGCCTCTTCCCTCCTCTCTCTCCCTCCATCTCTTCTCCCCTTGCAGATCTTCATCTGCTAATTTCCACCCAACACGTTTATGAATTAATTCCAACACTTCTCTCTCTGTCAAGAGAGCCCGCTTTCTAGCGTCCCCACCCGCTGGCGCTGTGTGCATTCCATCCCACAGACTGTTCTGACAACTCGCAGACGCAGTTATTTGCTCTGACATCTCTGTGTGTGCAGTCGGCCCGTGTTCCCGAGGGTCTGCGGAGCAAGGAGACCAGGTTGCAGAGGGGCAACCCCATCAGCAGCCTTGGTAGGGCGGGTGAGTGAGGGACGAGGAGGCTGTGGGCTGTGGACACAGGCCTGTGGGAGCGGAAGCAGGGGCGATACACCCCGGGTGCTGCTGGCTGCCAGCAGCCAGGGTTCCCAGATTCCAAAGTAGGGCAGGTGCACTTTCTTCTGCAAGTGGCAAGCGTTTGTCAGAAATGAATCCTCACCGTTCTCATCTTAATGAACGCAGACTAACGGTGCTGGGCCAGGGGTTCTAAAAATAGTTTTCTGGAAAACATATATTACGCTTCTAGGCATGTTGAAACAACTGAAGAATAGCGGCTGCGGTTTTCACATCTTAAATCAACCAAGAATACGGGCATTTTAAGGGTGAGCAATGCAAAGAAATGGGTAGCTCTAAAGAGCCAAAGAAATCAACAAATGGTGTAGAGAGGGCTGGACATGGGAGTTTCTACATACATGTTTGATAGGAAAACATCTGCTTGGTGGATTGGTGGATACTTTTAAGGTGGAAGAGCCAATAGAATGATATGTGCAGACCTGTCAGGAGGATATAGCCAGTGCCAAGCACTCTGATGTGAGATGTAGGTAACTCCATCATGTGATCACAGCCAAAGAATGGTGGCTACACATACACAGAGAGCGCTGGTGTCAAGGGACAGAGCCGATCAGACCTTAAGACTTTTGAAAAGTCGGTTTGCCTCTCCTACTTTGGGTTCCCTCAACTATATAACCTGTCACTGGACTAGATGGTTTGCAAATCCCCTTCCAGCTGTAATAGCCCATAAATCCGTGATCAGCACTGGCCCACTGGCCATTGCAGGAAAGTGTTGGCACATCTGTGTCCTCTGCTATTGTCTGGGCCGCTCCTCCCATCTGAACTGCCCTCCTCTGCAGGTCAGACTCCAAACCTCATCGCCAAGGCCCTTCCTGGGTGGTCCCTGTTTCCTAGACACAAGTATGCCTGCCCCGTCGGGCACCTCCTCAGAATGGATCCTTCCCTCCTGTAAGCTTACTAGACCACATCTGCCCCAGGTGAGCACCGGACATGTTGTCTTTGCTAATTTATTGAGAACTGGGCCTCTTTCTCTTCTCAGCACTGAGCACAATGCTCAGGGCCTTCTCAGTAAAGGTTGCTCCGTGAGTCAGTGTGGCACTTCTCGGTGGAAGGCCGTTTTCATACTGGCCTTTGTTTTAACTGAAAGAAACTGTGCAATACATGATGAGTCATCTCATGAGGAAGCCGGAGCAAGAAGAAAGCAAAGCTCAAAAAGGAGCCCCATGATCACACCCTTTGGGGCTGGGCTCTCCCTGCCTGTACACCCTCCCCCATCACGGGGAAGGCGGCATTTCACAGACAAAGGACTGTGTGCCCGGGCACTCACGTTACTTTGCAATTAGCAAGCTCGCACATGATAAACAGACTCATTTTGCTCCGACATCAGCAGTTTGCCTAATCAGTGGTTTCCACTCAGAGCTTGAGGAAAAGGTTTTAAGTCTAGACAATAGAGAAGAATGGAAAACTGTGGTCCAAAGGAAAAGCCTGGCTGTTATTCTTAGATTTGACCTTGTGGGGGCACCAACTTAAAGCCACGGTCCCTTACTCTTTAGAGATACTTCTTCCATGTGCAAATCCATCTTTAGAACTGCTGTCCACATCCACCCCAGTTTTGTTGTTGCCCCTTATTGTTCCAACCAACAAGGCAGCCCACCTTCTGGAGAAGGCCCTATCAGGGTTTGAGTCTAGTCACCGGCAGGTTTGTAATTGCATCCCCATTTTCAGAAATCCCTTCCCTTATGTTGTACAATATTTAATGCAAGAGCCTCTAGCTTAGTCATTGCTTCAGCACTTCTGCCCTTGGGAGCAGCACACACCCACCAGTCTGCCTTCCCCGGTGGGTGAGAGACAGGCAGAGATGGTCTCATCTGCCAGACAGAATAACTGCCTGCTTGACAGAGCACATAGGGATCTGCAGATGTGGGACTACAGCTGTGACGCCAGACACTGCCCTTGTGCCCAAGACATGGGACACCAACATGACATTTCCACTCCACATTTAGGACCTCAAAGGTAGGGCAAGGTGGCTTCTAGTTACCAGGTAATTGCTGTGTTATACACTTTGGATTAGCTATCAGCTTTGCTAACCTGACTTTAAGGCTAAAAGCTCCTGCATCTACATCTGACTCGTGGTCATGAGGTTTTGTTTGGAAAATTTCATTGACACGGGGACCCCTGCGCCACAGGGGGTCTTACAATGTTGACAAGAAGGTCACCTGCTGATGTTCTTCCTGTTTCCATTTACTCACTGTTCTGACATAGAAGAGAAACACAAGGCAGGCAAGGAAGCCAAGGTCTAGGTTGCCAACAAGTAGTAACTCTTCTTTCTATTATAATAATAATAGTATTATTACCCATGGTGGCTACGCTTGTTGTTATATTAGTACTTATTACTATTATTTTACATTTGAACATTGTCCCTACCCTAAGTACACTTGCAGCGGTTCTCAACCTGTGGGTCGCGACCCCTGAAAATACATCCTGCATATCAGATATTTACCTTACAATTCATAACAGTAGCAAAATTACAGTTATGAAGTAGTAATGAAAATAATTTTATGGTTGGGGGTCACCACAACATGAAGAACTGTATTAAAGGGTCGCAGCATTAGGAAGGTTGAGAACCACTGATAGAGCGAGGCGCCTGAGAATCTAGAGCCACCAGTTGTGTCTTAACCCCCTTCTGGACACACCTTGGCCTTGCAATTGGCTGCTTCCCCACGTGTGTCAGTCCAGGTCAGAAAATGTGCAGGCGGAAGCAGCCTGTGCCAGTCTGGGAGAGCAGCTGTGGCGAGGGAAGCCGTCGGAGGCTGGCGGGAAATCTTGTGCTAAACCTGGAGGGCAAACCCAGAAGGTGGAGACGCAGATGACAAGTGAAGTTGGAGAAAAAGAAAACATGGATAAAGGAAAGAGTTCTTACTGCGCCGGCCTTGTCTGAATAAGGCTGACTCCAAACACTTGAATAGGAAGAGGGGGCTCATTGGGGTGGAGCAGGAGGGAAAGGAGGCAGGAATGTTCTTATGGGTGTTGCCCTGGCTTGGCATTCAGCATCCAGCGGTTCATGAACTTCCTGGCTCTCCGCATCCATCAGTTGATGAACTTCCTGGCCCACTGAGCATTTGAAGAAGAGAGAATCACCAGCTAAAAGCTGGACTCACTATCTCCTCCAGAGTCTTTCTTTTCTTAAGGAACATATGATGGACAGACAGGCAACAGATATGGTGACATTACAGTAAAAGACTTTGGAATCATTTAGCTTTGGGTTCAAATCCTGGTTCCACCACCGAGTACGTCAACTGAAGGCCTATCTCATAGCCTCTCAGAGCCTCAGGCTTCTCATCTGAAAACTGAGAGTAGTAATAGCTACTACTATTTGTAGTAATAGCTCCATATTTGGCTATGAGGTGATTTCAGAAGATAGAATCTGGGATGTGTAGGACCTCTGTTAAGAGTATCATTGGCCCATTTCAATCACATCCTTCTCACCAGACTGTCCTGGCGTGCTTTCTCCTCCGAATTTTCCCCATCACTTTCCAAAGCTCAGCCTAACTCCCCTTCTTGCAGTCCACAATGGGTTTCTCCGAAGCCCTCAGCAGGTAAGGTAACATAACACTGTGTAACATTACATCTGTTGTGCAGATCTTGTGGCCCTGCTTGAAGGCCAGACAGGAAGGTATTCTTATAACCATTTGAAAAAAAAATACTGAGACTCAGTAAGTTAGTGGGACTTGCTCAAAACCACACAGTCAGACAAAACATGGTAGATTCAAGCTCAGGCCATGTGATTTCCAATCCCTGCTCGCTTTCTATTAAATATGCGGTATTTTGCATTCTTGTTTTTCATAGATGCTATTTTTATCTGTCTAATTAGATGTCTGTTTGTTTTTTCAGGATATCAACCATCTCTACCTTTCTGTACCTCTCACTGCTCACTGCATAGGTGATACACATAAGAAAATAAGTTAGATAACCAGAGAATGAGCTGATCCTACTACCTCTAAGGTGCACAACTTAGAACAAATTACTTATCCTCACGGCCTCATTTTCCTCACTTGAAAATAAAAAGTGGCAGCCCCACTTTACAGGGTTGCTGTTAGGATTATATCAGTTCATTCTGGTTAAGTACTTAGTACATGTCCATCCTCATGGTGAAGGTGGACACAGAGATGAGCTACTTGGGATCCTTTTCAAGGAAACACTTATTGGCCCAGTCGCTGGCAGTGCTGGAATCTGCTGTTGAGTCCTGTTAGCGAATTTTTTTCACTTTTTAGTTATAGTTTTTAATTATAGTACCACCATTTGGATCTCTTATTTTTTTTACAACTTTTATATATTTATTTACATTCTTTATTTATGGAGACATTGTCATAATGCCTCCTTTTACTTTGTTTAGCACAGTTTTTTTGTTTGTTTAAATATAATATCTGGGCTCTCTCACAAGCACTTCTTGTTGCCTGCATTTTTTTCCTTATATGGACTGCACTTCATTGATTCGTTCCATGTTTTGTATTATTTTTTTTTGTTGTTCGGAACTGGATATTTTCGATAACATATTGTGGCAACTCTAGATACTGCTGCCTCCGCCTCTTCTCTGAGACATGCATTGCTGTCTTGTTTATTTGTTTAATGAGTTGGGCATTTCTCTCTTTGTGGTTTCCAGTTCTCATGTCCCTTCACCTTCCATCTTAAGGGCCAGATGCATCAAGGCACTCTCTCTTCACACATCCATTTTATGGTTTCAAAATACATTCTTCCCTTTCAAATTTATTTTATCTTTGAAAATCATCAAGAGATATTTATACAGCCACATCGAAAATATTTTAGTAAAATTTGTAGATGTTTTGCCTTCAGATGTTTTAACGTAAGCGTTCTTTTGGGGAGGGTGTGTTTTAATATAGGGAATTATAAAGATAAAAATACAAAAGGGAGAAAAGTTTTTAAGATCTAGGTCTTACTTCACTTTAAAAAGAGATCAATCTGTTACGAAGGTTCTGAAAAGTCTATAATTATAGACACTTGATGCTAGACAATATTAAACTGATCTCATTTGAAATGTCAATATTCCCAGAACATATTTCAAATTATTTCTCTTGGCATTCATGGGTTTTTATAATAAGATCCCTACTTTTCCAGCTATTAAATGTTTTATTTTTAATAAATCATTGTCCCATGAGTATCCTCTTCAAACATGACACACAACCTCCCATATATGTTTTTCTCTTTATTGTTTCCCATATTCAGGATAATATTATTCTTTTGTTGTTGGTGGTGGTGATGGTGTTAATTCTAACCCGAGAATATTTTTCCATTGATTTTTATTTTTTTATTTTTAGGGAGAATGGAAGAGGGAGGGAAAAACAGAGAGAAACATGGATGTGGAAGAAATACATCCATTGGTTGCCCCCTGCATGAGCCCTGACCAGAGCTTGGGCTGGGGAGGAACCTGCAACCAAGGTACATGCCCTTGACCGGAATTGAACCTGGGAGCCTTTGGTCCACAGGCTGATGCTCTATCCACTAAGCCAAACTGGCTAGAGAAATATTATTCTTTTTTTTGTTCTGTCAGAGCCAATTTTTCACTTCCTCACGTTGATATTTCTTTCTGTCTTTCCAGTTCTCTTCCAGTCCCTCTCTAAAAATCAATAGAAAAAATATCCTCGGGTGAGGATTTAAAAATAATAATAATAAATAAATGAATGAATAAAACCATCAGCAGTGTGCCCTGCTTTCTGTACCTGGAACCTGGCTGAAGCAAGGGCCACCCCACCCCAGGGGCTGTCTGGAAGCCACCGGCAACCAGCAGACCCCAAAGCCCACCCACTGCTGCGTGAAAGTGCTCCCCAGCGTGGCAGAGGGAGGAGGGTGTATTTTCTGCTGCTGCATCTCCTGAGGTGCTTTTTATTAAAGCCATTTTTTGTCATGTTAAGCAGCTGCTGCAACACAAAGGGAAACTGTCAAGTAATACAGCTTTTGGAAATAGTGACATTTTCCTTGTAAAGGCTTT
>NW_006300017.1:791718-794021 GCF_000327345.1 Myotis davidii
ACTAAATCAGCAGTTCTCAACCTGTGGGTCGCGACCCCTTTGGCGGTCGAACGACCCTTTCACAGGGGTCGCCTAAGATCAACCTGCATATCAAAGATTTACATTATGATTCATAATAGTAGCAACATTACAGTTATGAAGTAGCAACGAAAATAATTTTATGGTTGGGTCACAACATGAGGAACTGTATTTAAAGGGCCGAAAGGTTGAGAACCACTGCACTAAATGAAAACACCCTAATCTTTTATTACCAAGCATGCAGACCTATCCACATTAGGGTTCTCCTTCTCTATGGTTAATAAAGAAAGACTGTCTCTCTCATATTTGACTAATACCTATACCTTTAGATTTATTCATTTTTGCTTTAAATTTTGCCATGTTTTGGTTTCTCAGGAGAATTATTCTAATACCCACTTTATGTAATGTATATTCATGCTCGCCACACCTCAAGTTTCTCCTTCCCATTGGCTTTTATAAATATAAAAAAATTAAACTAAAGTTAAAAAGTGTACCTAGACCTGTCATCTTCTCTATTACTCTTGTCTTCATTTCAGCCAAGTATCACAAAGAGTTGCACAAACATGCTCTTTCCCATTTTTCATCTCCCCATCACACTTCCACACACACCAATATATCCTCTCTGGTCACTCCCCCAGAGCAGTTTTCCTGTGGTCACCAGTGATCTCAATGATACCACTTCCACTGGGTGCTCTTAAATCTTTATCTTCTCGAACTCTCTGTATCTTTCAGCACCTTCTTCTCCTACATGCACAGCCCTCACTTGATTTCTTCCTACCTTTAAGCCTGTTTCTTCTCTGCTCTCATTGCAAGCTTATCTTCTCCCACCTGGTTTTTGAATGTTGGAACCCTTCCAGGCTTTTGTCCAAGGCCCTCTTATCTTTTTACTGTATGCATTCTCCAGAGCCTATGGCTTCAATTATTACTGACATGATAATAATCACTAATCTGTCTCTTAAGCCTAGAGCCGTCTACACATATCTATTTACAACTGCCATTATCTTTTTAAGGGGAGAGGGAGAAAGAGATATAAACATCAGTGATGGAGAGAGAATCATTGTTCGGCTGCCTTCTGCATGCCCCATACTGGGGATCGAGCTCACAACCTGGGCATGTGCCCTGACAGGGAATCGAACTGTGACCTCATGATTCATAGGTTGATGCTCAATCATTGAGCCACATTGGACTGGCCAACTGCCATTTTAACATCACTTCTGGGACTTGCTTGCTCATTTCCTCAGCAGTTATGGAGGCCTACCAGAAGTCAGTACTCTGCTAGGCATTGGTAATACAGATGTGAAAAAATACACCATGTCATTGCCACATCAAACAATGTGGCAGCAGTGGGGTGATAAACAATAAACAAATAAAATATAACAATAAAATATAATAATAAAAATATAATAAGTGATGAGTGCATTGAAGAAAAATAAAGCAGGCTAAGAAAATAACAAGAGATGGAAGTTCTATTTTAAATTGTGTGGTGGCATGTTTTCAAATAATTGAAGTAAAGGAATAAACCACATGAGGTTTTAGAGGAAAATATTTCAGGCAAAGGTAATAACAAGTATAAAGATAATCGGGTGGGAACATATAAGGTAAGTATATAAGTATATAAACTCGTCATAAAAATACAACTTTTAATATTCCCTTGATTTATCCAACTCCTCCAGACAGGATGCCCATCCAGGTTTTCAATAAAGAAACCACACTACCTGCATTCAGTTCATTACTAAATCCTATAAAATGTATTTCTCTGAAAATCCTGCTTTATTGCACCTAGTTAGACATTTCCTGTGGCCAACAACTGCCCCTCTTCTCACTGTGCTTCTCCTACTCCAGGAGGCGCCCAGATAAGGAAGTCATATCTTCTCGGGAGTCATCTCTTCTAGTTGCCTCCATCAGACTGCACTGAACTCATACCTGCCTGGCTCTCTCCTAAATATGAAACCAAAGCTGTAGTCAAAGATTTAGTGATGCCTGCTTTTGACTCCTATAACTTGTTCAACATAAGGTGTTACCTGGTCATGAGAGAGTGAGTCCTTGAAGGTACCTTCTATTGCGGGAATCAGAAAAAAGAGAAGAGGTGCCAGCAATTTATAGCTGATTTATGTCTCATTGGTTATTGTTCTGCTCTTATGAGGGGGCGACAACTGCTGGATTCGGAGATCAGGCCACGTAGAATGAAGTTGGTGGAGTGGCCTAAACTTGGCACACAGGATTTGAATATGTCTCGGTTCCTGGCCTTTTAATGAAGTGGCGTTTGCTGAAGGAACCTATTGCTT
>NW_006300017.1:794032-795682 GCF_000327345.1 Myotis davidii
TATAGCCCAGTAAGTCATCTATTAATTCCGAAGAGTTGATGTGCCCAATATTATGCCACCCTGACTTGTGTTTATTTTCTCTTTGGAGGCCAGACATGAGGTTAGCACACAGAGCAACAGACAGCTCCAAATTCCCATCGAGTGTCCAAGTTGATTTGCAGAAATATGGGATGATGGTTTTGTAATAGCTAATAGAGTTTCTGATTTAATGCAGCTGCTAGAAATTATCAAGGATCCATTGAAAGCTTCCCAGTCACTTATAATAACAAGATAATAAATCATCTCCAGCACTTTCTGGCATTTATGATTCTGTTAGAAACATAGGACCTGGTGCAGCTACTTTTCTCAGGTGTTTTTTACTTACTTACTTATTTATTTATTTATTTATTTATTTATTAAATTACCTTTTAAAGTTCAAGGGGAAAAAAGCAATGCTCTCATTTTGCTGCCAATTATATTAATAAGTAGTATTGTCGCCGTGGAATTCCTCATTTCCAAAGGGAGTAGGAAGAGGCAGCATCTGCAGATGCAGCCATCTGAGCTTTCTGAAAGGTCCCTGGTTGGGGGAGCAATGCAGTTCCTTGCAGAAAGCACTGGATATGGACTCTGAAGACCCTTCTCCCTTCACGTGCTCTTCTCCTCCCTGCCCAGCTGACATGGCACCGTCTCTCCGGATCTCAGGGCTTTAATTCTCTTATTTATAGAAGTGGGATTAGCATCTCTCATCAGTATGTATTTTCAAGGCCGTTGGGGTGTCTAATAAAGTAATAAATGGGGAAGTGTTTCATAAATTGTCAGGCTCCATGGGTGTTAGTTATTTTTGTTTATGAGGGCTTGCTTTCATTCCTGGTTGGAAACACTTATTGAAGATGGGAAGTACTGATTGCTAAACTATTTACAGCTGCTGTGCTCCCTCTGCCCTGGGCTCCTAAGGAAGATCTATCGCTCTCTGCTGGATCTCTGAGCCAAATTTTCAACTGTGTCAATAACAACTAGACAATACCCCAAATACCCAGAATCTGGAACGAGGCCAACTTCCTTCTGGATTTAGCTCAGAGATAGCTAGCTATTTATACTGCGTTTCACCAAATCACAAGAAACAATGTGACACACCCACTACATGTGCAGTCACACTTCCGTGCTCATGTGGCCATATATTTTTAAAATTCTTATAAATACACTTTGGCAGAACCTATGCCATCTAGTCCTTGACTTGTAAGTTATAAAAAGGAGATATTTAGGAGCAGCGGAGCTGCTGTACCCAGCAACAGCTGGCAGACAGAATTATTCAGAGCGTGGATAAGAGTCTTTTGTGACCCACCTAATCTATGAACTCGTTAAAAGAGAAAGCAAGTTCAATATTTTTTCATTCAATTCAAAAAGAGTTTGTATGAAAAATGCCTCTCGACTTCTCAGTGCTACAATGAATAGAAATAAATGTGATGCAGGTTCCTGCCCTAAAGGAGCTTATCGTCTCACTGGGGAGATAAGACGTGCACACAGGCAATCACTGGAGGGCTTCAGAAGATGATACCCGATTGATTAGGAGCTAAAATGGGCCAGAGCACACATGGAGGTCCTTGTGCAAAACGTGAGGAGCTGAGCTAAGAATGTTCTATGGACCTGGGAAGATTCAGAAGAAACAGCAGG
>NW_006300017.1:795699-799947 GCF_000327345.1 Myotis davidii
TGTCATTGACACTAGTGGAGGCAGAAATGAATGCTGGATGCAGGAGAGAGAGCTAGGACCCTGCCTGATGTTGGCAGGTAGGGGCAACACACTTTGAGCAGGGTTGATACAGAGAAAGGTCGGTAGTTGACAACAGTGTGTGGTCAGGTAGGGGAAGGGTTTGGTCCAAGCTTGGAAAGGCTTCAAAAGAATGTCACCTTTAACCACCAATAAGCAACAACTGACCAAATTTTCATTAAAATAGTTACAGTGGAGAGAGTAGGTTGGTAGCAAGGAGACCAATGAGAAGGTTTAAAATGACAAGAGCTTAGAATAAACCAGCTGTAAAGCAGGGGCAGCACTGTTGCAAAATAGACACTTGTCACATTGTGGTTGTGTTCCAGAGAGGTTTCCTTTGAGCAAGTTATAAAATGAGTAGTGCCCCCTGGAGGTGTGTGGCTTGTGGCTCTAAAGGAGTTATTAATAAACATTATTTCTGGGATTCAGTTGTTAAGGCTTTGTAACTAGGAGATATTGGGGTGAGGAACAAGGGAGTCAGGCCATGAATCTTTGTTCTTTATGTTCTGTCTTGAAGTCCTAATTTAAGGCACATTGCAAAAAAAATGTCAAAGGTTAAAGATAAAGACATAATCTTAAAGCATCAAGAGGAAAACAAAAAGTCACATGCAAGGGAATTTATAAGACTTTTAATCAAAGTGATTTTTCAGCACTTTGCAGACCAGAAGGAAATGGCATGGTATAGTTAAAATGATAAATGGGGGGGAGGGGGGAGCACAAAACCTACCACCTAGAATAGTTTATCTGGCAAGGCTATAATTAATAATTGAAGGAGAGATAAAGAGTTTCCAAGAAAAGCAAAAGCTAAAGGAGCTTATCACTGCTATACCAACTTTATAAGAAATATTACAGGAACTTCTTTCTCACTGGTAATGGTAGACATACAGTAAAGATAATGGATCAATCAATTATAAAGCTAGCATAAAGGTTAAAATACATATGTAGTAAACTGAAACTGAACCACTTTCTTCATGCCTTATAAAAAAAGAATCTCAAAACTGATTAAAGACTTAAATGTAAGACTTGAAGCAATAAAACTCCTAGAAGAAAACATAAGCAATAAACTCTTTAACATCAATATTATCCATATCTTTTAAAATATGTCTCCTCAGGCAAGAGCAACAAAAGCAAAAATAAACAAAATTTTATTTACATTTGACTACATTAAACAAAAAAAGCTTTTACACAAAATAGAAAACCATGGATAAAACAAAAAAGGTAGCCTACTGAATGAGAGAAGATATTTACAATTGATTATCCAATAATATCCAAAATATATAAAGAATTCATGCAACTCAACATCAAAGACAAATCTCACCTGAATAAACAGTTCTCCAAAGAAGACATACAGATGGCCATCACACACATAAAAAGATACTCAACATCACTAATCACCAGGGAAATGCTAATCAAACCCTCAATGAGATATCACTCTCACCCATCAAAATGGCTCTTATCAAAAGACAGCAAATAACAAGTATTGGTGAGGATGTAGAGAAAAAAGGGAGCCCTCATGTCCTTATACAATGTGGGGGGATTATAAATGGGTGCAGTCACTATAGAAAACAGTATGGAGGTTCCTCACAAAATAAAAAATAGTCCTATCAGTCAACCCAGCATTTCCACTTGGGGTATTTACCTGAGGAAATCGAAAACACTAATATGAACTCCTATGTTCATGGTAGCATTATCTACAGCCAAATATAGAAGCCACCTGGGAGTTTGCCAATGGATGAATGGATAAAGAAGTTGTGATACACATACACACACACACATACACACACACACAGGAATATTAATTGGCCATAAACGGATTTAAATCTTGCCATTTGCAATAATATTCATGGACCCAGAGGGAAGTATACTAAATGAAATAAGTCAGACAGAGAAAGACAAATACTATATGACCTCTCTCATATGTGGAATCTTATATCTATATCTAATCTATATATAGAGAGAGTAATATATTTATATCGATAAATATTTTTTAAAAAACCCAAGCTCATAGATACAGAGAACAGATTCATGGTTGCCAGAGGTGGATAACTGTCTTTAAGTAAATTAAATCTTCAAAAAATAATCAGAGAAATGCATATAAAAACCATTAGATATCATCAGGTTAACGAAAATAAGAAAAAGTAATATCTGACAATACCATAGGTTGTTGAGGATATGAAGAAATAGGAACTGTTAAAACTCTCTGAATGGAAAAAAATTGTCTTCTAGCTCCTCACATATAGGGACAATGGGGTAGAGTGCAGTTACCCTGAACTTGGAGGTAAGAAAGGTGGGTTAAAAAAATGTCTTCTAGCTACTCACATATAGGGACAATGGGGTAGAGTGCAAAGTTACCCTGAACTTGGAGGTAAGAAAGGTGGGTTTTTTGGACAAGTCACTTCAGCACTTTGGATTCAATTCCTCCTCCAAAATATCAGGAGTTTGGACACCTGGCAATCCCTTAAACTCTGTCCAATTTTAATAATCTCTTTCTGATATTTGCAAGTTGAGAGTAAAAACCCAGGCTTTGATTACCTTATTAAACTCAAATATGTTCACTTTTTAAAGAATCTGCTTCGCCCCAAAGGTGAACTTTAATAAACCCGTTCACTGCAAGCCCAGAATCTGGACACCTCAGCCAGCACCCTAGGGTGGGCCACGTGCCCGAGTGTGCTTGGGCCCCTGGCCCTTTGCAAATCCTCTTCCCAAACTGGGTAATGTGCTGTGGCTTATTTGCATAACTATTCCATACATTTGGAAGGCTACCAATCGGAGCACCCTCTGCCAAATTATGCTAACTTTTTAAATGAAGCTGCCCTTATTGAGGTCTCAGCTGCTGGTGGTATTGCTCAGACGCCCACCACCACAGGGGACGTGGCGCCCACTCCCCTCCAACTTTGAGGCTTCCTGCTCCACAAACAGAGACATCCCAGCCTTCCTCTACATCAGGCTCGCCATTCAGTCACTGCCAAGTGACCTTTCCCAAGCAGGGCTGCAAGCCTGGCACAGCCCCCACCCCCCGCCCCCCGCCCTGGGTTCTGAAGAATAAAACAGCCCGAGCTGGCACTGAGGAGCACTGCTGGGTAGCTGCTTTCTGGGGTCGAGCCAGGCGTGGTACAGCTTGACCAGGTTTTTATTTTAACAGAAGTCACTTAGTTACTTAAGAAATACATTTTAAGCTGTTACTCTGCCCAGCATTGCTCCATGCACTGGCCGGCCGCCTGAGGTGCCTAAGGCACAATGGGACCCACGCCGTGCAGTGTGGGGAGCGAGGAGGACGAGCTCTGTAACGGGGGTTATCCTTGCTCCTCCTGCTGCCTGTACTGCGATTCTTTAATATCCCGTCTTACTGGCTGTGTGAACTCCTGGAGAGCAGAGATCACATCTTCTTTTTCTATCACCTCATCCCCGAACAATAGCTCAATAGCTCGAGCACTTTGAGAGCAAGGTCTGTGCCTCCTATTTCTTCTTCCTGGTCTTCCATAGAACCAGGCAAAGTTCTATATTTCTATCATAGTCCACAAAGCACTATAAATTAGCCACATATATTTTTATTACATTTCTTGGTGTGACACTGGTTAATAAAATTATATAAGTTTTAAGTGCAAAATTCTATAATACATCATCAGTACATTGTGTTGTGTGTTTCCCAACAAAGTCAAATCACCTTTCATCACCATATATTTGACCCACTTTACCCTTTACTGCCACCTCAGCTGGCTATTGTTCCCTGTTTGGGGTCTAATCAATAATTGGTGGCCTTTGGTTGGAACCTAAGAAGGTCATACCAGACTGAAGCCAAGGTAGGGATTGGCTGGGGCTGTAGTATTATCTGTATCTTAGACTATTTTTTTCAAGCTCACTGGTTGTGGGAAGGATCAGTTCCTTGTGGTTGTGGGATTGCAGTTCCCAGTTTGTTGCTGGCTGTTAGCAAGGCACCGTTCTCAGCTACTAGATAGAGGTCACGCTTAGGTCCTTGCCATGTGGAAGTTGACTATGGAAGAAACCTCTGCATTGTGCTTGCTTCTTTAAGGAAAGCAGGCGAAATCTCTCTTTAGAATCTTCTTTGAAAGGGCTCACTTGAGTAGGTTAGGACATCCAGGATCATCGCCCATTTGGTTAAGTCAAAATCATCTGGTTAAGGACCCTAATAACATATGCAAGTGCTGTTCAAACAAATAAATAATAGAATTG
>NW_006300017.1:800023-802350 GCF_000327345.1 Myotis davidii
TCTATGTAAGAAACCTCTGCATGGCACTTGCTTCTTTAAGGAAATCTCTCTTTAGAATCTTCTTCGAAAGGGCTCACTTGAGTAGGTTAGGCCATCCAGGATCATCGCCCATTTGATTAAGTCAAAATAATCTGATTAAGGGCCCTAATGACCATATGTAAGTGCTGTTCAAACAAATAAATAATAGAATTGGGAAGTCATAGGTAGAATTGAGCTTATCATGGTTATGTATCTGAGCTCTTAAGCTCCATCTAATGAATAACCTTAAGGTTATCCAAACCAGAATTCTAATAGTAACGGACCGAAAATGAGTCAAGAAAACCATGTGAATATTAGAAAGAGCATAGGATTTCAAGAGAGGTTTCCAAATCTTCCTTTGCTAAGTGATTGTGTGGTTCCTCCGCATGTATCCATTTTCTGACTTATGCGTGTATTCTTTTAACACTTTAAGCCGACTAATGTTCTAGGCTCCTGGTCAGCAAACTGCGGCTCGAGAGCCACATGAGGCTTTTTGCCCCTTGAGTGTGGCTCTTCCTAAGCCTTAGGAGTACCCTAATTAAGTTAATAACAATGTACCTACCTATATAGTTTAAGTTGAAAAAATTTGGCTCTCAAAAGAAATTTCAATCGTTGTACTGTTGATATTTGGCTCTGTTGACTAATGAGTTTGCCGACCACTGGGCTAGGCCACGGACCACATCATGATGAACAAGAACTGACCCTGTCCTCTAAGATTTACCCTCCTGTACTGAAGACTGGTTAGTAAGTAAGAAATGATAGTATACCAAGAGGTCCATGAGAATAAAATTAGAGAGTTCTTTGAAAACACAGTTTTTGTTGGGGAGAGGGGTGAGGGCAGGCATTCAGGAAAGAATGACCTCGACCCCTGACACCCTGAGGAGCCAGGTGATGGGACGCGAGGGAAGACAACTTTCAAGGTAGAGATGAAAACTTAAACGAAGGCCCAGAGGTCCTTGCGTGCCCCTGGTATAGCAAGCAGGCCCATGAGGCTGGAACATAGAGTGATAGGAGGCGAGCCTGCAGCTGGCCCGGGATTGGAATGCAGGGACACACAGGGCTGGGTTTGGGAAGGAATCGAATTCACTAGTGAATTTGGTTCAGTTCTGAAAACAAGGTTTAGAGCTGGGGTGGGGGTCACACAATCAGATTTGTGATTTCAAATGATTGTGCTAGCCTCAGTTCGGAGGATGAATTTTAAGGGATAGGCGTAGAGACCAGGATGGGAGTTCGAGGTAAGGCAGTGGTCCTGGAATGGGTATGTAGAATGTTAAATGATTTGAAGACATTTATTAAATTATTATTAAATTAAGACTGGGACGATACTCACAATTTACTTTATGAGTTTGTTGTAAAACTTAAGGTAAGGATTTGAAACTGCCAGACGAATAATAATGTGCTGCTAGTTATCATTGTCAACAAAGTGGGAAATGTAATTTTTCTTTCAAGCAGCCCAAATACTAAAGCAAAGATAATTCGCCCATACCTTTCAAAAAATTTCCTATTAGGAAAATTTTGACGAGAGAAAAGCAACAAGAATCTCCAGGGTGAATGAGGGTGGTCAGTGGCCAGCAAGCAACCATGTTCAGAATCCCCTTGCTGGTTGGTCTGTGTTCTCCTCCTCTTCTATTTTAACCTCAGGGTAAAATGGCAATGTTATTAATATTAATACACTTGCATAAAGTGCTAATTTACTCCATCATTTTCCTAATTAGCTCTATTGAATCGTGAGACTCATCTGCATGAATAATGAAACTCTATATGCCTTTTCCAAAGTCTGTCTCATCTCTGCCAAAAGTAGTACAGAAAAGAAGAGATACTCATCTATAATTCTTTGTTCAACTTGGGGAAAGACAGATCACTTTCTGAGAATATGGTGCAGGCAGCAAGAAGGTCCACTGAGGCCGGGCCGGTGCGTTAAATGGTTAGAGCATTGGCCTGCTCACTGAGGGGTTGTGGGTTCAATCCCTGGTCAAGGGCACATACTTTGGTTGCAAGTTCAATCCCGGTCCCTGGTCAGGATGCATGCAGGAGGCACCCAATCCATGTGTCTCTTTCACATTCATGTTTTTCTCTCTCTCCTTCCCCCCTCACTTCCACTCTCTTTAAAAAGCAACGGAAAAAATATCCTCGGGTAAGAATTAACAACAGCAATAACAAAAAGATCTATTGATTAAACCTGGGCAGTAGGAAGGACTATGCCACCTTTCTTTTAGAATAAATAAAATGAAGCTTTTGCTTTCGGTTTTATGAGCTCTGCCACTTCCTCTAGGAATGTACTAATGCTACAGGCTTCTCTCTTGTTTGAA
>NW_006300017.1:802494-802880 GCF_000327345.1 Myotis davidii
TTTACACAGTCAAAAGGCAAAAGTTAAAATGTCTGAGACGACTAAGAACGGAAAAGCTCTGACCGTCAGGATCATCAGACACTGATGGGGAACCTATACTGAAGCTTTGCTAAGCGGTTTGGCATTACCTTCTATATGGAAACATTCCCAAACTCTGTGACCCAGGAATTTCACTCCTCAGTATCTATGTTTTTAGCAACTTTGTTCATGACAACAACAACAAAATGGATTCTATTTGAATACCCATCAGCATAAAAATGGGCAAATCGATTGAGGTATATTCACAAATTGGAATAACAGACAGCATTCAAGCAAATAAACTATTTGAGTCATCTTAGAAATAGTAAGTAGATAAGTCCCTAAAATTACATACATCAGAATGCATG
>NW_006300017.1:802944-807774 GCF_000327345.1 Myotis davidii
CATATTCACAAATTGGAATAATAGACAGCATTCAAGCAAATAAACTACAATGAAACATAAAAATATGGGTCATCTTAGAAATAGTAAGTAGAAAAGTCCCTAAAATTACATACATCAGAATGCATGCCCTTTTTTATTAACAAAATTAAAAAGTAACTTTAAAGACTCCTGTATATGTGATGAAATTGTACAAAAATGAAAGCTTGACGTGAACACAGAATTCTGGATGATGGTTGCCTTGGGGCAGGAAGGAGGCAGGAAGAGGTGTTGGTGGAGGGACCATATGGTCAGGATGTGGGCTGATGCAAGTCTTTGCTTTTGTGTTTTGTTTTGGGGGTTTTTTTGGAGGTTTTGTGTATCTATTTACTTAAAATAATAAAATAAGAGGTTGGTAACACATGAAATACCGATTAGTATATATCCTGGACCAATGGTTCTAGATAATATGAGTCTGTGCTTCTGAGATTATTAACACCTTAAGTGCCCAGTCACCGGTGACTGACACTATACTTTCTGTCTGGAAGACAAAAAAGGCTGGGCGCTTAACGTGTTAATTTAGAAAAAAATAAATAAGTATATAAAACTACAATCATCAAATGTCTTTTATCCTGATATGATTGGTTTTTAAAGAGGAAAAAAAGCCTCCCACCCTATCATTAATTTTTGTGGTTCTCTATCCAAAGCATTTCCTTATCATTCTTGGATCATTTCCCTCATGTACGAAGGCTGCGGCAAGAAAAGAATGGTGGGAAGAGCACCGGAGGTAAAGGGTATGGGTGGAGCGGGATGGCTGAGGCTAGCTGAGTCTTGAGCTATGGGCAGAGAGCCTGGCACTCCTGGGTGGTGGCACAGGTGCTGGTGAAGAGGAAAGCTTAGCCCTAGCCGGTTTGGCTCAGTGGATGGAATGTTGGTCTGCAGACTCAAGGGTCCCGGGTTTGATTCTAGTCAAGGGCATGTATCTTGGTTGCGGGCACATCCCCGATGGGGAGTGTGCAGGAGGCAGCTGATCGATGTTTCTCTCTCATTGATGTTTCTAGCTCTCTATCAAATACACATCTATCAACAAGTGAATCTGAAAATCAAGTGAATAATCTGATGAACAGAATGAATTGGTGATTATAATAGAATCAGGGGCATAGAAAGGGAGTGGACTGACTATTCTTGGGGGGTGGGGAGAGGTGCGGAGGATGCTGGAAGAGACTGGACAAAAAATCGTGCACCTATGGATGAGGACAGAGGGTGGGGAGTGAGGGAGAGGGTGGGGTAGGAACTGGGTGGAGGGGAGTTATGGGGAGGAAAAGAGGAACAAATGTGATAATCTGAACAATAAAGATTTAATTTAAAAAATCAATAAGATATATTTAAAATTTTTTTTTTTTAAAAAAAGAGGAAAGCTTAGGTCAGATTGAGGTCTGTGCCAGCTACGGCCCTAGCGGTGGTTATTGACAGGTTAGGTCATTCCCAAAAGACGGTGTCTGGAGGGACAGAATCGCAGGCACAGCTTGCTGGGGTGGCTGGTTCAAGGGGTGCAGGGGGCCTTCCTTTACTTTAAAGCCCTAAGACACTGCCAAGAAACGCTCCTGTGGCATCTACCTCGGGCACATCCTCTCCCAGCATTTCTGTCAGGGCCCCTTGCATGGGACCCAGTGAATGAAAGATCACCTGCACTAAGAACCTTGACCTCTGCATAGCCCCTCCTGCGTGCAGTCCAGTTAATTCTCACAGCACCCTGAGTGGAAGGGCCGCGTTCTCTTTTCTCGTGGCCATAGGAACGAGCTGAGGTCTGGAGGGACTTTACACAGGCCACCTGGAAATGGGAATTCAGGTCCTGTCCTGCCTTGTGCGTTCCGGTGGCATCCAGAGAGGAAGGGGCTGGGTGGGAAGAGAGAGTTTAGAGTAATATTTATTAAATGCCCATGTCCCTGCATGGCAATCTTTATCTCATTGAATGTTTACAATACCCCCAGGAGGCAGGAACTGTCTTTATCTCTCTGGTGAGGATAAGAAAATGGAAAAATTCAGAGAATTCAAGTTATCGGCCAGTGTGACCTAGAGCAAGTAGCTCAAGTACTCTAAAGCTCCATGTCCTTATCGAAAAAATAAAGATTACAATAGTAGCCTCACGGAGTTATTGAGAGGATTAATGAGATAAGGCAGCGGATGTGTTTACTTTAGAAAATAAATTGCACAAAGCGTCTAAAGCAGGGTGGGCAAACTTTTTGACACGAGGGCCACAATGGGTTCTTAAACTGGACCGGAGGGCCGGAACAAAAGCATGGATGGAGTGTTTGTGTGAACTAATACAAATTCAAAGTAAACATCATTACATAAAAGGGTATGGTCTTCTTTTTTTTAGTTTTATTCATTTCAAACGGGCTGGATCCGGCCCGCGGGCCGTAGTTTATCCACGGCTGTTCTAAAGGGTGGACATGGGACTGAACCCACAGGTGTATGGCCCCAAGTCCTGCCCTTCCCACTAAAGACCTGTCACTAGAGAGGGAATTCAAACAGATGAGGCAGACAAGTTAGACTTGGCCAGCTTAGCAAAGCACCCCGATGCTGAGCCCCACCACCCGGGAGGGTGCCATAGGAAGAAGCCCACAATGCATTTTCACCAGCTGCCCTTCCTCACACCTGCCGGGGTTCCACATCAAGGCACCTCTCCGCTCCATGGCTAGACCTAGAACCTCAAATTAGAACATTTTTCACTGGCAAGAGACTGGGACGTCACTATGCTATTCTGCCTCTTGCTTTCAAGGCTAGGAGTGAAGTTAGATTATCAGTGACATTTTCTCAGTGAAAAGATTGCCTGGATCATATTTATATTCATTTCCATAAATGCAATATACAAGCCACTAATAGAACAAAATCTACTAATTAAATTTCATTCAATAATGCATTCTTCACCTTAGCTTAGCGGTGTCCTTGTGCGTTTCTGCCAGAATAGCGCTAATAATGTCTAATTTAGCTCATGAAGGATGCTTATCATTAAATCTGAAGCATTAACAAGCATCAATGAGTCCAAAGTGACAGCATAGTAAATAATTTGAAAGGGCTCTACACTGTAGACCTATTTTTTTTCTTAATTTAACTCATTTATTAAAAATTAAGCATATGGATTTGGAAGGATGCTGGCGCGGCTGCCATGGCAGCGCAATCTTTCGATATTTGCCTGAAGTAGGAGATCCAGAAACAGCAGCCAACCTGAGACTCTTGCGTCTAAGGAAGAGGCTCTGTTAAAATCTCTTCCTATCTTGGTGTAGAAACCTGCGTCTACCCACAATTGATTTCTCATGACTCTCTTCTTTGTAGTTTACCTTGAGAGTTAAGACCTCTGCGTTAAGAGAATTATTTGGAAAACGATCATAAATTTCATATTCATATTTGGACAAGGATTGTAATATTTATATTGGCAGTACCACGTGTATATACAGGGCTTTAGTGTTTACAGTCTTCATGTGGGAGTTTGGGGAGAACCTGACTTAGATTAATCAAGAGGCAACACATTTTGAACTATACTGTGACAACCGATGTCATAAAACCCTTGCGGTTCTCAACCTGTGGGTCGCGAACAATGAAAATACATCCTGCATATTAGATATTTACATGATGATTCATAACAGTAGCAAAATTACAGTTATGAAGTAGCAACGAAAATAATTTTATGGTTGGGGGTCACCACAACATGAGGAACTGTATTAAAGGGCCGCGGCATTAGGAAGGTTGAGAACCACTAAGGGTAGGTGAGGTCAATATTATCATAGTTATCCCATTGCATTGACAAGAAAAGCAAGGCTCGCCCTGGCTGGTTTGGCTCAGTGGATAGAGTGTCAGCCTAACGACTGAAGGGTCCCAGGTTCAATTCTGGTCAGGGGCACATGACTGGGTTGCAGGCTCCGCCCCCAGTAGGGGGCGTGCAGGAGGCAGCCCATTGATGATTCTCTCTCATCATTGATATTTCTATCTCTCCCTCTCCCTTTCTCTCTGAAATCAGTAAAAGTATATTTTTAAAAAATAAAAGTAAGTCTCAGGGAAGCTATGCGATGTTCCCAAGTTGACTAAACAAGTTAGAGAAGAGCTGTGATTTAACTGTCAACCTCAGAGGCTTGCCTTGAGACGCTTCCAAACCTGGTATCTCCAGGGTGTAGGCCTCTGCTGCTGTGTCCCTTTCTCTAGTCATCTACCTGCCTCTCAGAGAAGGAAAGGGAACTTCTGTAACTATGGGAACAATGCCTGTCTCCATCTGTATTTATTGGCCAAATCTCATTAATTCACTTACTCCTTCACTTATTTATTCCAGAGGAACATTTATCAAACACCTACTTCTGCCCAGCAGTGTTTTAAGCATCAGAGATACAGAGCAGAATGAAGATAAAAGCTCCCTGCCCTCATGGGGTTTCTGTTCTGGCGGGAGAGGCAGGCAGCAAGCAAAATCAATGTGTACATGTGGTATGTTCAGAAGTGCTCACTGAAGGGGGGGCAGGTGTGGGGAAAGGGAACGAACGGGAATTGCTGGAGGAAGTGTGGTGGCTGCGATGAACAGGAAACATGAGAGATTTAACATCTGAGCATTTTCCCTTTGGGGTTGGTTGTTGAGCCCCCACCCCCTGCCCCGTAGGTACACTCAGACCCTCAACACAGGGCTGCCTACAGCTCATACTTCCCTTTTTCCGTTTAGGAGACACGGTATTGGGATTTCTATTTGTTCTCTAATTGGCTGGAGCAACGTTGACATCCAGTGGTGAATGAGATTAATCACAGGAGCCCATGCTCTTGCTTTATAATCTCCCACAGCCCAGGGATGGGGCGGCAGGGCTGAGCACTGGTCAA
>NW_006300017.1:807873-809141 GCF_000327345.1 Myotis davidii
TGATGAGAGAGAAACATTGATCGGCTGCCTCCTGCACGCCCCTTACTGGTGATCAAGCCTGCAACCCGGGCATGTGCCCTTGACCAGAATGGAACCTGGGGCCCTTCAGTCTGCAAGCTGATGCCCTAACCACTGAGCCGAATCGGCTAGGGTATGTGGCACACTTGCTGTCCTCAGGAGCATGTTAAGGGGAATGAGGGAAGGGAAGGACCCTGCATTCTGATGTGTCTGTTTTTCCATCTGCCTGAGATTACTATGTCTACGCAGCAGAAAGAAGCGAGGCTGCCTTGGGGTTCCTTCCTCGCTGGTGGCTGGCACAGCTTAGGTACCAGCGGAGCCTGCTGCCCCCATGACGACACCAGTGGGGCGCTGCCCTTCTCCTTTCCTCATTCACTGGGGAGCATGCCCCTTAGCAAGGGCGGCAGACACAGGCAGGGCCCTGCCCTCCAGGACCCCAGTTTAGAAACAGACAAGACCTGGCAGAAAAGATGCTGAAATTGAAGTTTTAACCCGTATTTACCTTTCCATGAAGCCCCCATCAATATTACATGCCTCTCCTTATTAATTCATACTTTTTATGTGTTCAGATAAATTTTTATTCAATATTCACAACCCACAGACCATGTTCCCATTGGCATCTGAGGCTGAGGCCACCCCACAAAGCTGCATTTTGAAACCCTTTTTACCTCTGGGTATGGGAAGGGGGAAAGAAGGAGGGGGGGGTCCTCTGAGGAGTTTAACATGCTCCACAATTAAATATTGATTGGAAATTCTCCCTGAGTCTTTTCCCTCCTTCTCCGGGCCTCCATGGGGAGACATCTGGATGAGCTTCCTAAGCTGTCCCCATCCGGCGATTACGTTCATTAGGACACCAGCCTCGTGGTGAAAGCACTTTGCTTACTGCTGCACGTTTAATTAGACAACTCTTCCCCAGAAATTATTTATAGCACGGCTCCCGAGCTATTGTTAGTGCCAATGTAAATAAGATTCAGCGCTGGGTCCCAGCGCGGCCCTGGCTGGCGTGCTGGCCATTAAGCGGTGGCCGCATTCAAGGGACGAAGTCCAGGCCTCCATGGCCAGGACTCGGGCTATTAAAAAGCCCAGGTGCGATTTTCTAATTAAACTTTTGATACAGAACCGCACAAAAGATTAAATCTACCAGGTCAGAGTGAGTGCAAGGAAGAGGAGCAAAGGAGAGGAGGGGAGGGCTAGGGAGAAGATGGGATGGGCAGAGCACCCACTTGGAAGAAAGGGAGAAGGGGCAGGAG
>NW_006300017.1:809151-809998 GCF_000327345.1 Myotis davidii
TTACTGAGCACTTCACAGACACAGACACGCTACACGCCTGTTTCGTGTGAGATGCACAAACATGGGAGCGAGATGCTATTGCTGGAATACCCATTTTCCAGCAGAGGAAACTAAGGGTTTAAAAAAGACAAATGACTCCTGGTAGACCAGACACTTAGTAAATAGCTGACTATGAAACCCCAGCCCCCAAGTAATCATCGCTGTACTGTCTACAAATGCATGGCGGAAGGGCATCAGAATCCCAGCATGAAAGAGAGCATTTCCTATTATGCAGGGAAATGGTGGTGAGAGAGAGCTTTTCCAAGGGGAATAGGATGGAAAGAGGGCGTGGGAAGTTAATAGTAAACAGACAGGAGGGAGAGGGAGGGAGGGCATTACCATCAGACTGAATGACAACCTGGATGAGCTGTAACTTTCTAGTTACAAGGAGAGAACTTGGATTTAGAGCAGCGGTTCTCAACCTGTGGGTCGCGACCCCTTTGGTGGTCAAACGACCCTTTCACAGGGGTCGCCTAAGACCACCCTGCATATCAGATATTTACATGACGATTCATAACAGTAGCAACATTACAGTTATGAAGTAGCGACGAAAATAATTTTATGGTTGGGTCACAACATGAGGAACTGTATTTAAAGGGACAGAAAGTTGAGAACCACTGCACTAACCTCTAAGCTAATTGTGATCTTAATACCTCTGCCTTTCTTTTTCTAAATCTGCCATTTTAATCTCACACAGTCCTCCTCACATACCTAGAATCTACTCACCTGGAGTGCTTTTAGAACAAACCAAAGCCAAAGCCCCATCCCCAAAATTCTGACTGACTGGCCTGGGGAGGCGGGGGTGGGC
>NW_006300017.1:810299-812890 GCF_000327345.1 Myotis davidii
TTCCTTATTAATTCATACTTTTTATGTGTTCAGATAAATTTTTATTCAATATTCACAACCCACAGACCATGTTCCCATTGGCATCTGAGGCTGAGGCCACCCCACAAAGCTGCATTTTGAAACCCTTTTTACCTCTGGGTATGGGAAGGGGGAAAGAAGGAGGGGGGGGTCCTCTGAGGAGTTTAACATGCTCCACAATTAAATATTGATTGGAAATTCTCCCTGAGTCTTTTCCCTCCTTCTCCGGGCCTCCATGGGGAGACATCTGGATGAGCTTCCTAAGCTGTCCCCATCCGGCGATTACGTTCATTAGGACACCAGCTTCGTGGTGAAAGCACTTTGCTTACTGCTGCACGTTTAATTAGACAACTCTTCCCCAGAAATTATTTATAGCACGGCTCCCGAGCTATTGTTAGTGCCAATGTAAATAAGATTCAGCGCTGGGTCCCAGCGCGGCCCTGGCTGGCGTGCTGGCCATTAAGCGGTGGCCGCATTCAAGGGACGAAGTCCAGGCCTCCATGGCCAGGACTCGGGCTATTAAAAAGCCCAGGTGCGATTTTCTAATTAAACTTTTGATACAGAACCGCACAAAAGATTAAATCTACCAGGTCAGAGTGAGTGCAAGGAAGAGGAGCAAAGGAGAGGAGGGGAGGGCTAGGGAGAAGATGGGATGGGCAGAGCACCCACCTGGAAGAAGGGGAGAAGGGGCAGGAGAGGAGATAAGGGAGAAAGGGGAGAGGGGATGGGGACAGAGGTGGGAAGGAGTGGGAGGGGTGAGGAGGTGAGAGGGTGCAGGGACAGGTGTGAGATGGGGCAGAGCCATGGTAGGGGGTGGGAAAAGGAGTCAGGCAAATGGAGGTGGGGTGGTACAAAGTAGTCCCCAGTTTGGTAAAGCTCAGGGCAGGCATCTCCCATCAATTGGCCTTGGCAACCCCTGAAGCCCAGAGCGCTAGAGGGAAACCTTGTGTCCAGGTCTGTGCCTGGTGCTGGAGTTATATGAGAAGAGGGGAACCTCATCCCTGTGCTCAAGACACGTGATTCTAAAGGGTACAGACATGTAACCGAACTAATGCAAACACTAAGAGAGAATTACAACATCAACAGCCACTATTTACTGAGCACTTCACAGACACAGACACGCTACACGCCTGTTTCGTGTGAGATGCACAAACATGGGAGCGAGATGCTATTGCTGGAATACCCATTTTCCAGCAGAGGAAACTAGGGGTTTAAAAAAGACAAATGACGCCTGGTAGACCAGACACTTAGTAAATAGCTGACTATGAAACCCCAGCCCCCAAGTAATCATCGCTGTACTGTCTACAAATGCATGGCGGAAGGGCATCAGAATCCCAGCATGAAAGAGAGCATTTCCTATTATGCAGGGAAATGGTGGTGAGAGAGAGCTTTTCCAAGGGGAATAGGATGGAAAGAGGGCGTGGGAAGTTAATAGTAAACAGACAGGAGGGAGAGGGAGGGAGGGCATTACCATCAGACTGAATGACAACCTGGATGAGCTGTAACTTTCTAGTTACAAGGAGAGAACTTGGATGTAGAGCAGCGGTTCTCAACCTGTGGGTCGCGACCCCCCTTTGGTGGTCAAACGACCCTTGCACAGGGGTCGCCTAAGACCACCCTGCATATCAGATATCTACATGACGATTCATAACAGTAGCAACATTACAGTTATGAAGTAGCGACGAAAATAATTTTATGGTTGGGTCACAACATGAGGAACTGTATTTAAAGGGCCAGAAGGTTGAGAATCACTGATCTAGAGATTAAGGCTCTTGCTAAGTACTCATAATAGTAATAACAATAGAGTAGCACATAATAATAACCATCATATAGGGAAAGCTGGGGTTGGAATCCAGAATGCTAAAGAAGCTATAAACTCATTTTTTTTCTTTTTATTTCTTTTTAATGTTGGCTGTGCTCATATAGTTCATCAAGGGACTAGGCCATAGAGTGCAGGATACTGAGGAACAGAATTAGACCCTCAAAACACCCCAAGTTTACCTTCACTATACAGAGTTCACCCCCAGATGAGGATTCTACATAGACTTTAGCATATTTTTAAAATATTATTTTTATTGACTTCAGAGAGGCAGAGAGAGATAGAAACATCAATGATGAGAGGGAATCATTGATCAGCTGCCTCCTGCACGCCCCACCCTGGGGATCGAGCCTGCAACCCGGGCTTGTGCCTTGCCCAGGAATCCAACTGTGACCTCCTGCTTCATAGGTCGATGCTCAACCACTGAGCCACCCTGGCCGGGCTAGCCCATTTGTAACAGAGCTTAATCCTCATCACAGATTCATTTATTAAGCATGTCGTATACCTGGAAAAATGAAAGCGCAGAGAAAATTCCCCTCTTGAGACCTCCTTCCTCCAGTCGCTCATGCAATAATGGTCGGGTCCCAGCCCACAGGAGATGAAGGAAAATACACCAGCAGGGTCGGGGGTAGAGAGGAAAACTCGGCTCACAACTTCCTGTGCATTTTTCTTTCCTTTAATTTCAACACCAACAGCCTGGCAGGAAAGACTGTCTAGGCCAGTGGTCAGCAAACTGTGGCTCAGCAAACCGCAG
>NW_006300017.1:814084-814453 GCF_000327345.1 Myotis davidii
AGGACCCAGATGAAATATTCCTTCCCTTTTGTGACCCTCCTGAGTTTCCCAGGAAGCACATCTGTGCTGTCACATTTCTTCCCTCCTGAACCGCCCCATCCTTGTGCAAGAATCTGTGTGTGTGTGTCTTCACCTGTGCCCGTGAGTGTGGTAGTGTTTGCCCAGTTTAGCTGAGTGATTTGAGGGCACTCACCCAATACCTCTGTCAGACAAAGCAGGCCATTTTGTCCATCTCATCACTTGGAAAAAACCTCTGGTTTTTTTGTTGTGTTTTTTTAAATGTATTTTTATTGATTTCAGAAAGGAAGAGGGAGGAAGAGAGATAGAAAGATCAATGATGAGAGAAAATCATCACTCGGCTGCCTCCCT
>NW_006300017.1:814483-816263 GCF_000327345.1 Myotis davidii
CACTTGGAAAAAACCTCTGGTTTTTTTGTTGTGTTCTTTTAAATGTATTTTTATTGATTTCAGAGAGGAAGGGAATGGGAGAGGAGAGAAAAAAATAAAATATCAATGATGAGAAAGAATCATTGCCCAGCGGCCTCCTGCACACCCCACATTGTGGACCGAGCCCACAACCTGGGCATGTGCCCTGACCAGGAATCAAACCATGACCTCCTGGTTCATAGGTCGACGCTTAACCACTGAGCTACACCGGCTGGGCCCTCTGGTCTTTGTGAGGAGGCTCCTGTGGGCCTGGCTACAGCGTCCTATGGAGCAGCGTTTCTGCCTCCTCCAATGGCCCATCATTCACTTAAGTGTTTGGAGGTTTTCATACCCAAGAGGGTGAAACATCAGTCCTCAAAACAGTTCACATGATGCTTAGACATGAACCAAGCACTTTCAGGAAAGCGTGCCAAACCCCACATGTACATGCAGGTTTCATATGCACAAAGACCTCTGAAGTCACGCCCCCAACTAAAGGTCACATGGTAAGAAACTTATCGCGCAAGTCAACTCACTGCCAGGTACTCTGCAAAGGAAGCCCATCTTCCCTTAAAACACAATTGAGAGAGCTCCTTGCTTCCGCAGCCCGGCCCTTCCCCACAGCAGCTCCTCTCAGCCTGTTATGGGGTGAGCTATGCTTCGAAGAAGGGATTCCTGCCTCTAAACCTTCTCTTCCAGATCGCACCCTCCCCCCCAAACCCCCCGCATCCCCCTCCCTGGAAGTGACACTGCTGGTTTCTGCAGCAAGTGTAAAGCACACAGAGACGCAGTTTAGGGACAGTTAATTTCCAATTCTTTCCAGATGGGCTGGAATAATATCCCCAGGTGGTAAATACATTATTAAGAAGGCAGTTTGGTGTGAAATTGGCTATTAAAATATAGATAAAGTTTAATATATTGAGCTCCTTGTCAGAAAAATCACTTTAGAGGGAGCTTATTATTTGTTTGATATTAAAAGAGTCACAGCTCCGCTCCAAGTGACAAATGGAGGGGGGTGGGGGGAGAAATGCCACTGGTAATGAACAAAAGCTTTTTAACATTTAAATTTAGGTTTTTCTGGGAGCTCTGCAGGCTGCCCTGCACATGCCCGTGTGGTGCAGCCAGAGGCGGGCACTGGAAATGTCAGGAACCCGGGAGCCAAGGAGGCTGCCAAACTGGCTCGAAACAGCCTGAGTCTCCCCAAAATAAAGAGCCACCAGGTAGCAGAAATGAAGTTTTAGGGTGGTTCCCTTGGCAACGCAGTGGAAAGGAGATAGGCATTTATCTCAGGACAGAAAGTCTAGGCGCCTCCCTCCTTCTTTCAAAGTAGCCCTACCTCCTGCACCAGAAACCTCAAATGCAGCTATTTCAGGAGGCCGACTGCTCCCAGCCCACCAGCCTCGGGAGCCAGCTTCCCTGTATAGATACTTCACTGAGCCAAATGAATGAAAACTGAAACGGACCGGAGGGAACGGTGTGCTAGAACTTCAGAATACAAACCCGGAGCTATATCGTTGTTATAAAAGACCCATGACCACACCAAGTACTTAATAGACAACAACCCCGGTTTAACAACACCACCTCTCAAGAGCTCTACGGGGAGGTGTCCTCAATCTATTCTTAGAGCTGACTTTATTATTCCTCATACTACAGAATCCTTCAGAAAAGATGTGAAACTCAGAATGAGGAGCAGAAGTGATAAAAGATATAGAAAAACAACACAACCTATTTCATTCAATAAAAAATAAATGGCTCCCAATTT
>NW_006300017.1:816359-816670 GCF_000327345.1 Myotis davidii
AAAAAAAATGACTAATGACTATATTCAACAGAGTGAAAATCCTTATTTTAATATTTAGCACAGCATTGCCTACATATTCATTCTCTCTCTCTCTCTCTCTCTCTCTCTCTCTCTCTCTCTCTCTCTCTCACACACACACACACACACACACACACGCTCCTGAATTGGCCCATCTCCTTTCCTTCCCAAGTGTAGACCTTTATAACAAGAAAAGCAGTGCCTGATTTTGGGGCTGAATTGATAGGATGAGTCTGAACAGAAGGTAGAGAAGAAGGCCGTGTTTTGCACCTAGACTCTCTGTGTGTGTGGAT
>NW_006300017.1:816713-820248 GCF_000327345.1 Myotis davidii
ATTAGTCAGTAGTTGTCATGGAACAGTAAGTAGCCTCAGTCCACACCCACTTTCCCCGCTGGCCACTAGCTGACCGTGTCACTACTCCCTGTTTGGAGGGTGGGAGAGTGGTCTTGCGACAGGCTTAGCGTGATGAATGGATTATACGTGGTTGGGGCCACACTGAGCATCAGCGTTCCACGTGCATTTCGATCAAACGTTGCCCAGAGTAGAGACACTGCGGGCATTGGGGTGGGACCCTGCATGTCTGTAGGTTGCTTCAGCCTCACGGCACTAATGTATGGAGTCGCAGGGGGACCTCTGTGGAGCTGTGAGCAAGAGCCTATGTTCAAAGAGATGCTCAGTCAGTAAGGGTGTTTCTAGAACCCGTCATTCTGGAATAATTATTGCAATAAGAGCCTTGTTAGTTATCGGTGATAAATGTTATCTTTTATCTTTTCAGTGACAAGTAGCTGGGATTGGAACTTCGTGCAGAGAGAAAACTTGAACACAGTTTCAGAGGGGTGAAATAAATGGATCAGACACTAACACTGGGCTTGAAACGCGTGAGATCTACACAGGAGTTTAAAAAGGGGGGTGCGGGATTCTTGAGATCAGGAATAGAGCCAGAGATTTCCCCTTAACTTAGTCCACTGAATATTTGGATATTCACTAGACCTGATGAAGTAGGTGCTATTATCCTAGTTCCAGAGATGAAGAAGATATTTGTAAGGAAGCTGGGCACCAACGCATTTTGCAGAGGGAGCGGGCACCCCAGAGAGTGGGTCTCGCTCTTCCTCTGCCACCTAATCTGAGGCTGCTTTCCCTGCCTTGCCTGGGAGTCATTTCTTGCCATCAATACCCCTTGGGACATAACTGTCTCCTTAGAGATTCCAGGGAGGAAAGAAAGTGTGGTTTGCTGCAGCTCAACTTATTATCTAATTTTTATTTTATTTTCTGGCTGCTTTGGATTCCTGTGGTGTTGATGTTTTATTAATGGTCCTGCGCTCTCCTCGGAGGCAGCTGGAATCCTGTCTGTCATCTGCAATTGACAGCTGAGCTCCAGCAGGTAGAGCGAGGAGAGCTGTGGGTGCTCTGTTGGGAGAGGCGGCGAGCAGTCTGAAAACACCCTCCACAGGCCAAGGAGGCCTCACCTTGTCATTCTGCCTTTACCTCGTTGTTCTTCTAATCCCTTCCTTTGAAAGCCTACAGACATAGCCCATTTCCAAGGAATTGCTCTACTCTGCTCGGTTCTATCCATCAGCAGGCGAGGGGGCCTGCATTTCCGCTCTGCCTCAGGGTCCCCTGGATGTTAGTTGACATTGGCCTTGTATGCATTTAGTCTACCCCAGACCTGCGGGTGGATAGGGACACAGGACCTAGACCATATCTCCTTCCTTCCATTTTCCCCCTCTGGGCTCCGCTTCTCCCCTGCAACTGAGGGCAGGTGATCAAATGCCCCTCCCCCACACAGAAACGGATGACTTGATGTTTTTGTCATCTTTAACCTTCATAGCGTTCTCCGGACTCTGCAATGCCTGCCCCTCCCAGTCACCTCCACTGCATTTGGCGCATCTAATACCAGCTGGGTTGCTGCCTGCTTCTTCTTGTCCTCCCCTCCTTCTACCCTTCCTCCTTCCCAATCCATTCTGTGCGCAGTCAGAGCCACATTCTTTCACATATACCTCTCCTTCGCTTAAAATCCTCAATGGCTTCCCATGAAGCTTAGAATGAAATCCAAACCTAACCCCTGCCCGCTCTGGCACCTACCTCCCCAACCAATATAACCGGGCCTTGTATCCTACCATAGCTCCATTGCCAACCAGTTCCTGGGAAAGAGCAGATTCTAAAAGATTAATTGTGGAATGAATGAATGAATGAATGAATGAATGAAGTCTTTCCTGAAGCTTGCCTGGAAGTAACATGATAGCGATGTGATGTGAATACATCCAACTGAGGTTTCTGCCTAAATTAATGCTTTTCACCCCAACTCCTGTGGTCTCCATTTCTACCCCTCTTTGGCTCTTTCTGTAAGAACACCTGACAAACACTATTGGGTGGGACCAGTGCATCTGCTCTCCTCTGCATTTCCAGGGAGAAGACATACTTTTTAAAGAATATTTTTAGTGTGACCCATTTCTCAGGAATTACAGGTGTATTCTTAATCTTCACATCATACCATTCTGGTGGTTCAGTGATCCAAGAAGAAAGTTTTAGTCATGCTTAATAATATATTAAGCATGTCTTAACCAAATTTTTTTTTTATGGATTTCTTCTGTGAATCCCATCTCAATGTATTAAGCATATCTTAATCAGACTTTTTTTTATGGATTTCTTCTGTGAATCCCATCTTTAAAAAAACAACAACAAAAAAACCCACAAATCCTATTATTTCATAAACTCCTCTCTTTCAGGAGATGGGCATTGACACCTACAGAGCTGTGTGTGGCCCTGAGGGCAGAGACCTCTCATTGTTACTCAGTCTGCACATTTGTCTTTGCCTTAATCATGGCATCCTGGAATTTCTAGGTATCCACTGGGTTAGCTATGGCCCTATGCTTAAATTCTGGCTAATGGGATGTGTGCAGCTTCCAGGGCAAGATCTTAAAGCCAGAGCACCCTTTTTCCTTGAACTCTTACCTTCCGATGTCTGGAATGTGGACTTCATGGGCAGGGTGATACTGACCATTTGCAGTCCTCCAGCTACCCTGGCACGGAGAGTGCACCGCAGAATTGAAGGAGCAATGTCTTTACTTTTAAACAAGCCAGAAAGATCTGTCTTGCTAAATCATCATAACTCTTCTGTCACTGATTAACCGTATATGAATTAAACTCTGAGATTGGCACAAGTTTTGATGTAGAGTGCCATTGGAAACTTCTGGCGAATTGCTGCACCCTGCTGGACAGAACTACAGCAAACACACACTGTGTGCAAGGTGGTCAGGGTCCTTGCCCAGTCCCCAGTTCACTTCTTCTACTAGAATTGTCCTCACACCTTTCTGTGCACTGTGAGGTATGAACTCCTGTGCACTGGCCTGACAGCACGGGCCCCATACAGCTCCCAGGTCTTCCTTCTACCTGGGAATGACTCTCCCTGAAGGTGGCTGGGCACAAAGTGGGGGGTGAGACAACTCCTTCAGAACACAGTGAAGGTACTGGCTGGAGGGGGAGGGCCCCAGGCGGCGCATGGACCTGTCAGGGGCTGAGATGGGGTGATGCTGTCAGCCTGTGCGGGAGACCTGCCCAAGGATTGTTTGTAAAAAACTGAGGCATGAATCCTTCACGCCCAGAGCAATCACGCAATCACATTAACCTAATTTTTAAAAGGAGGGGGCAAATTCCAGGGGAGAAAAGCACTTCCTTTTCCCAACTTTCTGATCAGATGTCAAACCAGTTCAAGAGCAGGTGTAACCCCAAAGTCATTCCGCCCCCCAATTTACCACGTACCTATACAGGTGCAGCCCACATTGAGGCCTCGGAAACTGCCCTGCACAGCACAGTATAACTTCTTTTAGAGTTGGATTCTCCCTTCCTTTTAAGGGAGAATTCTCCCTCT
>NW_006300017.1:820599-826743 GCF_000327345.1 Myotis davidii
TTTTATCACATATCAGATTCTCTTGGCGACAGATCTCTCAGCTTTTTTCAGTTGGTACATGGACGGTGATTCTAGCTAAGAACAAAGGATTCTGAGAAAATGGTTTATATTGTTATATTGTCTTGAACTTGGGATCTCTTGCACTGGTTTGTTCTTTATCTTCCTGCAAATGCAGCAAATTCCATGAGCGTGACACGTGTCTGCAATTGCTTTTCGTCCACAGGGCCCCATGTCAATGGTGACCATCCCTGGGACTGTGCAAGGCTCCACACTCTGGTTCTCCAGGGAGTCCATCAGCTCCTTCATTTTCCAAGTCTCTTGGGCAGGAAGATGGCTTAAAGATAACATCGGTGGCCAAGGGATCCCTCACCCACCCTACAGTCTACAGATTAAGGTCAGTTCATGGGTTACTCATTTGTGACTTAAGGTAAGAGAGTGTGGGTGCCTCATAAGGAATTGACAATTGATCACTAGATATCCCTGCTGATGGGTAAACAATGAAAAAGGCAAGTAGGTAGTAAAAACAAAACAAAACATGCCGAAACCGGTTTGGCTCAGTGGATAGAGCATCGGCCTGCAGACTGAAGGGTCCCAGGTTCAATTACGGTCAAGGGCATGTACCTGGTTTGCGGGCACATCCCCAGAAGGAGATGTGCAGGAGGCAGCTGATTGATTTTTCTCTCTCTCATCGATGTTTCTAACTATCTCTCTCCCTTCCTCTCTGTAAAAAATCAATAAAACATATTTAAAAAAAAAGATTGCCATCAAAATCAGAACAAAGGTTCAGAAGAAACCCAAGACTGTGCTGAGGGTATTCCTTCTCTGATTTATTCTTTTTCGGGTAGATTATCAGGTCCCCCTTCCAGACCGAGGCACTTATTTCCCCAGATGCCAGACGCATTGGCTATAGAAAGTTCCCACCAGCTGACCCCCTTTCTGGGAACTGCCCTCAGAGGAAGGGAGCTGCCTCTTATGAGGTCACCTCACAGTCACCTCGCTTTATCTGAGTCACGCTGTCTCATCTGAGGTCACCTCATTGCAAGGTACTGGGTTGTATGGAAGGACCAAGATCTGTCACCCTTCCCTGATTCAGAAGCAACTTAAAGAGCCATTTCAATGCCAGAGTTTCCCATAGGGTTGATTAAGGACGCTGGTATGAAACCAAGAAAGCCCATCCTTTCTGTGACCCATCCTATTTCCCTCCCTGGTTTCAGGTATTGTTTCCAAGAGTGTTCTCAAGGACATTTTCTGCACAAAATTCTCCAGCTGACAGTCTAGTTTCACCAAACCCATCCTAAAGTCTCTGATAATATGAATGACCTGTTGGACTTCCTCAAACGCATGTCTGATGAAGGAGTCATGGCAAGAAGAAAAGCTGAATATTCCATATTGCTAAAGACATTCAATGGATTACATTTTCACATGCAACGATTACTACTTGGGCATCTACATCCACAATTTTGATTATTCAATCAAAGTCTGCATATAGGGAAGTTTCCAGAGGAATTAAAAGCATTCTTTGGAGCTGTCAAATTTAACATAGAACAATAACTTGGGTTAACATTTATTCTATCTTTATCTTTTCATGGAAAATGCCAATTGTATACACAATTCCTGATCTCATGAAACTTCAAATTTTCTAAGTAAACAAACATAAAAGACATGCTTGTCAAAAATGTAGTAGCGGTGCACTTTTGGCAGAGCTTGCTAATGTGAAAAACAATGGACCAGGATTTAAAAAAAAAATGGTCACAGTTTGTCCAAATATAACAAGGTGATATTACTAGCAGCACATTAAGAAGTCTGGTACTTTCATTTCAAAATCAGCTGTGTCACTACAAGATTGCTGAATTTGGCCTAACAAAGTGCAAAAACCCCAGGTGACTGAGAATCAGCCCCGTGTACCCAGCTCAGGGGAGGTGGACATGGGCTCATTTCTGCTCCAGCGAGGTGGTACTGAGTGCTGAGTTCATGCGAGGCCAGCATTCGAGGCCATCAGATGAAGATGCCAGATTCCAGAAGTTTGGTAATTCAGTCATCTGAGGTCTTAGTCCCCCTTTTGTATCCTGCAACTTGAACCCATTTCCACAGCCCTGTTCCTGGTTGGGTGCCTCTGGGCTCCCTCCCCACTGTCCCTCCAGGCTTTCCCACTGGAACAATCCTTTTCACTCTGCAAGAATCAGTTTGAAAGTTACCCCGTTGGTGGAATCAACTCCTCCACACCTTCTCCAGGCAGCTGAGGAACAGTAGGTCCACAGTCTGCCATGGCGTTCGTTATGGAAACCTATGTGAGGGCTGCAGGTGAGCCATGTCACAGCATCTGGGGATGTGTGGGATGCATGGAAAGTACTCGTCGATATTGGATAAGTGAATTAGACGTGTGAATAAATAGATGAACAAATAAAGAGCAAATTCTTAATACAAGAGGGGGTAGCTTGGGAGTAAGGAGACTTGTAAGAAGCAGATATTTTCAAATACTTAAAAAAGTTATTAAAGTATCCTTATAAAAAGATACAATAAAGAAGTATGAACTAGATCATAATTAAATGGAGGGCATCTGTAATTAATTCAATAACTGGGACCAAAAGTGTCTGATGAATGAATGACTAGTATTTCTGGAAGGAGGTCTCTCATGATGACTGTCTCTAAGAGGCTTTGTCCTATTCAACATGTTTATCAAGGTCTTGAACAAAGATACAAACAGCAAGCCCATCAAAATGTATGGATGACATGAAGTCGGGTGGACGAGTTAATAAACTGGAAGATGAACCTGGATCCAAAAATAGCTCAAGAAACTAGAATTAGGAGCTGAGTTTACTGAGGTGACATGAAGAGGGAGAATGGAAGAGCATGCCATCTGAAACGCCCGTACAATAGAGGGTGAGAAGAATGCAGCAAAGTGCCCTGTTTGTATAAAGCCCCAGGGAGTTTAGCTGCGTGGATGTTCATAATGAGTTCACATCATAAATTAAGTTTTTTTTTTTTAAAAAAAAGGTTAATGCAAGCATAGGTAGCACTGGTTAATAAAACTATGTAGGTTTTAGGTGTACAATTCTATACTACATCATCTGTATATTGTATTGTGTGCTCACCACCCGAAGTCAAATCTCTGTTAGCATAGGTAGCTACATGTTAACAAAGAAAGAGGAGCAAAGGGAATCAGATATGATTAAGCAGAATAAACTGCGTCTGATTGTAAGCCTGCTGCACTGGAAAACTGCAGCATTCATTGGCTCCCCAGGGGACCTCTGCATCCTCCACCCTTGGGACAGAGTCTAGACTGGATTGAGCTTTGCTATGGACGGAACCAATGGTGCAGAATAGAATTCTGGGACACTGGTCCTTGTTCTGGCCTGAGGAAGGCAAGGTTGGACTTTTGCCACATGGGTCGGATGGAAATGAGACATTAGAAACCTGGGCATAGCCCTTTCATTCAATCCCAATGAATCTCACCCCTAAACCTCAGCCTCCCGTGTGGGTCCCCAGAAATGTGTTTCTGGCAACTCTATGAAAGGACCCCATTTCTACCAGCAACACTTCCGTCACGATTTATCTCTCCTATGCTCTCTTCTACCTCCTGCCCCCCCCCACTTTCCCTCTTGCGATCACCATTCTGTTGTCTGTGTTTATAAGGATTTTTTCTGGGGTAGGGGTGGGTTGCTTAATCCCTTCACATTTTTCAAGGAATGGGAGATCGTTAAAATCCCTTCAACATGCAGGGCTCTGAGGTAAAGTAGAAAGACTTTGGACACTAAGAAGATGTTGGATTACAGCCCTAGTGCTGACAAGTGGCAAGTCACTTTGTCACTCTTAGGCCCCAGGGCTCCTCTGCAAAAAGGGGCCTGCATTCCTTCTGCATATCTTACAAGGTTGTTAAAAAGTCAAATAAAATAGCGTGCACTGAAAGCTTCCAGAAAGGCTAAGTGTAGTATGAGATCAGTGTGTTCTTGGTGTCATTGTTCATGCTACTGTTATTAAGATCTTCGTGCTCCTTCATTCACCTACATCCCCTCCCCTGCAGTACTCACTCTCCTCCGAAGAACTGTAATTTATCCTGCCAAGTGGGGAAAGCTGTTGCCTCCCTGTGCTGGTCTAGAGCAAGGGCTGGCAAGCTTTTCTGGTAAAGGCTACGCAGTAGATATTTTAGGCGGTGTGGGTGATAAGGTCTTTATTACAACTACTCAACTCTGCTGTTGTACCATTCCAAAAAAAAAGCCACAGATAATATGTAAGCACGTGAGCACAACTATATTTCAGAACAACAAAAAGTATCCAGATCAAAATGTCAATAGTGTCCATGTTGGGAAATGCTGGTCTAGACAAAAGATATCATTCTCTGTGCGTATCCAAGATCTTCAGCATCACACTGACCTCCTGCCTCACTTCTGGGGCCCAGATTACTACAGAACCCTAGAAGATTTGGTTTGGAAGTACTCGGAAAACAGAGGGGAACTAGAGATCTTTAGGTTAGTTCAAGTCAACTTAAAAGAATTTAATATGAACATTCCTCAATACGTTTCCTCTTCATTACTAATGATGTATGTCACACAGAGCAGAAACTCAGCTCAGAGTTTAAATTCATTAGAGTTAAAACAAAGGTAGAATTGAGGGACCCTCTAATGCTGAAAAGAACAGGTTTGTGTTTGGACTTTTCCAGTAGGGTAGGATATTTTTATAGATTCGATGAGACCTCCCAGATGGCTCACCTCTGATTGGCTTGGATATTTATCTGCCTCTGAATATTTTGATTATTGATTATGACCAGTTTATTTAGAAGATTCTCTTCTCCATCCTACATCTATTGCCCTAGTTCTCGTGCCATATTTTCTATTACGAGAACTCTGCCTTAAACCTCCCAAATTCCCAAAGCTAGAAGAATAGAAAAATGGATCAATTCATCTCAGTGTATGCACTCAATGGAATATATACAGCAATCAAAATGAATGAAATGTAGCTACAGGCAACATATAGAATGAAACTTAAGAATGCAATTACAAATACAAAAGATTACAAACAGCATGACACCCTATTCTAAATTGAAAAAAAAAACCCACACACACTAAACAATATCCAGCTAAGAAATGTGCAGAGATATGACAAACCAGATAGATAAGTAGCTTGAATGATAGATCTACTGATAGGTTGATAGAGAGATCAATTAACCAATCAGTAGATAAGATAGGGGAGGATACACATTAGTAGACAGGAGTTATCAATGTTCTGGCTATTGTGTCTGGTGGGGTGTTTAAATGTACGCATTGCATTTGGAAGGAAGGAGGGAGGGTGGGAAGAAGCAAGAATGAGGAAAAAAATGGCCATGTGCATAAAATCTGTGAGAGTGTGGCATGAACCCATAATTACAATTAATCTAATTCTCTGTGTCTGAGTTCCAGATAGAAATAGAGATCTGACCAGTCCCTCTTTGGCATACCAATCCCTGGGGCTCCCCATCACAATTGTAGGATACTGTGCAATCTCTTTGGCATGACACGAAGAACCCTCCCACTCCTGCTGCCCAATTTCCAGCACCATGTGTGGTTGCTGTTTATGCTTTACAACCTCCAGCTGCAATGGAATCGGATCCTCTTTCCTGCTCCTGACAAGTACCTTCAGGCCCCTCTGCCTTGGTCTGGCTGTTTCCTCCATCTGAGTCCTCCCCCAGTTCTCCACCTAACAAAAGCCTGTCCATCCTCCAAGTCCCAGCCCACATGTCACCGTCTCTGTGAAAACTTAGCTCGGGAATCGAACCGAGACCTCCTGATTCATAGGTCAACACTCAACCACCCAGCCAGACCAGCTGGGATAATGCTTATTCGTGATACTAGTCCATGTTCAGCTGGGCACTTGATGGCCAACTTAACCTTATACCTGGATTTTGGCCAATAAATGACTCTGTAACAGTCTCGCCCCTTGCTAGCAGTTGGGGGAATAACAATATACACATTCTAAGAGTGATCAATGAATAATCGACCAGGAAGTGCTTGTGAATGACAGTCTCCTGTTTTCCAGAAGCTATAAAACTGACCCAAAGAAAAGGAGAGAAGGGCACCAAACCCTGGACCACGTAGCCAGGACAAAGGGCTGAGCCCGGCGGGAAGCTGTCTGCCTGCTATAGAGCTGGGCCCTCTCTCCGTTGCGACAGAC
>NW_006300017.1:826841-840747 GCF_000327345.1 Myotis davidii
TTGTTGTTATTTTTGCTTTTGCGAGAAAAAAATCCTTAAAGAATAGAAAACTCACTTGCTCTGGAGGGGAGAACAGAGTCACTATGAAGATGTGGACCAAACAGAGAAACATCTGGGATCAACTATGGGTGCAGGAAATAATAGGAAAAAAGGGCATATGTTCTTTCTCTTTTCTTTTCATTCCTCTTTTTTTGCCTTTTCTTTCCTCCCTTTTTTCCTCTTTCTCTCTCATTTTTTTTCTTTTCTTCTTGAAATGTGGTCAGCCAGAACAGGCAAGGCACCGCCAGAAACACTACCACCCACCCACCTTCAAAAATGTGTGTCAATCCAGACATGCCCTCTTGTGGGTCAAAAAAGTCTGACTCTCTTTTGAAGCCAGGTTACCAGGGAGATAGAAGGAAAGAGACACAGATTGTGCTCTGAGCTGCACTTGGAGGTCAGACAGCCCACTGTGCTATGGCTGGGTTCACACTGCCCCTGAGAAGCCACACGGTAAAGATTATGGTCTCCACAAGCTGGCAAGATGAAACTAGCTGAGCGGGACTTCACACTGTTGTTTCCTGGACACAAGGATCTGTCTGGCCCTGACCGGTTTAGCTCAGTGGATAGAGCGTTGGCCTGCGGACTGAAAGGTCCCAGGTTCGATTCCGGTCAAGGGCATGTACCTTGGTTGCGGGCACATCCCCAGTAGGGGGTGTGCAGGAGGCAGCTGATCGATGTTTCTCTTTCATTGATGTTTCTAACTCTCTATTCCTCTCCCTTCCTCTCTGTAAAAAATCAATAAAATATATTTAAAAAACCAACAAAAAAAACATTTAAAAAAAAACAAAGGATCTGTCTGGCCTGTGGGCGGTGCCTCTGTCTGTCTTTTGCAAAGGCCCAGCCAAGTAGCTACCAAGTCACGGACTCCCATTTGTAGGTGGGATGGCTCCCAGGCTGCAGACCAGACTGGTGATTATGGTCTCCACAAGCTGGCGAGATGAAACTAGCCGAGCGGGACTTCACACTGTCGTTTCCTGGACACAAGGATCTGTCTGGCCCTAACCGGTTTGGCTCAGTGGATAGAGCGTCGGCCTGCGGACTGAAAGGTCCCAGGTTCGATTCCGGTCAAGGGCATGTACCTTGGTTGCGGGCACATCCCCAGTAGGGGGTGTGCAGGAGGCAGCTGATCGATGTTTCTCTTTCATTGATGTTTCTAACTCTCTATTCCTCTCCCTTCCTCTCTGTAAAAAATCAATAAAATATATTTAAAAAACCAACAAAAAAAACATTTAAAAAAAAACAAAGGATCTGTCTGGCCTGTGGGCGGTGCCTTTGTCTGTCTTTTGCAAAGGCCCAGCCAATTAGCTACCAAGTCACGACTCCCATTTGTAGGTGGGATGGCTCCCAGGCTGCAGACCAGACTAGAAGTACAGCACAAGTCAGACGTCACTGTGCCCTTGAGGACATGAGAAGAAACGCTGGGTCTCGGAATGATGGTGGGTGAGGACGGGGATAGACAGACAAGGCCCGGCCCAGCTCTGCGGTGACCTCTGAACCGGCCCTCTGAGCAGAGATAAGCTGGTCAGAAGGCTCCTCCCCCGGGCCTCTCGTGCAGACACCACTTGATATTTGAATCTAAAGGTTAATTAAGTGCAGCTGCCAGGCAAAAGGCCACAATCAATTATCGTGTCTTCTTGTCCGTTTCCGCCTATTCTTAATTATGCACATTGGGTTTGGAAAGGAGGTCCTTCAGCCAAGAGCTAGAAAAAGGGAGTCACTCTGTTTTGAACAGGCAAATCTGACCCCCTAGAGCAGCGGTTCTCAACCTTCCTAATACCGCGACCCTTTAATACAGCTCCTCACGTTGTGGTGACCCCCCAACCATAAAATTATTTTCGTTGCTACTTCCTAGCTGTAACGTTGCTACTGTTATGAATCGTCATGTAAATATCTGATATGCAGGATGTATTTTCATTGTTACAAATTGAACATAATTAAAGCATAGTAATTAATCACAAAACAATATGTTATTATATATGCGTTTTCCGATGGTCTTAGGTGACCCCTGTGAAAGGGTCGTTCAACCCCCAAAGGGGTCGTGGCCCACAGGTTGGCGACCCACAGGTTGAGAACCGCTGCCCTAGAGGCTAGGGCCGGGACCAAGCATTCATCTTCCTTCCTGTGGGCCCCATGGCCGTCTGTGGGGGAAAGAGGCAGTGACTGGGTACTGGACAGATTGTCCTAGAAAGGAGCCCTGGGGGGTCCTGTGAGCACAGAGAGAAGGCCGTGTCTTCAACCGCTTCCCTGGAGGGATTTCCCTGCTGGCGGCCACTCTGTTCCACCAGCCCTGGCTCTGGGCTTGCCCACATAGCCCTCCCTGGATGGACAGAGAGGCCCAGGCCCCGGCCCCGCTCTCCACCCCCACATCACCCTCTCCCACACACGCCGGCGCCCCGCATGTGCGCCTGCCGGCCTCTCTGTCATGATTAACTATTTAAGATTCCACTGCTGCTAATCGAAGCGGCACGGGCTGTGCTCTCATTACGAAGATCAATTCCTGTTGAATATTCCCCTCCCGGGGCCGATGTGGTCAGAATGCGGTGATGGTTTCTGTCTGGCTCGCCCGGGCTAATGAGTGGCTGCTGCCACTGCAACAGTCACTTGCCTGCCATCAGTCAAAATAACAAGCAGAAGCTCCTTGCAGGGGAGCTGGTGTTCCACATCAATCTGGACAGAAAGACAGCTTGGAAAATGGCCTCCCCATGCAAGGAGCCAGGCCCCAGGTGTGGCAGCCCGCGTGAGGATATGCCACCAAGTCACCTCGGTGTAGGGTCTCACACATGGCCCTTCCTCCCGCACCTGTCACCTCACCCTTCCCCACAGACACTCTGTGCACGGCTGTCTGCAAAGCCACGTAGAACCCCTGGACTGCCTCTGCTTCAACATATTCCTGTTGTCTGGTGTCTAGTTCAAGAGGAACCCCCTGGGAAAAGCGATTTCTGAGATGGAGCTGAGTGTGTTCTAAGGGCAGCTGGGTGTCCGTGGCCCTGGGAGCTGTCTGCACTGCAGAGCAAGCAGCTGGATTCCATCGCACCCTTTCCTGTTCTGGGAACTCAGGGTTAGAGGAGTGGGAAAGGCTGGATTTCAAGACCGAGAAAAAGTAAGCCAACTTCTGAAGTCCTTGGCTGGCACCTGGGAACATCAGAGGGCAATTTTTCTCAATTAAGAGGATGAAACCAAACAACTTCCAGGCTTAAAAAAAAAAAAAAAGACTTAATGGTAAGGGATAGCAATGCTTTTCTTTTAAGATTTGGGTCCATGGACAGCAATTACAACAAACCCCATAAATATTATTTCTCCCCATGTCTTTAGGAAAATCTTGCCATCAGTGACCTGAACAAGGAATACATTGTAATCTTTTTCTCCCCAACCCCCTCCTCCCTACCTTAGCATGCATGGCCCCGTTGTATGGATTGTCCTAACTAATTGATGCATATGACATCACAGGGCACTTAGCCTTGAAATGCAAATACTCCCTTGTCATTTATTCATTCCGTGTCCACCGTAGCGCTCACCTCTTCCTCCCTCCAGCCAATCACACTCATCAGGCCCCTGCCATAGACCAGGCAGTGGGAACTGACAGCAAGCAGCTGTCATGGTACCTGCCCGGGGCTTACAGTCTAGTGCAGTGGTCGGCAAACTGCAGCTCATGAGCCCATGCGGCTCTTTGGCCCCTTGAGTATGGCTCTTCCACAAAATACCATGTGCGGGCACACACAGTGTGATTGAAACTTTGTGGCCCATGCGCAGAAGTCGGTATTTTGTAGAAGAGCCACACTCAAGGGGCCAAAGAGCCGCATGTGGCTCACGAGCCGCAGTTTGCCGACCACTGGTCTAGTGAGAGGACACAGGCATGTAAATGAATGAACACAATCGTGTAGAGGTCACTGAACTCTGATGCTGAAATTTTTTCCCCAACATGTTTAGGCAAGAACACTTTATGAGATATAATTATAACTCCAGAGAGAAAAGCATCTGAAAAGGCAAATGAAGACTTCAAATGGATAAGCCTTTATTCAAGAGGCCCTGTTGCCTGGTCCAGCCTTTCTGTGATGCAGCCTGTTTCACGAGCTGGGGTCTCAGTTGTCTTAGGTGGTCAGCTCAGTCCTAGGTAAGATGTACTCAACAGCCATTAGGTTTCTGCATCTCAGCCGGAGAGCAGCTAATCCAGTGGTTCTCAATCTTCTGGCCCTTTAAATACAGTTCTTCATGTTGTGACCCAACCATAAAATTATTTTCGTTGCTACTTCATAACTGTCATATTGCTACTGTTATGAATTGTCATGTAAATATCTGATATGCAGGATGGTATTAGGCGACCCCTGTGAAAGGGTCCTTCAACCGACAAAGGGGTCGCGACCCACAGGTTGAGAACCGCTGAGCTAATCAAACGAGCGGAGAGTGCATAGCTCACTGAGAGATTCTTGTTCAGAGAAAGGTGTGAGCCACATGTCTTTGGAGAAAGAGTGGTAATAAGTATATGTCATTTCTAATCTTGCCTCTGCTGGACAAGGCTCAGGACAGAAAGGAATGGAAATGGCAGCTGGTGCCACTCCACGTTCCGGCTCACCCATCCTTTGATTCTCACCAGCCATTAAAAAGGTAATTAAACCAGGGTCTTGCTCACCACTACTGAGCTGGTGGAAAATAATGTGCACCCAGTGCATACAGACCACTGGCATCGGGCACATGTAAGCATCCACCTGCCCACGACAGAGCAGCGTGCTGGGCCCCGTGCTGGAGAACAAAGTGGAGGGAGTGCTGGCTCTTGAAGAATCTGCTTTCTAAGCACATACAGTGATCTGAATACACAGAGACAGGCCACACCACAGTGAAGCAAAACCATTAAACTAAGACGTAAATGAGGGAAAGGTACTGACAACCCTCACAGGATTTCCGTGGATGGATTCCTTGGGGGGCGGGGAGCATCTGGGTTGCTAATGAGCAGAAGGACCTGAGGTACTCATCCTGTGACCCCTGGACAAGCCTGGGAGGGGTCTGCAGTTTCCTGCTCACCCAGATGGCCAGTTTCCCTGGAGAAGAGGGGTTTCCGGAGAAGTCCAGATGATGAGAAAAATGATTCCGTGCAGTAAACACCTGACAGAAATCACCTATAAATCCTGATGGCCAAGTCTTGTGAAGGGAACCTTAATGGACCGACTTATCATTCTTTCCTGCTCGTGCCTTTCCTTTGTTTTCTTATTTTCTCTTTAACCAACCAAGGTAATGTTAATATTTATAACGTGCTACCCACCGTGATGGAGGAACAGATCTGCGTAAAAATTAATCATAAGGGGTTCCAAGATGAATCTCCAAGTTGTGGACTTGGGTTTGACTTTATCTGTGGAGTAGTAGCAGTGATGTCAGCTTACTGACAACTGTGCCTACGGTGTGGCAGGAACGATGATAAATTCTGCGTGTACATTCTGTCTTCACACAGCCCTAACCCATGGGTTCTATTGCTGCTCTTGTTACAGATGAGGAAAGTGAGGCACAGAGGTTAAGCTGCGTGTCCAAAGTTCCACAGTAGTTTAGTGACAAAGTGGCCTAATCTAACCCTAACCCTCCTCTTTGGGGGTTACCCCCTACGTCCAGTCAATCTTTCTGCCATGTTTGCCTGTCTGCAATGAACAGAGGCAGAAACAAGGGCCTCCAAGAGGACATGCTCACAAGAGGCAGGGCCGGGATCATCACAGCACTACCCAGAATGCTACAGCTCCCCCTGCCCGTGGAGGGAGGGGCCGCACCTGTACACATATTACATCCCATCAGACCTGTCTAGTTCATCTTGTCTTTTTTGTTTTCCTGTAGAAGTGGGGAAACTAAACATGGTTATCTCTCTCTTTTTTATTGATTTCAGAGAGAGAAGGAGAGGGAGAGAGAGAGAAACATCAGTGATGGGAGAGACTCATTGATCGGCTGCGTCCTGCACGCCCCACACTAGGAATCGTGCCCACAACCTGGGCATGTGCCCTGACCAGGAATCGAACTATGATTTCCTGGTTCATAGATCAACGTTCAACCACTGAGCCATGCCAACCGGGCATGGTTATCTCTTTAACAACCCTGACCCCTGCCGCCCTGACCGGGCACAGTGGTTGGGGTTTCAGTGGCATTACCAGGGGCTGAGCCCTTCACCACACTGGTGCCTGTTAGGTCAAAGGCTCAGCCCCACTCTGATCCAGGCTCCTGTGGCTGTCTCTGACACTAGCCGTGCTGCTGCCCGGGCTCTCCCCGGTATCCGGCTGCGGCTCAGCTCGGCGGGCAGCTAGACAAGTGCTGCCTTCGCCCCAGGTGATGGATCTCTCCAGACAGCATTATTATGTCTGCAAAGCACTCACGATGCCCGGGGATGAAAGGAGTTATAAATGAAAGATATTATTATTAATAAGAATGTAGATGAACAAAGGGAAAATGTACTTGCCCTCACTATCCATCACCTTGCCGCACTTCACCTAAAGACCATGATCCGCGGGAGCCTCAAGGAAAGCCTATTTGCAGAAATCAATAACTGGTTTAAAAAATAGAGCTGGGCTCCACTGGAGCGGACCAGGCAGGGGTTTCTCATAATTCTAGGCGGCAGTCAATATTAGCCATCACAGCCTCAAATAAAGGTTGAATTCAAATTTAGTTAAGACTGGCTCTGTATGCTAATCTCCCGTCTGATTATTAAATGTATTTACTGAGGGTTTTGAAAAATAGGCTGTGAGGAGAAAAGAAAAAAGAAGAAGAAGCAGCTAAGCCGGCATGAGTCTCCTTGGTCTGAGCTGTGAGGCTACCTCGTAGTGATGGATCCACAAGAGCTTGGTTCTCCTGCTTTCATAAAATTAACGGTTGGGGACATCAAGTTGCATTCTGCAGTTGACAGGAAGCATTTCTGGTCTATGCATCACAAGGGGAAGAAAGAGTCACAGAGTCACTGACAGAGCGCCCACCTGGGCAGGTGCCCAGAGCTGACTGCGCAGTGTTGACTGGGTACCACTGGGTCTGGTGCTAAAGGAAGTAATAGACGCCTCCATCCCCTGGGATCATTATGGTCCAAAGGGAAACTAGCCAAATACCAATTCCCATCAGCATGTGTTTTAGAAACCCCTCTATATAAGCAAGGAACATCCCACGCTCATTTACAGGGGAAAGAAAGTGGGACGGATGAAAAGTTTTACCAGACATTTCATCCATATTGGTGGGGAGGAGTAGACAATCAGAGAAAGCTACTGGAGCAAGTGTGTTGAGGAATTTGAATAGAAGTTAGGAGAGTGTTTTGGGAGAGAAAGGTGGGGTTTTTTTAAGTATATTTTTTATTGACTTCAGGGAGGAAGGAAGAGGGAGAGAGAAAGAGAAACATCAATGATGAGAGAAAACCATTTATCGGCTGCCTCCTGCACTCCCCCTACTGAGGATCAAGCCTGCAGCCCCAGGCATGTGCCCTTGACTGGAATTGAACTGGGGACCCTTCAGTCCACAGGCTGACGCTCTAGCCATTGAGCCAAACCAGCTAGGGCTGAAATGTGTTCTTAGTACAGTACATGAAAGAGTGGACATATCCATTGGCCTTAACCATTCGAAAGCAAGACTTCCAGAGAGGCATAAGGATGGAGGAAGGGCAGGGAAAGGAGAGGAGCAGACCCAAGGCAGGAGGGGCTGGATTTCATGGTCAGCAAGATGTACAGATTAAGAAAAGATCTGCCTGCTATTAATACACCCTCTGCACGTAATTCATGTACAACAAAGAACTACAGATGAATTTTTGTTCTATGAATATTTAATTGCAACTTGCAAAATGTGTCAAGCAAGTCTCATTCTTCCCCCCAGACAATTCTGACAGCAGTGAATACCTTCCTTCAATCAAAGATTTGGGGAAAAGTCGGTTTACTATGCACTATTGCCAGCCCTCATGCATTTGGACCTGTAGTAAGACCATTCTGACAGAGCTGGAATGTGAAATTACTCTTCTGGGACTCAGCTCTGCTACTGCCATGGGCAACCTGGTGAGAAAGAGACCTCCTTTCATTTACCTTCTAAGCCAGCGAGTCTCTAAACCAAAGGGTGCAAAGGTCACCCAGAGAACAGATTGTCTGCACGTGAATTCCTGAACCTCTACTCTGTGCAGGGCCTGCCTGCGGATCTACATTTTAACAGACAACCCCCACACACACACTCAAAGACATTCATGTACAAGAGAATGAGAATGGATTTGGAGTTTGGGCTTATTCAAGGGGTAAAACATTGTATCAGTCTTTTGGAGAGACCCAAATATTATGTATGTGCATGTATATATATATGTGTGTGCATATGTGTACGTGCTCTATAGGGATTTTGTATGTGTGTATGTGGTGTGTTGGTCTGTGCATGTGTGGTGGATGTGGTGTGTATTATGTGATATACTGATGTGAGTGTGATATGTGCATGCATTTGTGTGTGGTGTGTGGTTTGTGTGTATGTGGTGTGTATGTGTGTGTGGTGTGTATATGTGTGGTCTATGCTGTGTTGCTGTGAGTGTATTTGTGTGTGTGTGTGTGTGTTTTATCTCCATGCCTATAAAAGCCTTCCCTGTGTGAAGAAAGGCTGATGGGAGATTGATAAAGCCTGAGTCAGCACTCAATAATGCATTAATATGCTTTTACAAATCCTGCATGTAGTGAATTATTTTTTTAAAAAGAAAGAAAAAGAAAAGGGAAGGAGGGAGGGAAAGAAGGAAGGAAGGAAGGAAGGAAGGAAAAGCAACTTTCTAGTCACTTGAGTATTTAGCCCTTCCTTCAGGGACCAAGTGAAGTTTGAAGAATTTATCTCGGAGCCATACAACCTCCCACATTGCTCCTCAACCAGTGATTTCTTGCTGCTGATGTCACTTCAAATGTAGGCACCACTTATCACACTTCTGGGGAATCTGGTTTCTTAGAAGTGTTGCACTTCAAGTGTCCTTTAGAGAAAGAAACTCTCTAAGACCCAAGGAATAACTTACTAATGGCGGGACCTCCGGCACTGACAGGCTGGGAGAGACACTGGGAACGGATGCATTTCCATATCACTCTCTCCTCACGGTAGGTACCAAAAGCTAGCTTTTGTCTCATCTGCTCCCATGAACCTTTCTGAGATAATGATCCCATCCCGATCCCATCATCTCATTCATTCTGACAAGTGCGCGCACCATTCCCTGTGAGGGGCATAGTGTATAGCCTATTTGTGACATGCACACAAATGTGAGTTATTTGGTTAGGGGGAGAGAGCGGGAGAGAGAGAGAGACTGAAATCCTAGAATGACCACTTTAAGTACCTAGTTCCTCCTACAGCTCTTAAAGCTGATTTCATATCCATAGCAATCTAAGTAGGTAAGATTACTACCTTCCTATTACAGAGGAGGAAGATGACATGCACAGAGGTGAAATGACTTGGTCAAGTTCTGTGTAATCTTTAGAGCAAGTATGAGAATTTGGCCCTGGCTGACTAGCTCCAGAGGCCGGTCCCTGCCATCAGCTGCACCACCCTCTCACCACAAGTGGCAGATTTGGAGAGCGATGCTTCTCAAGGCCTCCCAGGTGGATGGACTTCCTGGTTATGAGGACAATGCGGTACCAGGCCATGCCCTCACCAAGGTCTCACTCTAAAGAAGTCTTAGGCACAGCCAACCATGTGCTATAAAGGCAAAGGAACTTGAAACACTAGGTTAGAGGCAAAGGTTGCAAAGTGTGAAAACGCATGCCTCACATCTCCTCTTGCCACCCTGCCTCAGACTCACAAGTGCAATGGTTGATTGGAAATAGTGTGGAATTTAAGCTCAAAGGGGTGAGTCACATTCTGGCTCTGTGGCTCCTGGTTGTATACCTGAACTAGATAGATGAGGTTTCAGGGCCTCGTTTCCTAATTTGTAACCAAAGAGTAGGTCACCCTGCTCTGTCTATGAACAGAATCATCATGAGGCTATGGAGAAAGAACCCACAGAGACCACAACAGTCAAGTTTAAGGCATAAATAATATTGAGAAGAGTCAAAAAGTTATGCAGCATTTAAAAGGCAGCCCACTGCCTTTTACCTTAAATTGATGTTAGCTATGATAGGCACTAAACATTTAATTAACAAGACTGCTCTTTGTTCTGGTAGAAGGTTGTTTGGAGATGTGCATACCCTCCAGACCTCTCACAAAGCTGCCCAGGAGAGCCTGAACTCCTGCCTTTTTTCTTCCATGGATTCTGTCTACTAGGAAGAGGTCATCAAAAGCATTCCACTCACTTTTGACTATCCTCAAAGTTTGGCGTTGTCTTTTTTTTTCTTTTTTAATATATTTTATTGACTTTTTACAGAGAGGAAGGGGGAGGGATAGAGAGTTAGAAACATCGATGAGAGAGAAACATTGATTCAGCTGCCTCCTGCACACTCCCCACTGGGGATGTACCCGCTACCAAGGCACATGGCCTTGACTGGAATCAAACCTGGGACCCTTCAGTCCGCGGGCCAACACTCTATCCACTGAGCCAAACCAGTCAAGGCAATGTTGTCTTTTTTCCAAAGGAGGAATCATAATAACTGTATATGTAAAAGTTTCCCTAACTTATATTTGGGAAAGTACTTTGCTTGTTTTGCTTCTACCCCTCCCTGTCCCCCAATCTACAAAATTGCTTGAGTGGAATATAAATTCTGAAAGGTGACCTTACAGTCTAGCTCCATACGACTTGGACTTCATTTCAAGTATGACTATATAGTCAGTACCTAGCACAGTGCCTGACATTTAATAGGTGTTCAAAAAACCTCATGATGGAATGATTGGGAGGGTGGGACAGATGGATGGATGGGTGGGTGGGTGGGTGGATAGATGGAGGGATGGATGAGAAGGTAGGTAATGGGGGACATCTATAGCTTTTGCTTCAGGAATGGTTTCTGAGGCAGAGAGAGAATTTCTGGAGTGATTGGACTGAAAGAGGGCAGTATGGCAGAAAAACATTTTTGTCTTATTTACTGCCTCCCTGAAGCATAACCTAGTCAGAAAAATCAGAACCAAACTTTCAAACTAGCACTCAAAGAGCTCTGGAAAAGAATTAAAATACAGGTATCTACTCAGTACCAAATGAATGAACATTTATTGAGTGCCTACTCATGCCAAACACAGAATGTTGTTCATATGTATGTTAACTCACTTCATTTTCAACCTTATGAGGAAGAAATGATGACTGTCGTTTATCTGGAGCTAAAAGAGACTACACTCTATGTCCCAGATCACACAGGGAAAGCAGGTCAGAATGGAGATCTAGGAGTTTTATTTGCCCAATATTCCCTCTTTCAATCTGCTCCAGAAATGGAGACTTTCTCCTGTCCTTTTCCGCTCCTTGGACTCTGGTGGGGTTAGAGTCCTCTGGACATGACGGAGGGCATGTGACCTAGACCTAGTTAATAGCACTGCCAGTCTCTCTGGCCCAAGTGGTTTATCCAAAGTTGACATTATGCCCTAGCCAGTTTGGCTCAGTGGATGGAGCGCCGGCCTGCGGACTGAAGGGTCCCAGGTTCAATTCCGGTCAAGGGCATGTACCTTGGTTGCGGGCACATCCCCAGTGGGGGGTGAGCAGGAGGCAGCTGATCGATGTTTCGCTCTCATCGATGTTTCTAACTCTCTATCCCTCTCCCTTCCTCTCTGTAATAAATCAATAAAATATATATTTAAAAAAAAAACACAAAGTTGACATTATGACCCAAGTCGCACATCAGACAAACTCCCTCACTTTTCTCCTGACTGAATGCCCCGGCCTGTTAGCTCCAGCTGCACGGAAAGGTGGGGTCTAAATCAGGGCCCTGAATTGGGACACTGCCTTCATTGGTGACTCAGTCATCATGCCCGATGTGCAGCTGAGCCCAGCTCAGCACAAGCCTTCCCCTTGGAAATCAACGGCCCCCACCCCATTGGCCCGGGTAGCAAAAGCTTGGGGACAGCACTTGGTGGCTGAATCCTCAATCTGCGTGAGAATCTGGGGCGAGAGGTCCAGAACTTATAGCAATGAATGGCCAAGAGTTTACCTGAGCATATTCTTCCATTAATAATCCCTCTCATATACAAGGTGGGTATAGAACTATAGAACTGGGCTCTGTTTTTACACGAAGAAATTAATGCAAAATATGAATTAAAAAGCAGCTCCCCTTGGGCTCTCCTAGCAACTGGTATCTAGCAGGTATCACCTGGTGCGGCCTCCTTAGCAACCAGCACAGAACTCGGGCTGGCCTTTGGTACCAGTCAGAGGCTCAAATGCAGCCATTTCTTCAACTTGAAAGTCACCAGGAATTTCCCCAAATGCCTGCCCAGCCCCTACTGCTTCTCTGACCTCACCCATTCCCTCCTGAAGAGAATTTTATCTCGGAACTGCAGTGAGGATACTGAACATAAATATATATAATTGCTCTACATTAATATAATTAGCCTGCCTCTCTCCTGATTCCGAAATGGTTGCCCATTTGAGCTGCTAATGGTGGGAATTATTTATGTCCATTTGTTCAAGGGCTAAAAATGAATTCATAAAAAAGAGAATGCAGAGATATTACCTCAAACAGGTCCCTTTCATCTTCCCCAACGCATTGTTCCAGTCCGGGTTCATCTCCTGCCTTCTTGGGAATTGGGGGGAGATTAGATTCGCACAAGGCACTCTGCCCATTTATTCTCTTTGATGAATTACCAGCAAGCTGATCAGACAAAGTACTTTGGCTGTTCCCAAGCCAACAACCCCATTCCCACAGCAGCACCTGGGCACCCCTCCTTCTGCATCAGGGTGAGCCATCTTAGAGAGGAAATGCATGCCCACTCAGGGCATTCACTATGTGGTCTCTACTAGTCTAGCTCCCCTGGCTACTTTGAAATCTGATACTCCAAAAAATACACATGCGATTCATATCCATACATTCTGAAACCAAAAAAGTAGATGTATATCCTTATCAAAATAAAACACAAAAGGAGATGTTACAAGGCAATTCTATAGAAATAGATTCTTATTTGCAACTTGTAAGTAATAACACTTTTCTTGTAGCTCATACTGTCCTTTCTGTAATAGCTCCCAAGTTTAGCCCTGCGTACCCAGCACTATATATGTTTTATACATATCACTTCATTTCATAATCACAAATCAGTGAGGTGGGAATAAGTATGCCCAGTTTATAAGTGGGGACACTGAGTCTAAGAAAACTTAAGAAAATAGCATATTCAGCTGGTGGTTACTGACATGGACTCAGACACCCCTAGATTTGAAACCTATTTCTGTAAGTTACCAGCTCTGTGGCAATGGGCATCAACCTCACAGCAATGCTGAGGTAGATATGATAGCCCCACTTTAAGATTAAAAACTATAGGTCAGAAAATACTGGAATTATCTAATTTGCAGAGGGCCAACTCACTAACACATGCAAGAAGCAGGATGGCTTAACCTACTTGTCTCCAAAAACAGCCATCTTTTTCTTTTTAATATGTTTTTATTAATTTCAGAATGAGGAAGGGTTAGGGAGAGAGAGAGAGAAACATCGATGAGAGAGAAACATTGATTGGCTGCCTCCTGCATGACACACACTAGGGACCGAGCCTGCAACCCGGGCATGTGTCCTGACCGGGAATTGAACCGTGACTTCCTGGTTTATAGGTCGATGCTCAACCACTGAGCCACGCCGGCAGGGCAGGTGTGAGATTTTAAAATCACCTTTCAGAGAGCAAGCAGCTTCTTTCTAAGAGATCAACCTCACCACACAATGCAGTTCTAGAAAGCTGAGACCCCAGTCAGTTGCTGGGACTTCACTGTGATTCTGAAGAAAGTTGCTAAGTGGGGATGGGCAAAAGTAGGTTTACAGTTGTTCGTAAGGAGAAAGGTATGCAAGTTGTGATTATTACAATAGCTTTATTAACTCAC
>NW_006300017.1:840801-873399 GCF_000327345.1 Myotis davidii
TATTTTATTCATTTGGAGTCTCACATGTTAAGTGCATAGGATCTGCAGTTAGATTGCCTGGGGTTGATGGCCGGCTTTATCTCCTTCTAACTCTGTGATCTCAAGCAAATTGCTTAACCTTCCTTTCCCTTAATATTCCCCGATGAAGAATGCTGCCACATCAACGGTTGTGAGAATTAAGTGAGATATAGAGAGCTTTTAAAACTGTGACTATGATACAATAAGGACTTAATAAAAGTGGTTGTTTTTATTGTTATTGAGACATAAGAACAGAGCCTATGGAAGAGGGATAGCCTGCATGTCAACTTGGAAAAACTCTCCATTCTGGACCCAGGATTTTCTTTTTCTTGCACCCATCACCCAGACCCAGACAGCGCCTGTTCCCACAGGCACCATCAAAGGCAGGTTCTCAACCTGATGTGATGCAGAGAATCACTTTGCAATGGCTACATCCTTTCCATTCCCTCCTGCAAACCCCCACTCCCACCCCTGTCGGTGGATGTGACCTTCAACACCAGATGCACGGTGCCCAGGTGGGAAGCAGGCATTGGTTGAGAGGATACTAGTAGCTTCCATAAGCCTTATGTCCCTTCTGACTTACATGGAGGGAGGGCTGTGGACAGGCACTCCTGCTCATGAATTCTCTGTATCCTGGCCAAAGGCCGCCCCCGAGGAGGGGGGTGAGCAAGGGTGGCTTGACACGCTACCTCTCACACCACTGGTCTGGCAGTAAAACTTCCTCTTGTTAGAAACCGCCTACTCCATAAACCACAAACATAATTTTGCAGGTGAAAGCCGCCCCCGAGGAGGGGGGTGAGCAGGGTGGCTTGGCACGCTACCTCTCACACCACTGGTCTGGCAGCAAAACTTCCTCTTGGTAGAAACTGTCTACTCCATAAACCACAAACATAATTTTGCAGGTCTCCCCAGCAAGGCCCATGCAAACTCCATTTTCGGGCTCAGCCCCTAGATCCAGTGTATGGAAAAGAAAAGGAAATGGGACCTGAATGCACAGGCAGGATAACTGTAATTTTACTACTGTTATGAATCGTAATGTAAATATCTGATGTGCAGGATGGTCTTAGGCGACCCCTATGAAAAGGTCTTTCAACCGCCAAAGGGGTCGCGACCCACAGGTTGAGAACCGCTGTTCTAATGGAATCTGACTGGTGTCCTTATAAGAAGAGCAGATTAGGATACATGGAGAGACACCAGGGGGCACACACACAGAGGAATGACCCTGTGAGTTCACAGAGAATCTGACTGCCTGCAAACCAGGGAGAGCAGCCTCAGGGAGAACTCAAACCTTCCGCACGTTGGTCTTGAACTTGCAGCCTTCAGAACAGTAAGAAAATAAATGTCTCTCATTTACTAGTAAACTACCCATTTTCACCGTGCTATGGAAGTCTGAGCAGACTAAGACATTTATCATGGAGAACGGATTTTTTTCAGGGTAGTTGAAAGGTTGATAAACTACAAGTTCAAATCTATTTACAAGGTGAGAGTGGGAATGAGGAGAGGCCAATCACCAAGAACGGAAGGAGGAGGAGGAGTTTTGGTTGCTTTCTGGGGTCCTTGCCCCAGTGCAGGGAATCGGAGTGAGAGCTCCCCTAATTCCCTTTCTTTTCCAGGATGATGTGAAAGTGTATGTGCTCATTTTTAAAAAATAAACATGGAGTATATTATTTTTATGTGCCAGGCACTGCATAGCTGCCAAGATTGCAACGATCAATAAACTATTCTCTGTGGTCTAGTGAGAGAAATGTTAAATTTTATTGTGCCCATTTGTTTACATGCCCCCGTGTTGTAATTAGATGATTTGGTATTTCTTTTACACTGTTATCGTCTCCTTAACCCATATTCAATCACCGAAGATTACAATAGGTATATTTCAGCATGGGTAACACATGCCAAATACAGGGATGTGTTTCAGGGTTCTGTGCATGGCCCTGTCTTACTACATATGTAAGCTTTGACCTGATACAAGTCTTGCAATGCAACCGAATGTCTCTATGGACCACACAAGGCTGAGAAAAGTTGTTAGCAACCAGGGAGACAGATCAGGATTCAAAATGATCTTGATCTCTGAGAAAAATGGTCCAAGATTTGTTTGGGGGAAATTGATTCAGGACAACGTGTTGTATTTAGACCAAGAGCCAGTAGCTTAATCCTGTGCAGAGGAGGGGGCCTCGTTTATCAGCGTGAGAAGAAACCTAAATCTTTCCCTTGTCTTGCATCGACTCTGCCTTCTCTTTCTGTCCATTTGCAGCACTTTCTCCTTCCTACGTCTTTTCTCTGTAGCCCACGCTGTGGTGCTCATGCTCTGAGCGATCTTCGCAGCCACAGTCCTGGTTTCTGCATGGCTCCTATGGAAAGCATCCATACACAGTTTAGCCAGCACCGTCAGAGAGGGCATTGGGAACAGCGAGAGACTAACAATCATTAGGAATGGCTAAATGAATGAAAAATAGGAACAGTGAAAAGACAAGACTTAGTTGGATCAAAGGCCCTAACTTTGAAATAACTCAGAACACCTCTGTGAGGATGCATATTCATATTCAGGGAAAGAACTATCATGGTCAAAGGCCCTAACTTTGAAATAACTCAGAGCACCTCTGTGAGGATGCAGGGAAAGAACTATCATATTCAGGGAAAGAACACAACCAGGGAAGGAGCCCCTCAGGTAAGGGTTAGAGAAAACCAAAGAGGAGATGCAATTTAAATGGACAAAAGATGTCAACCATCAGACTGGATTAGCCTGCCACAGACTGAGCGCTCTGCTTTTGGAAGTGCAAGGATTAAGGACAGAGGACCACCAGCAGGGCCTTGCAAAGAGGATGCTTGCCTGGGGTGGGAGAGGGGCTGGAAAGACCTCTAATATTGCTCCTCAATTTTGGGTTCTCTTCTAACCTAGTTGGGCTCTATTCTATTCGGTGGTAGGCTGGAGTGGAAAGTGCAAGCATCTATATATGGGCTCATTTTGTCACCTTTTTAGAGAGCAAGTGAAATTGATACTTAGCTCAAATGTCAGTTTTAGGCACCCACAGCTGCTGGGTAGGAAACGCAGATCCCGCTGAAGAAGAAAGGCACCCAGCTGTGTTTGACTCATCATCCTCCAGTGTTGCCTGGGCCTGTCACCTTGCAATTAGCACTGACCTTCAAAGAACAGCGAGCTCTCATCTGTGCTATGCTGCCTAGAACCCTCAGTGGCCAGAAAAAGAGCCAAGCCTTTGAAATGGTTGGAATTTGTGTGAATTAAGATAACCTTTGATCTTAATGGGGACTCTGAGTGTCTATCACGCTCATGCTCATTTTATTTTTTTACTTTTTGTTAACCCTCGCCGGAGGATATTTTTTCCATTGATTTTTAGAGAGAGTGGAAGGGAGGGAGTAAGAGGGGGAGGAGGACAGAGAGAGAGAACTGACAAAGAGAGAGAGAAAGGGAAATGTGTCTCTCACGTAGATCAGCTGCCTCTCACATGCACCCTGACCCAGGGCCAGGGATCAAACCTGTGCCCTTGGCCTGGAATTGAACCCATGACCCTTCCACGTGCGGGCTGGCACTCTAACCACTGAGCCACATAGGCGAGGGCATCATTTTAGCTGCTTGGCGCAAAGCCTTGAGACTAGTCTCCACTTAAAGTGTAGTGTGCTGGTCCCCTTCAGCACCAAAGGAATGCGAACTACTAGGATGAGGATGGAAATCTTTGTCCATGTGTATTTCATGTCTCAGCAGAAAGATTTTTGGAGACGTTTTTGCTATGGTCCCTTTAAACAGGGGCGGTGGCCACCTCTCAGCCTCCCCTCTGAGGTGTCGCTTCTTTATCTATAAAGTGTGGGAAAATGCAGCTTCTCTTTCTCAAGGCTGTTGTTTAACCAACATGGGTTATTATCCGTACACCGTGGTTATCAACATATAAATTTTACCTGAACGAAAGGGTTTATGATTTTAAACTTGATCTATTCTATATTGCCAGGCCCTGCGCTAAAGGTATAACATGACATCTAACTTCACTTTCTCAAAAATCCCTGTGCGGAAGGTGTGATCATATATCCCCCAGTATGGATGAGGCAAATGCAGCCCAGAGAGGTTAAGCATGCTCCGAAGGTCACACAGCCGGCAAGTGGCAGAGCTGGGATAGAATTCGACAACCCTCCATTGTCTTAAAGAAGTGAGTACAGGCCAGGTTAAAAAAAAACACCAGTCGTAATATTCAGGGTTGGTTCCCTTCTAATTCTTCTGACTCACTGTTGCCTCTAAGTTACCAAAATATATATTTAAAACGCTGCTGATTTGATGGCAACAGCTCCTCCCCAAGTCTCTGTGATCTTGGCAAGGGTGCCAGCCTGGGATCTACAAAGTGGCCCTGCCACCTCATGCTGCCTCTCTCCTGTGACAGTTCAGGCCTCCACAGGGCCCACACCTGTCTCTTTCTTTCAAAGCACTTAGCAGGGAAGCGGCGATGCCCCAGCCCACTTCTCCCGCTGGAGGGCCTCGGCTTCTCACCCACCTGGTTAGAGACTGTGGAGCTCCAAGGCCTTTCAGTGCCTTCAGAACAAGGTCATGGGTGGGGAATGAGATGCGAGAGGCCAGGGAGAGGCAGAGGAGAACAGACTGTTCTCGCCACAGCTTCAAGCTAATACCCATGTCCCTGAGCGGTAAGCAGAGAAGTGAAAGCAACATCTGCACCGGCCAGCAGGTGCCAGCCACCTGCCCTTTGGGACCACTGCAGTCAAGACAAGGTCAGCGGGTCTTGGGAGGGCTGGTCTCTATGTCCACTGTGTCTCCTTGTGCCTCTCTCTCCTCCTCAGACCTAACAAAGCCTGCAGCCCTCCCAGAGGCTGCGGTTAGGTGGATTCTGGACATCAAAGAGAGACGTCTACACTCACCGCCCGGTCATGGGAATCATTTTAAAAGCGGGACTCTGTGCCAGGGTGGTCGGCCAGGAGCATGGGCTGTGAGTGGTGGGGACCTTGGCACGTAGCAACTGGGAGCACCGGCTCTTGGGAAGGGCCTCGTGTGGAGCCACAAGCTCTGGCTGGCACTGCCCAGTGCAGAAGCCATCCACCCTAGGCCGTCTGGAGGGAGGAGTGTGAACTGCCCATCAGAGGGAGGAGGCCCCTCATTCCTGAGGATCTGGAGGAGCCCCCTTTTCCTCACTGCCTGCACCACCAAGTGAAACAACCAAAATTCCTGGCATCTCATGTCAGTTTCCTAATCCTAAATGGCGGATGTGCTGTAGGCCCTTAGACAGATGTGAGCAGAGCAAGGACGATGGGCCAGGAGGTCACCAGGATGGAAAGCCCCAGGTGTCCAGCCAGGGACAATCAATGGTAGGGTGGGACCTCGCCCCAGGGTGACCTTTCCTCCCCTAGCATCTCCTGGTCATCAGGTTTGGACCCCTGACGTTTCCTCCCTAGAGATAACATCTAGGTCTCGGCTGCATTTCAGCTCCAGGCCCAGATGAGCAACAGAACCAGCCACGGCTGACATCAGGGCCAGCTGCGGAATAATGACCCCCTGCCCCGGTGCCGGCCAATCCATCGGGGGAGACCCCAACCCTGGAAAGCTGCTCAATATTCTATTGAGGTATTTCCCTGGGACCCCCCCCAAAATCTCCGCCCTTAAAACCCTTAGGATGGAGGACCCAGTGTGCTCTTCCTCCAGGGAGCACCCCTGTGCCTTTCCCTTCCCCCTCGCTCCCCCCAAACCACCCCCAACCCCCGCCAGGCACATGACCTTTAGCTTCCTCACCCCCACGCTCCCGGGGCCCTTCCTTTACCTCTAGATCAGTGATGGCGAACCTATGACACGCGTGTCAGAGGTGACACGCAAACTCATTTTTTTTTGTTGATTTTTCTTTGTTAAATGGCATTTAAATATATAAAATAAATATCAAAAATATAAGTCTTTGTTTTACTCTGGTTGCAAATATCAAAAAATTTCTATATGTGACACAGCACCAGAGTTAAGTTAGGGTTTTCAGGCTATTTGACGCCCCTGAATAAGAATATTTGCCTCTTTGAGGATGCCGCCCCCCTACACCTCCTCCTCACACTGCACCCCCTGATCTGGTCTTGTTCTTCTGAAACTGCCCATGTGCCAAGGTTGCTGCCCCCAGGTTTGGTCTGACCCACTAGTCAGAGACCTGCTGCCCTTGCCGCCACCTACAACGTATTCACAGGTGTTGAGTTTGCCTGCGTTTTCATAACTGAGCTATTTGACGACCCTGAATAAGAATATTCTCCTCTCTGAGGATGCCCCCCAACACCTCCTCCTCACACGGCACCCCCTGATCTGGTCTTGTTCTTCTGAAACTCATTCCTAACAGTCACCCAACCTGCTCCAGAACCTGCAGCCTGAACCCTACTCCCCGCAGTGCTGCTCTCATCCCCCAAGGCCCCCAGTTTTTCCATGGCCTGTTGTTCTAAGACCAAACTCTGGCCTATCAGTTGAGTCCCTTCACTGTCGGCCCCACCTCTCTTCAATTTGGTTTTCTACTACTTCCCTGCAGGAATGTGTTGTTTTAATTCCTGCCTGTTTGTGGGGAGAGGCGGGATGGGGTGTTTGCACGAGGCTTCCCAGCGGAGCTGACTTTGAAATGAACTTGGAAAGATGAGTGGCATCCATCTGAGTGGTAGGTGGACATGCAAACTGTCCCCACCAGGAGCATGGTCCTGCTGCATGAGAGAGGCCCTGGCTTGCTTGGGGGACAGGAAGTCATCCAGAGTGTTGCTTGAGTGATTGTCTCTCCCTAGAGGGGCTCTCATATGGGTCTTTGAAGAAATACCACCGGGAGAGGGGAAGGAGAAGGGGTGAGGTAAGGAGGTGTGTGCAGTCTACAGCACAATGCCAGTAGACTTCATCATACAAAGCGCAGAATGGACAGCCAGATGGAGTATCTTCTCACCTGGTAGAGACCAGCAGGAAAGAAATCTGAAAACTTTGTGGTATGTGTGTGTGTGTGTGTGGGGGGGGGGGTGCATTACAAAAGGCTGAGAGGTGCTGCCAGTTAGTGAGGGGGGAAAAGACAGATGAAAGGATTAACTACTGTAACTACCGGGACAGTTTGAGTTCAAATCCCAGCTTCTTACTTAAAGCCCGGACATGGTCCAGCTGGTGACCTTGGGAGAGTTACTTAGACTTCCTTACATTTTAGTCACTTATTCCTGTGCGTTTCATTTTTTAAAATCTGTGAGGGGAAATAACGGTAGCCATTGCTTCTCTGAGTAGTTGTGAGGATACCATTGGGCAGGACAGGCAAAGCACATGGCAGAGGATGTGGGCCACTTAGTTACATGTTCCGTATACTAGTATCCATAACCTCTGGACACTGGCCTGTGATTGTCGTGGACTGAACCAACTTTCAAAGACAAGTAAAAGCTATGGTTTGGATCTGCCTCTTGAGGGTATCCTTTCTTCCCTCCCTACTTGCCGCTGTCTCTCAGGATTCCACCCTCCTCTCCCACGAACCACTGCTAGGGAAGGAGAATGTATCACGCTCTGTGCCTTTAAGCCTCCAGCATGCCCTCTTCCAGCCAAAGGCTCACATGGGCTCTCTGCTCTCAACTCTAGGATGGCACTCTGGCGTCAATCACAGCAAAGGTAGTACACCCCTTGATTTGCTCCATGAACATGCCCTCCTCCCAGCACATGGGGACAGCATCTCCTGGGAATAAAGCTAAATGGATTAAGAATGGAAAAAATATATTAGAAGGACAACACACTCTCGAATTCAAGGCATCTGTGACATCACTCGGTACAATCAGGCTGTTTGGGGGTTGGTAATGGAGTTCTATTCAGTAATTTCTGCAGTAATTTCCCAGCCCTCTGGTGCTCGGAGCCCTCCAAGACGGCACATGCTCATACTGCACAGGAGGGAGCTGTGACTTCCCTCCAAATGGCAGGACCTCGCTCCCTGGATCAATACCCAGGCCTGTTGGCTAAGGACCTTTCCGCCCCCTCATCGGATGCATCACTCAGCATTCCGTGCAGACCTGGGGGGCGGGGGCCACTCATTTCCTCACTGGACACTGACTAATCACCACCATTAGGCCACGTTCACACGTGACAGGGCAACCAGAAAGGCCGGGCTCCTGCTGATGGAGGCGGCTCCTGGGCCCGAAGGGCGGCCATGCTGAGGAATGCCCGGGCAGCACCAATGCAGCCATCCCCTCTCCCCTCACTGCTCCTGCCACAAAGTAACCTCTCCTGGCATCATTCAAAAAGGCCCCCGGGAAGGAGCCCAGTGGGTAGAAACGGCCCCATGCGTGCAGAATAGAGAAAAAGTACATAAGATGCTGCCCTCTTGTGCCAAGTGCGGGCCAGCTGGTGAACCCTTGGCACAGGGTGGGTCTTTCCAACAATGTGCATCCTGCACATCGTGTTTGCCCCTTTCCAGAGGGGGCACTAGAGCAGGAGGGAGCAAAAGCAAAGATCAGGGAATGCAAGCACCAGTGTCTCAAGCAAGAAACCTACCAGTTTCGCCATACCTCCGCCCTCCTGGTCCTGCCAGGGGTCTGTCCCCACATGCTGTGCCACACTGGCTCCAGGGAGCACTAAAGAACACAGGCCCCTGGGCATGGCGCTGCCTGTCCCCAGTGTTTGCCCACGGCCCGCTCTCTGTGCAGCTAGCTCTTCAGGGGAACCAAATGCCCGACTCTGGCTGGCTTCCAGGTGAGCGGAGGGCCCCTTTCATTGTGGGGTGAGCGCCGAGCCCTTAGCAACTCTACTCGCTGAGGCAGAAAACTTCATGCCGCCAAATCATATTTCTGTCACCAAATGAATTTAATTTTGAACACATTCAAGCCGCCCCCTCTATTTTTGGTGTCAACCTGTTCCTGTAATTTAATTATCAAGGGAGAAAATTAGGGGATGAGATTCAGAGAGAAAAGAAAGTGCCTCGAGTATGCTGTTCCACGCAGATAAGGCTTCCTGCGCGCCATGAGCACAGCACACGCACAGCACATACATGGCACATACACAACACATACACAGCACACGCCTGCCTTCTCTCTGGAGGACACACCCCACTCCCTCGGCCTCTCTGCTGGCTTGCTCAGCACAGGCAAGTTCAGGCCCTGCCTGGCCAAGATCCCTCATGCACACCCCAAACAGAGTCCCTTTTCTCTTCCACATCATCAACTCGCTTCTCATTTGAGAATATTTATGACCAGAGAGAATACACGGTGGAGAGAGCCCCACTGGGGCTGAGGGTCCAGGTGCAGTTTTCTGCTCTGGCTGTAAGAGAAATCTATTTTGACTTGAAACCTGCCTAAATTTCGCCTGGAATTGATCGTGAGAGAAGACATCTGAACTCCCACCAAGCCGCCATAAGAGCCATTATTCTCATTACCTCCTCCGTTGAGGAAGCTGCCTGGCCCAAGGACGGCACCTCACCAGGCCTCAGCTCCTTAAATTACCCAGCCTTCCCTCTCTGCCTTCTCCATGACCCCCCTGCTGCTCCCCAATGTGGTAGGTGACAGCTGTGCACGCCCAGGAAAATGGATTTCTGGCTTCCTGTGATCTTGCTGGAGGAGGAGCTGAGCTCAGCCCGCAGGTCAGCGTGGGAAGTGTGTGAGCGATTTGACAATGTGTGTCTGAGGGACAGCATCAGCCTTGGCCATAGGGAACCTCTTTCGCTCACTCATTCTTGTCCATCCATTGATGCTCCGATGGCGAGGGACTGTGTGTGGTGGTTTGTACTGTGCCCCATGAAAGGGACGGAGGGAGAAGGAACGGAGAAATGATGGGGGGAATCCAGACAAAGGGTTCACAGCAGATAGATCTCCAGTAATTGCAAGTCAGTAACATTTCCAACACAAGGCGTGTATCTAAGAGCGAATGCATCTGCTGATGTCTTCACTCATCATCCAGGCATTTGATTCATAAATAAACGCCTGGGTCGCCCTTCAGATGCCAGGCACTGTGCTGGGTGGCGGGGTACAACAATGACTGTCCCCATTGAGCTCGCGCTCCTGTGGGGGATAGACATGGACAGTAGGGCGTCCCATGCTGTGCTGGAGGAGCCCACGGTTTCCGCCAGCACCTGCAGGGCTCAGAGGGGCTCCCCCCTGCAGCAGTAGCTCCCTTTTATACCAGGGGAGGATGGAATGCAACTTGAAAGTCCAAGGGGATGGAAGGTCACAAAGTCACAAAGCACCGGGGAAAGGAAGGCCTTAGAAACAACTCTCAATGCACAAGAAGGAAACCAAAGACCAGCCCTGAATCGCAGATGATCTGAGAAGGAATTTTACTCCCCTCTCAGCGTTTCCCCAACTGCTGTTGCAAACAAAATACTAACTGAGCCTTGGCTGTGGTTAGAGCGATGGCCTGCGGACTGAAGGGTTTTGGGTTTGATTCAGGTTGGGGGCACATGCCCGGGTTGCAGGCTTGATCCCCAGTGGGGGGGTGCAGGAGGCAGCCAATCGATGATTCTCTCTCATCATTGATGTTTCTGTATCTCTCTCCCTGTCCCTTCCTCTCTGAAATCAATAAAAATTTATTTTTTAAAAAAGGACTAATCAAGTGTATAAGAATTCACATAAATTGTCCTTAAGGAAAAAAAATTTCTACCCCTCGAATCCTGGAAGCCCAACAGCAGATCCAACTCTTGACCCTGGAGCTTCCCCCTCATTTGTGGGGTGTAGACTGAGGTCCCTCAAAGAAGCTACACCGTTGATTCTTCCCTCTGTTATTTTGCATCTGCTTAAGGTTGGATTCTAATTCATTTCTCAACATCCCCTCGTGTGTATGTCATCTGCTGCATCAACGTTGTTTCTTCTATGCCAGGGAGGCGGGCTCAGAGGGGCTCTCTGCTTCCGGTAGGCACTCAATGATGCTTGTTGACTACCTTGGAGTCACTTTGGAGGACTACCCACCTTGGAGGGACTGTCCGAGATGGCTTCACCTCCCTCCCTCCCAGGATGCAGGGGCCACTGGACTGGATCCCGAAATGGAGTGGCAGCCGCTCAGTGAAGCAGCGCCCTCATGACTGTGGCAGAGAAATGGGGATTCAGTCTGTAAAATCTACAGTGGGAGGTCAGGGTCAGGGTCAGGGTCAGGGTCAGGGTCACGTTGCTCAGCCAAGGCACGGCAAAGCCTATGGCCCAAGAGCTGTGCCCCATGGGTCTCCGCCACTTCCTCCCTCTCCCCGTCAGAATCCTCGCCCCTCACCGGCCCCACATGTACTGCCTAAGGTCCCTCCAGTGGTGTCTGCACCCTCCAGAGTGTCAGACACGTCTGCTCCGGACTTTGCTAAATTAGCTGCGAGCTGTGCCCAGGACGGCCTACTGGTAAGACAGCTTCATAATAGTTCGACAGCCTGCCAAGGGGAAGGCTTCTTTGCAAAGTAACTTGCAAATTAGGGCACAGCAATGGCCCAACAGTCACCTGCTTCAGAGCCCTCTGTAGCCAGGCAGGAGGTGAGCCAAGTGCCCGCAGTCAGTGGGAGTCACTCCTCACGCACAGCGTGAAGACGCTCGCCTGAAAGGAGTCATGTGAGGGAAGAGAGCCTCCGCTCTCCTAGGGCCCGGTGCCCAGAGCCAAGGCTTTGTCCTTGTCACACTGCAGAGATGCCAGCCCCAGGGCTGACTTGAAGATGCTGTGGGATCAGTAAGCCCTTTGGTTCTTGACTTGCTGTGTGCTCTCCAGTGACTTAACTCCAATTCTCTGGTCAGCACCTTTGAAATCGTACCAGAATGCAAATGTCCAAGTTCCTTGGAAGGAGACAGCCTATGTGGAGGCAAGACAGCCCAGGAATGACTGACCATTCAATGTCAAGGTAGCCAGTCGACTGGGGAACATGGAATCCTGGTGTCCTTGTGGCCTGGCACTCAGATGGCGGTCTTCCCGCCTCTTGCATGAATGAGCCACGGCCATTCCCACCTTGGCCTCTGCTGGCAGGCATCAGTGCTGGGAACCTGTTACCTAACATCAGAGAACACCGGGTGCATCAAATGGAAAGAAAGTTGGGGGAACGCGACCAACTCCAGGGGTCCACTCACTAACACCTCGCTCACATCCTTCTCCCTCTCACCCTTTGGCAACAAGGGGTCTGTGCAGAGCAGGCTTTGGGGTGACCATTTTTTCTTTTCCTTTTCATTCTCTCCGCTGCCTATCTGTGGGCCCTCGCATGTTCATGCCACGAGAGAAGATTTAAAGAATTAAAAAATAAATTCTACTTAACAGCAGTCTCCTCTTGGAGATGTAAATATTCATAAACACATCAACTCTTTTAGTCCCATCACAAACAGAACTGCCAACGACACCCCTGCTGCCTCAGGCATTGTTCTAATAAGTAGGAGCCAGGGAGTGGAGGGGGATATTTTTAACTTTAGAATTTGTTTTTTTTCCAAAGCCGTTTTGAAGTGTCCTGCTGGGAATGGAGCTAGAAGGAAGCCGTTTTCTAGAAAGGGAGAATGCTGTAGACAGTGTCATCATGGGTCAGCTCTGAACGGTGACGGACACGAGATCATATCTCACATTCTGAACTCAGGTGTCCTGGTCGGTGCTCAGGACAACGAACTGACCCCAGCCTTCGGTGGCCCAGGTGAAGGTATGTGCCCACCTGCCTGAGCCTGAGTGAGGCCTGCACTTTTCAAAGAACCAAGGAGGGAGCGCAGGACAGGATGGAGCCTGTGTGTTCCTCCGAGTCTGTTCCCATCCTCACTGGGGCTCTGTGTGCGGAGATGCAGCTATTGTGCCCTGGCGTAGCCACAGTTACATTTTCTGGGCCTACGTCCTTGATAAACATGCTTCCTTGAGTTGGTTGTTATTTATGAGTCAATAACTGTCTTATTAAACTTAAATAAATGGGGTCTTTGGGAGACATCCCTGGATGCTGCTTCCACTGGTTTCTGTCCAGGGAATTCTGCCAGCTCTTCAAGAAGCCCAGCTCGGGGCTGGCACTGCAGCCTCGAGGGACCCGGGGCCTCCGTCTTGAAACCCTTGCAGTTGGAAACAGAGTTGGGCGACGGCTGGCCTTTGATGACAAGCCACCCATCTCGGGGCTAAAGCTCCCAGCCCCGGCTGGGCTCCCCACTGAGGCACCCACCCCTCAGGGCACCGTGGGGGACTACAGCTCCGAAGCAGACAGGGTGTGAGAACAAGCAGGGATCAGAGAGAAAATAGATTCATGAGAAGACAGATAACAGAGTTGTTGGGCTCTGTTAATTAAAAAGCAGCAATTTGTCTGAATTTGCAATGTGAAGAACCCTCTGGGAGGTATTAGCCAGGCTCCCTAGGAGATTTGAACGTGCTCCGTTTCCAAGTTGTAACACGTACAGCCAGAGACTGTGGGAGGTTCCTGTCCATTTTGTCTTGTTCAGAAACCCGAACACCTGATGGACCACAGCCAAGGGGTCGCTAATCCCACCCCGACCCTCCCCAGACTGTGTCTTACAAGACTTGAGGTCCAGGCTTCTGGAAGAAGACACATCTTCCCCCAAAATAACGCCCCGCCATTTCAATAAGGAAAAGCAAATACCAACTACTGTACGAACACTAATAATAGTCCTGAGGAGGTATCCCAGGCACTGCGCTATTCTGGCTGCTTTACATACCTAACTCATTATAATTCCCGCAATTAAATCCTGTGAAGCAAACACTCTTATTACCCGCATCTCATCCGAGAGGAAACGAAGTATAGACAAGAGTAGTAAAATGCCATCAGCTAATAAAGATGGAATGAAGTCTCATACCCAAGCAGAGCTATGGCAGAGCTGTTACTAACCACTGGCTCCGCCCCCATTTACCACTGGCTCCGCCCTTATTAACCACTTCACTTCGCAGGCCATCCAGGATGATTTAATGCTTTGGAGAGATTTCTAAAACCTCAGAAAGGAAAGCAGCCAACACACGCCAGTCAGGCCGCAGCCAAACACTCCAGATGGACGAGCGCCTGCTGGGTGGGATCAGTCCTCACCTAGTGCTGGGAATTTATCTGTTGACTGCGTTGTATTCAGACAAAGAGAGAAGCCCTCTTTGTCAGTGGCATTTACTTATTTGGGAAAAAATACCATTTTCCTATGGGCTCATGGGTCCTACCAACAGGATACCCCAGAATAGAAAATTTTACAAAATGAGGAGATACAGTTGCTACCAAGAGAAGCTTTGCTGTTAGGCCAAAGGGATAAGGTGGCTCCCCATGAAGACTCTGTGTTCCTGGGTGACCCAGACCCCGGCTTTTGGAAACTGACAAGGGGTGGGGAACATCTGGCCCGAGGGCCATAGAAGGCCCACAAAATCATTTGGTCTGGACCTGCCACGGCATGAGGGATGAGTTAATTAAATGTTTGACCAAATAAAGAAGGCTAATTTTTAAGTTGGTCATTTTGCATGGCCCGAGAATGGTGTTATAAATACCCAAATGGTCCCTGGCAGAGAAAAGGTTCCCCACCCCTGGCCTAGCTCGTGTTTCCTGGGATGCTGAAGGTGCAGAGTGCGGGTGTGGACTGTGAAGTGGCGAGTCAGCTGGCACCGTTAATAACCCAGTGTGTTTAAAGGTCTGGATGATACTTCACAAAAACTCATTAACAGATAAATGCTCCCCATCGGTTCAGGATTCGTAGCTTCATTAAACATTAATCTTTAGTCAGAAATTTTTTCTTGGAAGCTTGCGATGTGGCTTCACTACTGTGAGCAAATCAGGACACACTGCTGCCCTCACGGCTTACAGAGCAGGGGCTGTCCTTTGAAAAGGGGCCTTCCCACACACATGACGTCGGGTCCTGTGTGATTCCCAAGTCTCCCAGACTATCCGTTACGCAGAGCAGAACTTGCCCCAGGCAAGGATAGCTCACAGCCATAAATTTAGACACAACCGCCCAGATCACCTTCTATTGCTTTAGAAGACGGGGCGGTCACTGAAATTGTTACCAGGGGAGACAGTGTAGCAGGCACGGAGCAAGCTGGGCTGCAGCCCGGGGAGGTGGCATGAGCCCTGGCCTCGGAGTCGGAAGATCTGGACATGTCTGGCCCATCACAGGGACAGTGGGACAGATCGTCAGCCAGCACCTTAATGTCCGTGGCCCTCAGTCCTTGCCTCTAAAATGAGGGGGATTAATCCCTGCGGCATCTGTTTGAAAAAGATGTAGAAGCTCAAAGCAAAACAAAAGCAAGTGCAGACAACTGCGCATGTGCTCAGAGCCCATGAACTGGCATGCGGATGTGCGGTTGACAGCAATAAACAATGTTGTGTGAACTGAGAAAGCACACGTGGCTGTGTAACCGGACCTGCTTTCCCCACCATGTGCAGGGGAACGTCCTCCGGGGCTGGTTCCTCTCCTGCCCTTGGCACCCTATCCATGTGGGCCGCTTGGTGTGTTGCTGGTTATCTGGGCTTTGGGGAGATTCTCTCGGGAGAGCTGGAGGACAGAGGGAGGTGGCTGCGTTTTGCAGCACACAGACTTCTTCTCTCCCAGTTACCATCACTCACTAACCGAGGTGCCGCTGGGGGTTTGACAGGTGCATTTGACGTCCCAAGTCAGCGACTTCAAGTTCATCTAAGAGGAGGTGGCCTCTGTGGGCCTGACCTAGTGAGTCAGAGGCTTTAAGAGAAGGCCCGGCTTTCCCTGAGGGAGACTGCACACCTGGGTCACCACCTGCTCTCCCCTCCCCTAGCCCAGTGGTCGGCAAACTCATTAGTCAACAGAGCCACATATCAACAGTACAACGATTGAAATTTCTTTTGAGAGCCAATTTTTTTAAACTTAAACTATATAGGTAGGTACATTGTTATTAACTTAATTAAGGTACTCCTAAGGCTTAGAAAGAGCCACACTCAAGGGTCCAAAGAGCCGCATGTGGCTCGTGAGCCACAGTTTGCCGACCATGGCCCTAGACCTCCCTTCCTGTTGCCATCTGGGGACAACAAGCTTTAGCTCGTGCCAGGGGGACTCTAGCCTACCCATGACTTTCCCTTCGCAGCTGCCCACCCTAAGAACTTTGGGTCTCTTTGGCCAGCACCCACCCCGTTGGGCAAGCCATTTCTTGCAAAAATTATATATATTCTCCTGCTCCTCCTGCTCCGGTGGATCCTGACTGAGACACCACCCTTGCCTGCTCGTCCAGTGTTTGCCTGGAGGGGTAACATTATTCCCAGCCACTGCTATTTTTACACATAAAGGAAAGTTGGTATCCATGAACTTGGGAGGCGCAAGCCTGTAGCTTATCATATGCTGGAGGAATAGGATTGGCAACCACACCCATCTTCAAATAGAAATTAAATAGAAATCAATAAATCATAGCAAGGCCAAGACCAGTGATGACTTGCTTAGAAAGCAAGGGCGGCTCAGGACCATTCCCCGGGCACGTGACTTCCTGGGTAAAGAGTTCCCTTCCTACTTCTCAGGGTTTTCAATATGAGATTAGGTGTGTTCTACCAGCTTTTTTCCCCCCCCCAGAGCAGTGTGTCCTGAGCAATCAAGATAGATGGCCAGCTCAGGTAAGTTTGTGCAACAATCCTAGCAACAGAAACGCTAAATCAATCCATGGGGGAAATATTAATGCTCTCATTAGGAGGCTTAATTATTCACATCAGCCTCCGATACTTTCCATGACATTAATTCCACTCCTGACTTCAGAGCAATTGCTCTTCTCAAACTTGCAGGACACCCAACAGGTGCTCTCAATTCTCAGAATGTGAAAATATGTTGTGCACAGCCAGAGAGAGAGCTCAATCTCAGAGCAGCCTCTCTCCTCCTCCTCATCCTCATCCTCTACCACACACACACACACGCACACACGCACGCATGCACGCACGCACACTCACACTGCAGCTTAATCCTCTGGATATTCAGAATAAACACGAAATTTTTCCATGCACACTCAGCCTCTTGTTCCCATTAAAAATAATGGCAATGGAAACAAATCCAAATCCGCTGATTTCTGTACCAAGCACTGTTTCAAATGCTTAAGTACACCAGCTGATGCTCAGCCTCTATGAGGTAATGCTGTTCCATTATCCATATATCACCAGCAAGGAAACTGAGACCCAGGCCATTAGCATCCTGCCTGCAGCCACCTAATGAAAGAAGGGGAGAGTGGATTTGAACCAGCCAGCCCCGCTCTGGAGCCCTTGCACTTGACCTTTACGGTAAAACGCTGCTCCCTACCCAGGTCACTCACTATGGATGCTTCTCTTCCGTATGCCCAGCCATAAACCAGCACATGTTGTTGCTGTTTTGAAGTCTCTAAGTGCCTGGGGAGAAGGCATTATGTTTATGTAGGACAAGATCTACCTTCCTGACTTTATTATAAGCCTCCTCACACAATCACCGCACCAGACTGAAATTTATTTTTATGCAGTTAAAGGCCCCTCAGCATCCTCTCGTGAACACGCTACACAAGGCGAAGTTTCAGCTCATCTGTAAGGCTGGTGCCTTGTTTGTCTCTCCACCCCGCCCGCCTGGGAGCTTCGTGACGGTGGTGCTGCCACAGGCACTCCAGTGGCAGAACAAATGCATCCAAACAGCTCTTCATCCTGAGCCTGTCTTTCCCCAGAGCTCAGCCTCACCTCGTCAGCAGGGGAGGGAAAAAACCCCAGGGGGAAAGCTGAGCTGCGTTAGGATTTGCTGGGATTTCAGTTCTGGCTAGAGTAGACCTTCAGGTTCTTCCCCTCGGGGAATGTCACAGAGAGAACTGGGGGTTTTGTACTGAGGCAGTTTTTCTCCTTTGAATAAAATAACATCAAAAACACTGTTCTGAAGAGCAGCACATTCATCGAAAACAATCTTTCCAAATAAAACAGAGTTTCAGAGAGTTGCAAAAGTACACGTAGGAAAAATAATCACGGATTTCAAACACATGAAGAGCTCTTAAACTAAAATTAAAATACAGTAAATGACTCAAGTGGAGCAGGGAAAGCATGATAGAAGAATCACTGAGGTCACTCATTCATTCAATAAATACACTCTTTAAACCCGAGCACTACGCTGGGAACTGTATTTGATGAACAAGACTGGAAAGGCCTTGTACTCGTTGAACTTCTATGCCAGTGGACTCCTAGGAAGCAAACCTTGACATTGTCTGCAAGATAGTAAACATCTGAATGCATTCCTGGTTTAGTGGGTACCTGCCCTCTTTGCCTGTCCAGCATAACTTTTCTGCTGATAGCACCTGGCTATTACCTCTAGAGCAGGGGTGGGCAAACTTTTTGACTCGAGGGCCACAATGGGTTCTTAAACTGGACCGGAGGGCCGGAACAAAAGCATGGATGGAGGGTTTGTGTGAACTAATATAAATTCAAAGTAAACATCATTACATAAAAGGGTACGGTCTTTTTTTTTTTTTTTTTTTAGTTTTATTCATTTCAAACGGGCCGGATCCGGCCCGCGGGTCGTAGTTTGCCCACGGCTGCTCTAGAGCATGGCCGCCAACCTTTCGGACCTCAGGGACCACCTGTTGGTGACCGCTGCTCTGGAGAGCAAGCTCTGGATCCCATCAGTCCTGTGGCCTGGAGGTGGCATGTGGCCCAAGCCCAGTCCTTGAGATAATCTCATGCCCCTGGGATATGAACCGTTTCCAAGATGAGCTGGTGACACAACTCACAGAATAAGAGCCACCCCCATCTGCCACTTTGACCCCTGGATTTCCCAAACTGTTGGGAGTGAGCCATGAGCTGCTGGAGATGGCACCTGGGGAAATCTGCAGGAATAAAGGCAGCAGAGCGGAAATCAGAGCCCAGCAGCTGAGAGAGAAACCGAATCCCTATGGCCCGGTGTGAGCCTTCAAATCCTGTTATACCTGAGCTCAGATCCACTTCCGGATTTTTGAGATACACTTTTTTTTTTTAAACTTCTTCAGCCAATATGAGTTGGAATTCTATCCCTGGCAACCCAAGTGTTGACTAAGTACTGTTCACTTTCAGCTGGTAGCAGGTCAGTCTGATGTGGTAAGAGACATGGATGTAGCATCAGACACATGTAGGTAGGGATCCTGGTTCTATCGCTTTGCAGATCGGGGATGCTGGTCCCTCAGTTCTCACACCTCTGCACTGACAGTCCCACCGGCGCCTTCTTTAGAGGTTTGCTGAAAAGATCCAATGAGATCATGTATGGAAAACGGTTGGCACAGTGCCTGGCACATGGTAAGCACTCAATAAATGGCAGTCATTATGATGATAATGATAATGGTTATTATCATAATCATCATCATAAATGTTAAAATCCTTTCCTTGGCTCCACGCCCTCCCTCCAGCGACGGCCCCATTTCCCTGCTCTCCTTTACAATAAAAATCTTTTTACAAAATTACGTATGCTCTTCGTTTTGCACTTTTCCCTTTCTATCCCCTGATTTCCATTCACTCCAAACAGGCTTTGTTCCCGTTATGCTGCTGAAATTGCTATTGTCAAGGTCACCTATGAACTCCATCTTGCCAAAAACAGCGATTAAAATTTCGTTCCTTTCAGCAGCATTTATCACCCTGGACACATTCTCTCTCCGGAAGCGTTTTCCTCACGTGGCTCCTGGGAAGCTGCTCACTGGGCGTCTCCTCTTCCTTTCTCCCCACATTCTCACTCACTCTTGGCTGCTAGCTCCTCTCTGTGGTCAGTTCTCCCGACACTCACACATGGGTCATCTCATGTGGTCCATAGCTCAGGAAAGCTTCCTTCTACTGATGACTTGACCATGTATGCCTCTCCCAGACATGCCCCTGAGGTCTCTTCCTCAATCTCAACCATCCATTCGATGACACTCCGATCTCCAACAAGGCTCTTCAATAAACACAATATGGATAAAACTAACCTTCTTTCCCATTCTTCTCTTTCCCCCAATCTGTTCCTTCTTACAGGGTCTCCATCTTGGGAAATGGCATTGCCATTGCTGCTCTCTCTGGCTAAAACCCTAAAGTCCATCTTTGGTTCCTCTCTTCCTCATTACCACAGGCAATCCATCCGCAGGCTCAGGCTCTGACTTAAATTGATTCTGAAATCTGGTTCTGCCTCCTCTACTCCACTCATTACACATGGGTCCACGCACAGGACCACTGCGGCAGCCCCCACTAATCCCGTGTCTCCGGTTCGCCACTCAGCACTGATAGGTCAGATCATGCCTCTGTGGCCTCAGAACCTCCAGAGCAAGCATGTCAAACTCACAGCCGGCACGCCCAATGAGCCATGCAACGTGCCAGCTCCGAGTTTGGCATGCTTGCTCCAGGGGCTTCCCATTGTGCCTACTATAGAGTCTAAGCTTCCTAAGAACATCCCGTGAGACCCTGTTGTATGTGGCATTTACATGCTGCTGGGATGGCCCCTGCATACCTCTCCATCTGCCCCTTCCCGGCCATGTCCCGATCACCCTGGACATGCTCCCGGTGCACCACGCTGGGGCCCTCACAGCCTGCATCGCTGCTGTTCCTCTGCTTGAAATGCTGCTCCCCAGGTCTTCTCATGGCTGCCTTCTCATTGTTTAGTTCTTTGCTCAAATGTCCCCTCCACAGAGAAGCCTTACCTCACTCTGCCACTCGAAGCTGTCTCTTTCCCATCCCATTTATATTCTCCCCTGCATTCTGCCTTATTTCCTTCAGATTCCTTATTTACTATAAGTACTCTCACGTAAGCAGGGGAAAGATGGACATGGATTGAAAAGCAACAGATAAGGTCCTGGCCATTGTGGCTCCATTGGTTGGACCTCATCCCATACAACAGAAGGTGGCTGGTTGGATTCCTAGTCAAGGGCACATGCCAGGGTAGAGGTTCAATCCCCTGTAGAGGACATGCAGGAGAAGCCAATCGATGTTGTACTCTCACATCAATGGAAGTTTCTCTCTCTCTCCCTCTTCCTTCTTCTCTCTTTAAAAATCAACAAACTATTCTAAAAGAAGAAGAAGAAGAAGAAGAAGAAGAAGAAGAAGAAGAAGAAGAAGAAGAGGAGGAGGAGGAGGAGGAGGAAGAGGAGGAAGAAGAGGAGGAGGAGGAGGAGGAAAATGATGATGGTAAACAAGTAAGAACTATGATGACAAACAGATGGCAGGGGACACCTGAGTCTTCTCTTTACCATGGTACCTTGGAGAATCCAACTGTCTCCTTTTAATCTACTCTGGAAACTTTGAGGTGAGAAGGATAGTTCCAAGTGACTTACCACCTGATGAGCTGCCTTTATTGCAAAGGAGATTATCTTTTTAATAAACTTGACATTCAAACTAATCAATAATCCCAACTATCATAGATTAGGCAGGGAAATGTTGGGAGGTGAGAGGAAACAGAGAATGAGTTATAAATAATTTTCATGCTATGTTTGATATCTACGAAAAAGTCATCTGTGGTCATGTCAGAACATCTGATATAAAATTGATTGTAATTCTATAAACTACCTCGTGCTCTAGTAGGAGAAAGGCAGGCATAGTGAACCTGAGTACAGAATGATTAGGTGTATAAACATCTAAATTGATCCCTGTTCAGAGTCTCTGGGGAACTGGAAACCAATAGAGTAAAGCGAGACCAATGCAAAATCTCTCTCAAGATTTAGAAAACCTCTGATAGTAGGGAGAATAAACATGGAAATAAACCAAGACAAATTAAAGAATAAAACTGCTATAAAATTAACAAGTAACGTCCAACTGGTATGGCTCAGTGGTTGAGTGTCGACCTATGAACCAGGAGGTCACAGTTCAATTCCCAGTCAAGGCACATGCCAGGATTGTAGGCTCAAGCCCCAGTAGGGTGTGTGTGCAGGAGGCAGCTGATCAATGATTCTCTCTCACCATTGATCTCTCTCTCTCTCTCTCTATTTTATTGATTTTTTTACAGAGAGGAAGGGAGAGGGAGAGAGAGTTAGAAACATCAATGAGTCTCCTTTCCTATATGAAATCAATACAAATATTAGAAATGTAACTAGACTTTAGTAAATTTAATATCCCCAAATGTCAGTGGGGCAACATTTCTTTAAACTCAGTTTAACTAGACTTTATCATACATCCATGATGTTATTTCCTGATCAATTCACCATGATTCTGCTCACACCTAATCTCCACCAAGCCCTCAAGCATGTGCAGTATTCAGATGGTTCTGTATTAATTTTTAATTGTTATCAATGGCTTTGTAAGTGTGAAATCTCATTCATGGACATTGTTTTCTTCATTAAACAGATTCACAACTTCTCTAGGGGAGCGGCATTTGGTCTCTCACTCTTTGATGCTCCCTCTTTAATTTTACTTGACCAGGGTTCTGTGTCCTGTATAGGAGGCCAAGAGTGTATGTCAAGTTCTTGGCTGCAGAGCCCAAGGGAATGCCCCTCATGTAAACTCTGGTACCAGGAGGTCAGTGGCAATGGGAACACCCCATCCATCTCTACCTCCTTTGTGCTTCCCATGGTATCCCACTAGAGGGCAGTACAATGCTTACTTTCACTTTTTGCCTAAGTTTATGTTGACTGCTGAGAGTCTACATGTAACCTAAGCATTTTGAAAATAAAAATAAAATGGCAGAATGTTTTTACATTTAATAAACAGAAGGGACAATTGTACTTTGGGAGGCAAAGAAAGGCTGGGTTTTTAAAGATACCAACAGGGTGGGTTCCCCATTGGTTACAGCCTCACTGACCCAGATCAACTCCACTGGGGCCACAGCTAAGCCAGGAATGGGAGTGCCAGGGAGAGCGTATCTGATGTAAGCTTTTATCTGTCATTGAAATTAACCGACTTTTACCCCATAACTAACTTGCGAATTTCTAGACCAAGGACGCAAAGGTGGGAAGTATTGATTCTATGTTTTAATATTCATATCAATGCAGTAATATAGATCAATTGTATGGGCTGGTCTGGAGTTTGTATTGTTGCACTGACACCTCTGATCTTACAGGTAAAAGACACCTGAAGAGTTTCTGGACCCAGAGCCTGGTACTTAAAGGCTTTGCTCCTTCTTTAAGTTAACGTTCTCCAAGTGTGACCCATACCTTGCAGAGGGTCTCTGAGGCCTTTCAGGGGGTCTGGGAGGTCAGAACTACTTCCCCAACAATATTTAGACATTATTTACCTTTGTGTTGTGTTGCTATTTGCACAAAAGCCTCCGCACCCATCACAGTGTTGGCAGCAGGCTGCCCGAGTGGCCATGTGCTTCCCACCACACTTGGAGCAAGACCCACCCCAAAGCCAGTCTCATTTCTTAAAACCCCACCTTCTGTGTGTAGTGTTTTGCATGATGGGATGGGAAGCGATGTACTCCGTGCATCTCAGGCATGTGCACTCATGTGTGAGTCGGGAGCTGGACTAACCACTCCAAGTTTTCATGGAGCCTGGTGTTCACTGGGAGAATGACAGACAGACAGACAGTTCAGACTTGGGCAGTTGATAGTCCTGTTCTCAACAGTGAGTAAGTTAGCTCGTCACTTCATGGAAAACTGCCAGTATCTGTTGTCAGAGCTCATCTTTGAGCTTTCGGGTGAAACATTGGAATTTGGGGAAATTTTATCAGCCACCATTGCCTTGACAGCTTCTAAGACTCTTCTATGAGATCTATGGTGATACTGTCACAAGGAAGAATTCTGAATCCTAGATGTGCCACCAACTCTCCATAAAACCTCTCTGTTAAGCCATTTCTCTCTCTGAATCTCATATTTTAAACTTGAAAAAAGAACGAATTAGAATAAAAGATTTCTGAGGGCACTTCCAATTCTGATATTTATATTCTCCCTACCCTTCTCCTTTCCTCCCTTCTTCTCACCCCCACCCCTCCTCTCTCCTGTCCTTTCATCTTTCTCCTCTACTGCTCAGCTTCTAAGCAAAGAGAAAGGATCCATACGACTGAGGTACAGAGAGGCCACGAAGCTGTTAGAAGGGAATCACCTCTCTCCTTCATTATCACTGGGCACTGCATCAACAGGACATATCACAATAGCCATGCGTGGTTCCACAGTAGCCACATGTGGTCACACTATAGCCACGTGTGCCCACATGCAGAACGGCTGTTCTCCTCCACCCTTGAAATATTACTCAGCACCTGTGTGCAGGTTGGTGCTCAGACCGGACTGTGCCTTTGCTCACAGTCACCCCGAAAGATGGAGGGAGAGGCGAGGTGAGAGCCAGGTGTTCAGGGGAGGATGCAGCATCATGCCTTGGCTGTGCCAGTTCCTCTCTGCCAGGGCGCCTGCGGCCAGCCCCTGGCCCAGCTGGACAGAACCTGCCAGGTGAGAAAAACAGACACCCTGGTGGGAGGAAGCCTCCCTATTCAAGAGCAGAGCCTACCTGAAGGGCGCTGATGAAGCCTGGTGACGTTTTAAAAGCACCATTTAAAAGGCCCCACCTGGAGGCCTACAAATCTACACCCAGCAAGCAGCCCATTGGGAAATGCTCTTGACTGGTGACCAGCTGCTGGCACAAGCGATGGTCACGCCACACTGTGGGCATCTAAGCTTGCATGAGCCGCCAGGGCCGCAGAAGCTGCTTTTACCAAGCTGGCCCTCCCACCAGGGTCAGTTTTGCTGCCACTTTTCTTTTATGATTGAATTCCCTCTAAGTGTGTGTGAGGAGGCTAAGGACACAGAGGAGGGAAACATTCTCACTTGCAGCTAGCTCCTTTGGCTCATTTGCTACAAGGAAATCATCCTCTGAATTAAATTCTCCTCTGTTTAAAATTGCCTAAGTCTCATCCAGCAGGCGTGGCTCAGGGGTTGAGCATCAATCTATGAACCAGGAAGTCAGGGTTCGATTCCCGGTCAGGACACATGCCCGGATTGCCAGCTTGATCCCCAGTTGGGGAGGGGGGAAGGGGGGATGTGTGCAGAAGGCTGCCAATCAATGATTTTCTCTCTCATCATTGATGTTTCTATCTCTCTCTCCCTCTCCCTTCCTCTCTGAAATCAATAAAAATATATATTTTTAAAAAATAAAGTAAAATTATCTAAGTCTCCAAAAAGCTAGGGAATTGTGGGCAGTGCCCAAAGGGTGCTACCACCCCTTCCTCCTGCCCTCTGTCCTCTGCAAAACCCACAGCCACACAGCACACATCACAGGCTTGATGTGTTGTGCCTCCTTCTATCCAGACACTGGAGAGGAAGGGGTGTGGGGATGGGTGGGGGCGGGGATGGGAAGAGTCCTAGAGGCAGAAAGGAAACATCCCCCTGGGACTAAATTGCATTCAACATAACAAACTATCATCTTGAAATGAGTGTTCCAATTGAGTTTTGATGTAAACACTAATATTCCCTCCGCTCCGCGATTCTCTTCTGGGGCGATCTCATGTATATTTCACTATGTGTCCTACCTACTATTATACTCATACATCAAAGGATCTGAGGACAAGGAACCTGATTCTGAAAACATTATTCTTTTCGAGATTTATCCTCTCATCTTGACCACCTCCTCAGCTGGAAGGGAGAGGTTCTCCATACATTATTTTAATGTGCCGCGCAAGAGGGATCTCCTCGCCTCTTCCCCCAAAACTCCCCTGCATGTATTCTTAGGGCCCTGGAGTTTCTTGCTTTCCCTTCGTCTGACTATAAGGCATTTCCTCACACTCACCCATGGCACAAAACAGCAACGTCAACAGGGGAGGTTAGCTGGTTTGCCTCAGTGGATAGAGCATCAGCCTGCAGACTGAAAAGGTCCCAGGTTCAGTTCCGGTCAAGGGCACATGCCTGGGTTGTGGGCTTGATCCCCAATGGGGGACGTGCAGGAGGCAGCAAATCAATCAATAATTCTCTCTCATCATTGATGTTTCTATCTCTCTCCCTTTTCCTTTCTCTCTGAAATCAATAAAGATGTATTTAAAAAAAAAAAAAAAGAGGGGAGGTGGCCATTAAAACTTTGGAGAATTTTAAGGAAAACTTGGAGGAAGCCCAAGGGAGAGGGGCACGGAGGCTATTTGGCCGCTCATCTTTTGCGTGGTTAAACTCCCGTAAAGTGTGTATAAGAAGGGACATTGATTATCATTTTGGACAAAATGCCTTCTAAGTGGGTGTGAAGACACCTTCCGGAGGGTCCTTCAGTCTGGCCTGTGCTCAGTGTCAAGTTCAGGGTGTGTATCTGCCTAATCTCAATGGTGCTCAAGCCCATGCCACCTGGAGCACGTCAGAAGAGGGGGCAGCACGGCCTTCGCACCAGACCTGCCCCTGCTGCCCTCACTCGCTTTGTTAAGCCCGAGAGACCGGATGGCTTCCCATAGTGACAGGAGGAGGGAAGGGACACATTGCTCCCCTAAAGGTCCTACAGAGCCCATGTGTGGGCCCTCAGGGTTTTCTGTGATGTCCACGCCGTTCAGAGAAGGGTGTGTGCATCCGCCGGCCCATCACCAGAATTCCAAGGGTGACTGTGGGTCTGATTTATATGCTGCAAGGTTTCCATCAGCCTCATTCGCATAAAAGGTCATTTACAGAGTTGCCTGCTATCGTGACTACGTGGCAGATCTTCAACCCAGTTTCTCGGCTGAGAAAAAATTTCCTCATGCTCTTGTCAAATTGGCTAACCATGAGCGGAACCTGAGCACCCTGTAGGCAGGGCTGGGAAGACACTCTTTTTTAAAAATATATATATATTATTGATTTTTTACAGAAGGGAAGGGAGAGGGATAGAGAGCCAGAAACATTGATGAGAGAGAAACATCGATCAGCTGCCTCCTGCACACTTCCCACCGGGGATGTGCCCGCAACCAAGGTACATGCCCTTGACCAGAATCAAACCTGGGACCCTTCAGTCCGCAGGCCGATGCTCTATCCACTGAGCCAGACCAGTTAGGGCGGGAAGACACTCTTTACCACCTTGAAAACAAACCCTGCTGTCTACTCCCTCACACTTGGCTCATGGTAGGGAGGGGACCTGAGGCAAAGGAGAGCAAAGACCTGAAGCAAAAGGGGTACCTGTAAGCACAGTGTAAAGTCCTGGGACAGGGGCAGGGGCAGGGAGAGGGGCAGGGGCAGGGAGAGGGGCAGGGAGAGGGGCAGGGGCAGGGAGAGGGGCAGGAGCAGGAAGAGGGATAGGGGCAGGGCCAGGGGCAGGGGCAGGGGCAGGGAAAGCTGGGGCAGGGAAAGCTGGGGCTCTGACTAAAAGGCTGGAGAGCTGAGGCAATGAGGCCTTGTCAGCCCCGTTTCTCACCTCATTCCTGGAGGTTTGTCTCCACTTGCTGGGCAGTCAGGAGCACTGCATGCCACCCTCCTGGCTCCCGGGCTGAGGCCCAGCTCTAGATGGTATAGCTGGCCTCCCTCCCAGGACAAGAAATCACTACCATTGGCCAAACCTGGGAGGGCGGGCTCCCCACGCGGGAGGCAGGGGTCCCCTTCCCTGCGCAGCTGCACACAGACTGCAGCCTCTCCCCGAAAGTCTCCCCAGCGTGGACAGGATGCTTCGAGCGTGCTCACAGGGTGAGATGTGGATGGTTACAGAGTTCAAGTTCCCTGCCTTGGTCTTAGAGGCCACAGTCATGCCCCCACATCTGAGTGCCCTCCTCTCTCCCTCCACCATCTGAGCTCCTCTTCCCTCAAACCCCAGGTGAAGCCTTCCCTGCCCTTCTCCGTAACACTCATGCTCATCGGCTGAATCCCATGCAGCCCAGCACTCAAACTGGTCTCACACATTCTTTCATTGTGGCTGCATCCTCTCTCCCCAGCATGCAGCTTTATGTGTGTTTTACCTACTGACCTGAGAAAGACAGCCTCTCTGGGCTTACGGACGAGAGAGGCACAGCACCCCCCTCTCTTCCTCGTTGTGCTGGGAAGAGAGCTGCCTAATGGAGCGCAGCCCCTGCAGCCTCCTGTCTGTACACCGCCTACCAGGGAGGGGCCACGCAGCGCGAAGGAGAAGGCGAGTGCAGCCCCCGGCTGATCTCTCACTGGGGTCACGCTAGGGGTCATTCCCCTTGGAGGGAAACCCAATGCTGTGGCCAGAGAACAGACAGGGTCTATGAACCACAGCCAGTCCCCCATAGTAGGAAGGTTCTGCAGACACTCAGAATCATAGGCTAACGGTGCCCAGAGCCTTCACAGAATGCCGGTCTCTTAGAGTTAATGGCCTTGTGATGACTGCACGGTGACAGACAGGTGCCTGACTCACTGCAGTGACCACTCGTAAGGTACATAAGTTTGGAAATAAATGTCCGTCTCAGGCCCATGCCATCCGTTGTATGACACGAAATGGTCACACATGTCCTGTGCCCAGCAGGTCACTGAGGCCCAGGCAGGGCATGAGACTTGACTGGGGGTCCTTGCTAATTCAAAGAAGGCAATTCAGAGTGCCTGGCTTGAACCTTGCAATATTTCCATTATATCTGTCTAAAACAGCGGTTCTCAACCTGTGGGTCGCGACCCCTTTGGTGGTCAACAACCCTTTCACAGGGGTCGCCTAAGGCCATCCTGCATATCAGATATTTACATTATGATTCATAACAGTAGCCAACATGACAGTTATGAAGTAGCAACGAAAGTAATTTTATGGTTGGGTCACAAACCAATAAAATAGAAAATGTATTAATAATACACTCTACACTTGGTTCTAAGGAATTCCCCCAGTTCGTATTCTTTTTTTTAATATGTTTTTATTGATGTTTAGAGAGGGAGGAAGAGAGAGGGATAGAGAGATGGAAACATCAATGAGAGAGAAACATCATCCATCGACTGCCTCCTGCATGCCCCCTACTAGGGATCAATCTCACAACAGGGTATGTGCCCTGAATCCAACTGGTGACCTCTTGGTTTACGGGTCAACGCTCAACCACTGAGCAACACCACCTGTGCAAGCTACTGGTGCTGCGAGCAGGATCTGAAACTTACCTTGCTCACTTACTGTACAAAGTGCTTTAACGCCCCCGACTAGGGCTCAATCTCACAACAGGGTATGTGCCCTGACTGGGAATCCAGCTGGTGACCTCTTGGTTTACGGGTCAACACTCAATCACTGAGCAACACCACCTGTACAAACTACTGGTGCTGTGAGCAGGATCTGAAATGTATTCTTTACCTTGCTCACTTACTGTACAAAGTGCTTTAGGAATTTCAGAACACACAAGTCTGCTGGAGTATGTGCCATTGGTGTCATTCACCAGATTAGGAAACTGAGGCTCAGAGAGGTGGACATTGTCCTTTGCTCAGAGATAGACAGCCACTAAAGAGGGTATGTAGCTTGAGCTTGAATAGGGTCGTCTGAATCGATTCCAGACTCCTCCTACTGCAACACAGGGATCAATGCTTCTCCATCCACCATGAATGCTAATCTACGTTAGGAGAGCCCTGGGGTGGAATGAGGAAGCATTGAGTGGGGGAGCTCTCATGTCTGGCTCTGCCTGAACCCAGGAAAGAACTCAGGGCCACCAGAATTGCAATTCCTTTTCAAGTGGGACAAACCCAGACTTGAAGAGAAATGTAAAGATGTACTAGCCTGACCTCTTAATTTTACCAAGAAGTGAACCAAGACCCTGAGGGGTGAAGGGCTTCGAAATGGTCATGCGTAACACTGTCCTGTGCCCAAGTGTGCATTCCCCAAAGGGCAAGGAGGGAAAAGGGTGTCTTTTGTAGCCACCCGCTGGCTCTTTCACGCTCCTTCTGCCTGTCCTGTGACCTCTTCCTCTAGGGATCAGTATGGTCACCCCGGGCCCCTGTCCAGTTCATGTCCCTTCCCAGAGGGATGCACTGTCCACACTGCCTTTCAAAGTCTGCTCTCCTTTCAGAAAATGTTCCTGTTAGATTTGAACAAAATGCAGTCAACTCTGTCCTGTAGTACAGAGATTTGAAGGGCGTTATCTTAGAGGGTGAGATAGAGATAGATAGATAGATAGATAGATAGCTCCTGTTAGATTTGAACAAAATCCAGTCAATTCTGTCCTGTAGTACAGAGATATGAAGGGCGTTATCAATAGATATAGATATAGATATAGATATAGATATATAGATAGATAGATAGATAGATAGATAGATAGATAGATAGATATAGATTTCAGAGAGGAAGGAAGAGGGAGAGAGAGATAAAAACATCAATGATGAGAGAGAAGCATTGATCAACTGCCTCCTACACACCCCCTGCTGGGGATAGAACCAACAACTCAGCTATGTGCCCTTGACCAGAATCGAACCTGAGACCTTTCAGTCCGCAGGCCAACACTCTATCCACTGAGCCAAACCAGCTAAGGCGGGGTTAGTTATTCTTATTCTCTTCTTTATATTGTTTAGTATTTTCACATCTCTTTTAAAAATGTTAATACAGAAAATTCATTTCCTTTCTAAGCATGCACTAATAAGCCTATTTTTATGCCTCTCCTCAGCACACTGTCACAACCACTATTGACCGGGTAAACTCATTTAGATGAAAGTATCTGAGACTGATGCTGACGGACTGTTTTGATCCCAGACTCAGAACTGTAACCTAGTGTAGTTCCTTAAGCCAGAGTTCCTGCTACTCAAAAGCAGAATTGAGGCATTCGGTTTATGGGGAACAAAGCTTAGAATTTGGGGGCTGGGTGGGCATCAGGATGGGGGGGAGGTGAATAAACCCTTCAACTCTGCTTGGACAATTAGCTCAATATCCACAAAATAATTATTTTCCTGGATAGATCTGAATAAAGATATCCCTCTCAGTTGGATTTTCATTCACATGTGGGAGATTTATAGCAGTAGCACTTTTGTTCTGTCTTCAAATGGCAAAAAAAAGCCAGTTTCCCAGCTCATTTCTTTATCAAAATTCATGTCTTGAGCTTTCAGTGCTTCCTGATTTAAGTTCTGATATCTGATAAATACATCCGAGTGAATCAACTGGCACAAACAGTTGATATGTTGCCTGGTGTCATGTGAATTTACATGTTCACAGAAGGGCTTGTCAGGATAACTTGATTCAAAGTAGTTATGCTAATGAAAAAAAATTTAGGTACCTGACAAGTCAATGCGGGAGCCATTTTTCAGCAGATGGGCTCTTTGGCATTTCTCGAATATATGCATACATGAGTTAGCACATCTGGCTGGCATCTTACCGTGTTAGGTGAGCCCGGATTCTTTATAGACTCACTTTTCCACGCTGGAGTCAGGCAGAACAATTGAGGGTCAAGGTGCCCTCCAAGAAACCCACAGGTAACTAAACGAGGGAAGTAGCATCAGTCAAGCATCTTCAAGCAAGTGACCAGCTTGAACTCAGTTCCGAATGAAAGATGGGAAGAGGTGATCAGAAGCCAAGGCTAATTTACCTACGTTATCATAGAATCATATAATTCGCAGCTAGAGGGATCAAAGAATTTTTGAGATCACCAAATGGCAGAAGAAATGAAAACTCAAGTTTACTAAGATCTTTGCTAGGAAACACAATGGTGCAGTGATAAAAACAATCGAAACATGATAAACATAGATTTGAATTTTATTTACCATGTATAATAAATGGATAACCTGAGGCAGGTTATTGAAACCCACAAGAGCTCAGTCATTCCATTCCCAAAACAGGCATAATCACACCTGAATTAAAAGTTTTTGTAAAGGAAATGCAATCAGAACTCTGAACATGATGCCTGGAACAGTGGACACGTGATTTTCTTTAAGTGACAGAGCCAGAACTAGCGGATCCCCCATGGCCTAGAGGTGTCCCTCACTCCGCAGTGGAAGGTGTGCATCAGAATGACTGGGAGGAGCTTCCACAGGTATGCCCTCACCTTCTGCTCATAAGAGCGCTGGAGGTGTACACACAAGACCATGGCTGGGGTGCACAGTAAGTGGTAGTACATGCGTGTTTGGACCCAAGTGAAAACACCAAGAAAGGAAGCATACAAGACTCTCCGACTAAAGGCTACCTGGAGAGGTGTGCCTGAGTCCACACAGATGTGAGTGAGTGTGCATAGAGGGCGTGAGGCTGTGTGTGAGCCCTGATATGCAGACAGGAGCGTGTGAACATGCGTGCTTGAGTGCATGGGCTTGGCACACGTGCACACCTGTGTGCAAGCCTCTGAAGGGGACAAATGCGTTGTCTCAACTGTACTCTTCTGTGGGCAAGAGGGAGTTTAGGAAGCTCTGGGTGGTACCACAAACACAAAGGCAGAGGTGACAAGGAGTATGCACCTATGACAATTAGCTTAATAGAAGGGCTCTCTCCTAGGAGAGCCAATCTGACAGCAAGCTCAGAGCAGGAGGGAGACTCCTGAGCAGTGCCGGCACCTCCACGCTGAAGTTTTGGCTTTAGTTTGGGAGAAGAAAAAATATTCTACCATCTGATGAACTAATGCCAATCCCCAGCTCTCTGCTAAATTCCACTTCTAACAAGTAGTGGGAGCTGTTTAGTTGGGTGTCCTTAGTGCAGATTAACAATAAATAAAGCTTCAATAAATATGCAAAGCAACACCTAATTTAAATTGACATTTGTGTGGGGTGGGGTGAGAGTCTGTTGCACCATAAAATGATTTAGGATATATTACCTCGGGCATCTGCATTACAAATTTACCTCTCATTACAGCTATGTTAACAGGAAAAGGCAGCTTCTCAACAACATTCAAGGCAGAGTTTATTAGCATAAATTTGCATAATAATTAGCTCTGCAGCAAGCAAAGGCTGTCCTGTCTTTCAAACAGGCAACTTTCAATGTCAATTTTCTGTGTTTGGATGCTTGTCCCCGTTCAGTCTAAAGCTCCTTGAACCCTGGCCCTGCTTCTGCGAGTTGCTAAATTCTCTTCCGGTCCATTTAGTTTCAAGACTTCAACATTTCTAGTAAA
>NW_006300017.1:873505-891272 GCF_000327345.1 Myotis davidii
TTTCCAACTGGGGACATGGGTGACCAGAAGCCCAGCCCAAAGTTCCACTGCATGTGGACAAAGGAACATGGTTATGACACACACGTTCCATTCTCACACAGACAAACACCATTCATGGGAATAGCATTGTGGTTCATTTCTAAAGAGGATAAAACCCAAAGTCATATTCAGTTGGTTTTTGGAATGCATAAGCATATGTTGTTTATGGGCAGCTTTTTGTTTTCCTAATTATGTTGTGTCTAAGATAATATTGTAATTAGCTCCCACTGCCTGGGCTCATTCTGTGTCCGTGGTCATGGCAGGAGGCTGAGGGTCCAAGGACAGCACTGTGGCCGGGAGAACGCTCAGGGCGCTCCGGGCTGATTGGGCCTCTTAGAGAACAAGGTTACCTTTTTCTGACCAAGCACACACCTGAGTACTTTAGATACATCATCTCACTGAAAATCTGCAAAATCCTCTAAAAGAAGAGCAATGAGTGACCTTCACTGTTTTGTGAATAAGGAACCAGGCTTGCTGTCAGAATGGCTATTGTCAATCAATCAACAAACAGCAAGTGCTGGCGAGGATGTGGAGAAAAGGGAATCCTCATGCGTGGCTGGTGGGAATGCAGACTGTGGAAAACAGTATGAAGTTTCCTCAAAAAATTAAAAAATGGAGTTGCTTTAGGACCCAGCGACTCCACTTCTGGGAATATATCCGAAGAAACCCGAACCACTGATTCGAAAGAATATATGCAGCCCTATGTTCATTGCAGTGTTATTGACAATAGCCAAGATCTGGAAACAGCCCAAAAGTAGATGAGTGGATAAGAAAGTTGTGGTATGTTTACAGAATGGGACACTACTTGGACATTAAAAAAAAAAAAAAAAGGAAATCTAACCTTTTGTAACAGCATAGATAGACCTGGAGGATAGTTTGCTGAGTGAAATAAGCCAGTCAGAGAAAGACAAATACCATATGATCTCACTTATATGTGAAATCTAAAAAAAAAAAAATAATTTAAGAAACAAAATAGAAACAGAAGTATAAATACATAGAACAGACTGACAGCTATCAGAGGGGAGGTAGCTTGTGGAGGCTGGGTGAAAAAAAGGGTGAAGGATTAAGCAAAAAATAACATATTGTGTATATGTCATGCTATACAACACAGACATAGACAACAGTATTGTGCTAACCAGAGGGAAAGGCGCTGTGTTGAGTAGAGGTGGGCGGGGCGGGGAGGGGGGCGGATAAATGGATGAGAAGAGACTTCTTTGGGCAACAGACACACAATGGAGTGTGTAGAAGATGTTTTGTTGAGTGGCACATTCAAAACCTGTTTGGTTTTGTTAACCTTTGTCACCCTAATAAGCTAAAAAAAAGGGGGGGCGGGAACCAGGCTTAGAATGGTGACCCAAAACCAGCTTGACTTATTTCAAACCCTTATTCTTAAATATCCATCTGTCTTCCATGCCGTGCCATCTATTCTCCACACGAATGACTCCGGTAATGGGAATCTCATTCATTATTTGCCAAGATAGCTTGTTCAATCTTCAGAGAGCCCTTGGGGCCATGCAGAGTAAGTCAACCCACACTCCTTTCTCTCAATATGCAAATCTGCTCGAAACATCTATATCTTTCCAGAACTCATTTCGAATGATGAGCTCCCATTTTTCAAAGAGCTGCGTTGCTTCCCTGACATCTGGCCGCGGATGCTCCATGAGGGATGCGTCCGTCACGTGAGCTCGACTAGTGATCCATGGTGCTCTTTCCTCTTCCGAGACCTCAGTCTGCAGGTGTCAGTGGAGTGGGGCCCCTCTCTTTGCCATGGCTGCTAGGAGACTCACAGTTCCAGTGCCTCTACCTTTAACCACATCTCTGGCATTAGTTCCTTAGTATACAGTCCCCAGGGCTGGAGAAGGAAGTGTATGCCCTGAGCCTGGGTGGAGGGTATGCAGACCCTCACCACTTGAGCAGAGATCCCACAGTGCAGCTCCCACAAAGACCTGGGGGACGGGAACAACACCCGACAGCTGGGCAGGACTCCTGACCCCAGGACCCCTGGTGGAGCAGCAAGATTAGCATGGTCCACAGGTGGCGAGTGGTAGGAGACTCTTTCTGCACTTTCTCTAACTTGTGTATTTACTCCTGCAAAAACTCTGAACCGCAAAAAACCCAGCCCTCTTCACGGTCCTTTATCATACCCCCACCTATTTGCAACACAAGTTTTTAAGCATTTCCACTGCTGGTTTAGTTAGAAAGAGAGCCATCAGCAGTCCCATCCTTGAGTCCCATTTCAAAAATTGTCAACAGAAGTGAGAAACCGCACTCAGAACCCGCCTGTTCCCGCACACCACCAACCCACCGTCCTTTCTCTCGGGCATCCTCAGCTCATATCCAAATGGTGCCCACGGTGCATACTACAGCACAGGGGTGCTGAGAGCACAGAGGAAGAAAACAGTGTGTGAAAACAACACAAGTGCTCCTGCCCCTCCCTGTCGGCCTCCAGACACAATCTCTCTCTCTCTCTCTCTCTCTCTCTCTCTCTCAGAGATCACTGAAACAACACAAGTGCTCCTGCCCCTCCCTGTCAGCCTCCAGACATAATCTATCTCTCTCTCCTCTCTCTCTCTCTCTCTCTCTTTCTCTTCCTGGAGCTGCAAAGAGGAAGAATGCTGACACTGACAGCTATGAGCGGTGACTGTAGGATCGATATTTCTGTGACACTGTCAGGATCTGCTTGGCAGTCCGCTATATGCTCAGCAGCCTTCAGCGCCAGGTCATGGGAAGCCGCTCTCCTTCAAAGACGGGCCTGAGCAGAGGCTCCCTGGGTCTCAGGGCCTTTGCCTGAATAGAGACATGGACGTGGGCAAAGGTGTGCAACAGGCAAATCCCTTCATTCTTTCCCCTCCTCTCTACGGAACAGGAGGCAGTTCTAAAGGCCCTGGGGGATGAAGAGAAGGGAACGGTGTCCTGTAGGGTTGGGCAGGGCTGCAAAGCCACAGGGAGGCCTTGCTTTGCTGCCAGTGCTGCAGGCAGGCCTGCTCCGATGCTGGACCCCTCGGCTCACACCCACTGCTTTATTGGCAGTGCGGTCCCTCACACCTGAGGCCCAGAAAACCGGGCCACCTGCTCTGCGACTCTAAGCACTTCCTGAAGAGGAGGGGGTCCTTTAGGGCATCGGTCGCCAAGCTTTCAGACCTCACGGGACCGGATGATGACCGCTGCTTTAGGGCAAGTCCAGGACACCTGGATCCTCCCGTTTCCTGTGGCCCTCTTACCTTGAAGAACTAAGGAGGGCAGGAAACCAAGGCCAGGGGGACAGGGCTCCGAGAAGCGAGGACTCCCCTGGGATTCCTAAATCTTTCCTGGGAGTCGGAAAGAACTACAACAATCAAATCTGCACCCAAATCCCCATCATCCTGCCGTTTCTTCTTCTGTTTCTTCAGTTATTTGAGTTACAAATCTAATGCATGTCCACTGAAATATCTTGAAAAATATTTAAGAATCTAATGTAAAATCTCTAGTCTGCTTCTCCCATCTACATGGACATAACTATTATTTATAATTTTAGAAATACAGTGTGGATTCTTCCACAATTTTTTATTTGCTTGTATAAATGTATATAAAAATCTGTGCACATTTTTTTGTTTTATTTTCTTTATTGACAGAGTAATGGAATATATAGTATTTTCTACTTTATGTGCTTAATATTTTATAGACAACCTTTCAAGTCGATATATGTATATCTTTGGTGAACAAATTGTCCACTGTTGCCTAATGATTCATTCATTTTTCCAAATAATTTGCATCCCTTTCCTTAAACTAAAAATCCTTCTATCTTAATAACTTGGATTTTTGAGGGAAGAGTCATTTCTGGGATAAATTATAGTATCTCTCTACTTCTCTGTGCTATGGAGACCTCCAAATCTATTGTGTTCATTGGCTCACCCTTCTAATACCAGTTGTGAATGTCAACTGTCATCATCATCGCCATCATCACCATTGTCACCATGAAGACCCCAAGTCATCACCATCATCATTATCACCGCAAAGACACTGAAGCATCACCATTGTCACGGTCATTGTCACCATGAAGATATCGAGTAATCATCATCCTCATTGTCACCATGAAGACACTGCGTCTCAGAAAAACTAAATGGCCCTCCAAGTCGGTCCTCAGGCTGGTGGTCGAAATGGATGAAAAACTGCCTCCTGACTCCCACTCATAGTCTTTTGCATCGTGACCCGTGGATTTCACCTCATTCTCTTCCTTCAAGGAGGTGAAACCTCAACAAAGTGGATCTCAACTCTTCTGTTAGCTCTGATGGATCAATGGTGGCCCCATACTTAAAAGACAGTGAAGGAAAGCCTTTGTGATCAAATAGAGATGGCGGCCGGGGGACCCAAAGCGACTTGTTCCGCTCTCCCCTATTGCACTACCTCCAACAGGTGGCTTCTGACCGTTCCCTGAGGGAACCCTGCAAAGCCAATGGGTTCTGGACACCCAGAGCCAGGCTCTGTCCGGGTCCTGGATTCCCAACGCGGACACTACAGAAATGGGTCAAGGTCAATTCCCGGCCTCCCATACAGCTCCACAGGCCTTTTGAGGCTGTCCCCTGCCTGGATGTCAGGGAGGCCGAGAGTCCCTGGAAGAGATTCTGTAACTGGTCACTCCCAGTTACTCCCACCACTCAGGGAGTGGGCACATGGAATCAAGTCCAAGCCTCACAGATCTGCCCTGTTTCCCTGAGGGGAGAGCTTGCGTCAGTGAGGAAAAGTAGGAAAGTCTGAAATCAACCTTAAAACAAGGAATCGCCTACCTAACGTCACTCGAAAAGCTGGACTCCGTATGATTTAGAAAACGAAATGCAAAAAGTGAAATTATGCGATCAATACAGGGAAATGTCAGAGCATGTCTTTATAAACTAAATCTGGAGAAGGGTTTTCAGAATTTCTATAAATTAGTTCAAAAGCAAAAAGCCCTAGGAAAAAATGATGACTTGTAGGTTGTCAGAATTAAGAATTTCTTTTCAACGAAGAAAACAAGGAAATGTTTTAAAACCAGTCTACTTATTGGTATAAGATATTTGCAATGCATAAAAAAAAACAATGAATGAATGCTTTGTTTTTACAAATGAATGCTCCAGATCATTGAGAAAAAGAACATAATCATAATGGAATTACGCAAAATATATGAACAGGCAATTTAAAAGTGGAACTCGGATGACTACGGTCACAAGAAGAGACCCTCAGTGCAACGGCGAACAGGTAAATGCATATTAAATGATAAGAAAAGGAGATGAAACCACTTTACACCAGCAAATGCTGGAAAGCTGATAATACCAAGTGTTGTAGGGGATGCAGGAAACGTGAGAAAATTACAGAAGCAGTTATTTTGGAGTGGAATCCGGTAGCAGTTGGATTAAGTAAATAATATTCCTATGACCTAGCAATTTCACATCTGGTTATCTGAGCCCCTGATTCTGTGTGTCTTTAAGTGGGCGTGTGCAAGGATGTCTACCTCAGTGCTGTAGTAGGAAGCAGCTGGCAACCTTCACGGTACAGCCGACTAGGGGTGGTTGAAAGTCGACGGGTTGTAGCCCTAGCCAGTTTGGCTCAATGGATAGAGCATCGGCCTGGGGACTGAAGGGTCCCGGGTTCAATTCAGGTCAAGGAGACATGCCAGGGTTGCAGGCTCGATCCCCAGTGTGGGGCGTGCAGGAGGCAGCCAATCAGTGATTCTCTCTCATCATTGATGTTTTGATCTCTCTCTCCCTCTCCCTTCCTCTCTGAACTCAATAAAAAAAATATATATATATATTTAAAAGGCAACAGGTTGTAGATAGAAGGCAGCTTGAGAAGCAATGAACTCAATACACACAGGACATGATCTTAGCAACATGGTGCTGGGTGGCAGACACAGGAACACTCAAATCTCAAACAGTATCACTTACCAACAGGGAAACGTCTGTGTGCTTTTCATACTAGACATGCAAACAGAGCAGTACGCAGAACCCATTGCCTATGTCCAGTGACTGATGTGAGGAGGAGGATCAGAGGAAATGAACAAAGGGGTGAAGGAATGAGATGGCCCTGGTGCAAGCCAGCAAAGATGACCTACCAATAAGAAAGGCATGTAATTCACCTGCTGGCCTGTGCCTGAGTAAGTCGAGCAATGAAATGAAAGGCTAACAGGATTTAGACATTTAGAGACCTAGGTTTTACCTTGCTCTCCATTCCTCCTGTCCAGGCCCCTTGTTCCTTGTCTGTGCGGTGAAGGAAATAGGTAACCCTTGAGATCACCTCCAATCTAACATCCATGATTCATCAAGTGTGTGTTTTCCAGAGCAATTCTTTTGCGGAGCTGTGTTTGCCCCAGTGAGACACAAGAGGGCGCTCGTGCCCATGGATTGTAATAAACCTTACTCTCTAAACTTAATGCACAAAACCAGAAATATCTCACTGGAAGGTGACTCCCACCAAAACTGCACACACCCTCTTTACTCTATGCCTGCAGTCGGCAAACTGTGGCTCGCAAGCCACATGCGGCTTTTTGGCCCCTTGAGTGTGGCTCTTCCTAAGCCTTAGGAGTACCCTAATTAAGGTAATAACAATGTACCTACCTTTATAGTTTAAGTTTTAAGAATTTGGCTCTCAAAAGAAATTTCAATCGTACTGTTGATATTTGGTTCTGTTGACTAATGAGTTTGCCGACCACTATTCTATGCTGTTCTTCCACTGCCGGAGAACTACAAAGCACACACTTCTCCCAGAGCTGAGGGATAGATTTTAGACAAGTCCTGAGCCAAACAAAGCCTCACCTGGTGGCTTGGTTTCCTTACATTCCCCCAGGGCTCCCTGCTGGTGCTCCATCCAGTTCCTCCTGGCTCACCTAGTCTCTCTCACCTAGTCTCCCTTACCTAGTCTCTCACCTAGTCTCACCTAGTCTCACCTAGTCTCACACAGACATGCACAGTCGCACACACATCCACCGCCCCCCCCCCCCCCCGACACACACACACAGATGCATTGGCTTCCGGTCACTGAAGCTCATCTTTCTTTGTAGGTTTGCCTCTACCTCCATTGGTACAGAGACTATTCACGTGCTTAGAATTTACCATGAAGTGGGCATGTTCTGCAGTCTTCTCAGTCCTGAATCTTTTCCTTTGGGAAATGCCTTTTCCCACGATTCGGAATGGAAGGTCAGTCACAGGTGCCCACTCACGGACCACACCGTCCTGGAAGGGACTGGCCCTGAGGCTGAGAAATGCCGGTGCTGTGTTCTCTGGGGTTTCCGGCTGCTCTGATGACCGGAAGTGGGGTGTGCTAGGCCTTGTGGGGACAGCCTGCCTGAGGGGCACACCTCCACCACTGGGAGGAGAACAGGTCACAGGGATGGGCACAGTCCTGATGTGGTCACGTGGCCCATGTGCACAGGCACACACAGTGGTACCTGGAGTTTTAGTCCTTGAGCCAATAAATTCACTTTAAAAAAAAAAAAAAAGCTGGATTGAGTTCAGTTGCATTTTTGCCACTTGCAATAAATAAGACATGCTTATGCATTTTTGATGGAACAATATCTTATGTCCTAGTGTTCTGGGTATACTAGTAAGAGCATGGCCTTGCTTTTGGGGAGGTGAGATAATGTACCCAACTAAGGGGAAGTTCCAAATGCCAGCTGTTCTCAGGACCAGGCTAGGATTCCACGGAGGCTAGGAGCATCCAGGAGAGCCCCTCGGGGTGCAGGAGGGGTTCCCCTCAGGCAGGGTGTCAAAGGAGGGAGTTGATGAATTTGGTAGACTTCCGGATCTTAAATGATTTCTCTTCTCTTTGAAGTCTTATTGTGTAAAGAATTCATTAGGCAATTAATCTCATACAGACTTGTGACATCTTTTCTATTGTTCTCCGAGATCGCTACTTCAATCTTTGGTTACTAATTACCTATTTGCATGCTCAGCCACATCCCCCTAACACAGTGGTTCTCAACCTTCTGGCCCTTTAAATACAGTTCCTCATGTGGTGACCCAACCATAAAATTATTTTCGTCGCTACTTTGTAACTGTAATGTTGCTACTGCTATGAATCATCATGTAAATATCTGATATGCAGGATGGTCTTAGTAGGCGAGCCCTATGAAAGGGTTGTTCGACTACCAAAGGGGTCGCGACCCACAGGTTGAGAACCGCTGCATGGCAAACCCTTGGAGAGCAGAGAGCTGTCATGACTGTTTCCAACTCGCGGGAAACACCAGATCCTACACTGCGTCTGACCGCAGAAGAGACCTGGAGAGTAGGTTTATTATTCTCGTTGTATAGACAAGGAAAGCAATTAGGGGAGGGCACCAGCTCCTTTAAGAACAAATGGTTACTAAGTGGCAGAACCAGGTTCCTACCTGGGTGGCCCTTCTTCAAAGCTCGCTCCACAGCCCGGGTGCACTGCCTTGCATATGCCTGGCACGCAATACACACCCTTCGACTCGCAGCCTTCGGAACCATCAATGTTTTAAGATATATAATTAAAATTGGATGAAGGTCAATTTTCAAGTTTTAGTTCTCATCAAACGGTTTTAAGCTTCACCTGAGAAATTCAGCTTAGACGCAGAGAACTTCATACCTGGGAGACAAATATTGACCCAGGCATCTGAGTTTGAAAACTGGAAGCATTCCATCCTTTCAAATGAAATCACAAGAGGTCAGCTTTCTTGGCAGCCTAGGTGGGGGGCCTAGGGCGGGTGGGGGCAGTGCTCATGTCATTTTATTAGAACTCAAATGGTAATGCAGGCATCAGTGAGCCAGCTACTATACAATATACATTTATATCAGACTCATGATATAAAAATATGGACATTAAGAACCTCGATTATATTGTTTCTCTGATTAAAGTAAACAGCATTTACGTTGGTTTTCACTGTCTACAACATAAAGACAAAATAAACCACATCTTACGTTACTCAAGGACCCAAATATCTTGTTCCCACCTACGTTTCCAAGTTTAGTTCCTTTATCTTCCCTTCACATAAAAGCGAATTAAATGGACTCCTTGTTATTTCATGTCCAAGTTCATTCCTCCTTTTAAATTCTTTTCCCTTATGTCTTTATCAAGATGTACGTATTTCTTTGTTTGTTCATGCAACCACATGTATGTCACAAGTGCCCACTATGTTCCAGGCCTGTGTTGCAGAGTAGGGCTATTTATTGATCTGTCTGCATGAGGCTTCCCCTCATAACCTCCCACATAAATCGCCTTCCTTCCTCTCTTCTCCACCTATGCTCCAGGCTGCTCCGTGTTCTCATTGTGCACACATGTTAGTCCCCATGTGACGTAAGCTCCTTGAGATCAATGGTGGCACTTTCTTTATGTTTAGAATAAAGAAAGATGCACTCTTTGTTGAATTAATTTGAAGGAGCTTTCGTACATTTGGCAAGACAGACCATACCTAGCAATTAACTAATAGGGCAGTGCTGTATTTACATACTCATTTAATAATGCACCAAAGCATATGCTATTGATGAGTGGAAGAGAATGGAACCCAAACCTTTGCTGTGGCAGAGGAGCTCTCTCAGCCAGAAGCCAGGCTCAAGGCTGGTGAGTGCAGCGGCAGTGGCAGGAGCCTCTTCTGCCTCCACAGCTGCACTAAGGATGTCTGGGGAGCAGGCCTAAGCCGTCAGTGGGACATCCCCTGAGGGCTCTTGGACTGGACAGTAAGAAGGTGCAGGCTGGGCTGAGGGAAACCCCATCTCCCCTCCCCGCCCCTCCTCCCCCAGAGTGCATGATTTGTGTACATATATAAAGATCCAGTGCACCTCAAAGCATTGTTGGGATTTGGCATTTCAGGTTGAGAATGGAATAGAAGGAAAAAGAGACCCTCCTAGTCCTATTGGAAACCCAGTCTCAGAATGAATTATTGAAATAGAAGGCAATCTAGGAGATCATGTACATATTAAATTTGTAGTAGCAAGGCATCCTTGGAAACTAGTTGCATTATTTAATTAACATGTCAGTTCATTTAATATCTAACTCGGCTCCTTCCTGCTGCTGACATCTCTCTCCACTTTACTCATTTCTCAGAGAAAATAGAGGACAGTTAACGATCCCCTGTGTACATTTCAGAAGATGGTGTAAAACAGTGCTAGAGAAAGGCTTTTAATAACACACGTCAAATATGCAGAACCGACAGTGACAACTCAAGTGTAGCTGTAAGATTTTTCAAATACCTTATTCCATCTGCCCTGCTCTGATGATTTCTATGAACACATTTTCATTTTCTAAATCTAGACTCAGTAGAATCTACTTGAAAAGAGATATTACAGTCAAACAATGCTCTCAGTTCGAGGTGTAATTATTTCCCTCCCATTTTAAAAGCCTAGCATAAAAAGTGATGTGATTTTTCTTAACTTTACAATGGACATCAACTTTTTTATGTCTTCTGCGTGTTTTTTTTTCTTCTTCTTCTCCTTCTTCTCTCTGAGCTCTCTACAACTTGGCTCAATATTATAAATAGGAAAAGAAATACAGATAAGTTAAATTCCCAGTTCGCAATAAAAGTCAATTTACTGTCTAATAAATATCCCCCTCTTTCCTCCATCTCCTTCTTGCAGCTGAAAATGCTGCAGAAGCTGCACTTGCCTTTGCATTTGAAAGGAGGATTCTATGCTGTCGCTAATGTTCCTTCTGTGCCCCACTCCTGTCCCTGTAATTACACGATGATATTCTTCCTGTTTTTATGCTGCTGAAGTGCTATCCTAATAGATCTTGAGAAACTGAAATCTCCAGTGTTTGTGAGCTTACTCCCAGATAAAAATTCTTCTGGATGCTGCCTTAACCCTCCAACCTAAGTGTGCACTTGAACTTGCCTCAAATGCGATTGCACTTAAGAGTCAGACATCAAAAATGTTATCACTGAGCAGAGCACTCAAGAGCACCGAGTTCACACCTGTAATTTAACACAGGATGAACTTACGACCCAACGAGGTTAAGTGACTGCATGCAGGTCATGTGCCTGTCAGCAGAGAGCTCAGACGAGCATCAGGTTGAGGCTGACGACTGTTTTGACATTGTTATTCTGCTTACCAAGATTTTCCAAGCCGTGCTTTTATTAAATGGCCATTTCCAGGAAGATGTTAATAGGTATTTTAAATGAAAAGAAAAAAAAATGTGTTCTGGCCAAATAAACTATAAAATGCCAGTATAACTTAGTGTTTTGTAAATTCATTTAATAGGTTCGTTGTGTGACAGGCTTCACAGAGAGTTGAAAATGTGTATTTGTTTGTGACTCCCCAAGACGGATATGTTGTACACAATTTGGCCAACATATTTGACTACAGACCATTTAAATTGTTTTCTTTTCATGAGCATCTATTACTCCATTGCAGGCCCTAGTGCAGTGATGGCGAACCTATGACACACGCGTCAGAGGTGACACGCGAACTCATTTTTTTGGTTGATTTTTCTTTGTTAAATGGCATTTAAATATATAAAATAAATATCAAAAATGTAAGTCTTTGTTTTACTATGGCTGCAAAGATCAAGAAATTTCTATATGTGACCCGGCACCAGAGTTAAGTTAGGGTTTTTCAAAATGCTGACAGGCCGAGCTGAAAAGGTTCGCCATCACTGCCCTAATGTAATAGGTAACAGTGTTTGGGAAATGCTATCTCTAGAATTCCAAGGAGTAGGACGGGGTCTGCCAGGCAACAGCTGATGTCATGGGCTCTTCCTCAAACTCACTGGCTGGGTAACCCTGCATATTCAGCTTACACTCTATGCACCTGACTTCTAGTCTGCAAAATAGAAGGTGGTATAGGAGAGCAAAGCGTGCACTATAATTACCAAATTGGATTTGGACGGTATGCAAAAGTATATACTATACCGCATAATAAAAGTAGTACTTGAGAAGATGTGTGTGCAGAGAAGATAAGGGTGAGGAATAAAATACAACTCCATAGAACGTTATATGAATGTGAACAGTGGAGGCAAATTTGACTCTGTGCTATCAACCGGAGGAAAAAGGAAAGTGCTCTCTTACTGTAGGCACGGGGTTGGTAAAGTAAAACGGAGCCCATTTCTCAGAAAAAAACACACAGCTTTTCTCAGAAGGGAAGCCTATAGGAAAATTCCATGTTTTTTCCTCAGCTCCTAAGAGCACAGACCCTGAAGTCAGGTAGACCTGCCATGGAGATCCACCTTTGCTTCTTACTTGGCTCCTTGAGCTCACTACCTAATTTCCACAAGCCACACCCTCCTCTTCCACCAAGTGGGCAAGATAACAGTGCCCCTGAATGGAAATATGTGCCCACGAGGTGGGAGAATGCACCCCAATGACCTTGAAAACAGGGAGCTCCCGGTCAAGCAGCTACAGTTTCTACCTCAATAGAGAACAACTTTTATTGTTTCTTTTGCTGATGGCCTATAATGATTTAGGTAATAATACCAAGGGAATTACAATAAAAACAATTTGATTACAAGCTAATACATGCACTGTCTTCGTTTAACTCAAGTGATAGATTAACTCTATAACCTGGATAAATAACTCCCTGCAATTGAACTTTTAATGCAAGTGGAACAATAGAAAAAAACAAACAAACCACAATATCTGTGTCTGGCAAATGCCTGGGATGCAGGTGGTCTGTGTTGCCAACCCAGGATGATCCAGAACTTGGGCCATCATATGAGTGAAGGGTGCAGTCGGCAATTCTCATAAAAAGCACGGATAATGGCTGATCAAGTCCCCGTGTTCTACAGTACAGAGCAGAACTACTATAATTTTATAGCAGAAAAATTTCAAAGCAAGTGCTATCAATCATCCATCGCAGCAATAGAACTATCTCTAGGAGCTCCCACAGGAAGGCTCATATTAAGTAATATGGTTTCTGGGGGAACTTGCTGATATTCACTGGTTGCCAAATGTATCGCAATGTAATGGAATGATTTGACCCCTATAAAGAATTGTTGGATCTAAGTTAATTAAATTTTGAAGGACAAGTGCCAAACAAAAACAAAAAAAAACAACACATGATCAGGACCCCTGTTTTCTGCTAAATGTAAGTCCACAGGACCAATTGTGTATTGAGGTCATCGCTACTATGTAACCAGTACAGATACATAGAGAGCATCTGGAAACAGGTCAAATGGGCACAAATTATGCCACAAGAAGAATTCTGGGTACATCCTGAGCGCTGAATATATTTTGACAACAGTGGTATTATCTCTCCCAAGGTCATTTCTTTGAAGGAATTTTAACTTACCTAGATAGATAAGTTATATTAGTTTTTTTCACACATTGACTCTATTACAGATGTCCTCCATTCCCCCACACACACTTTGCCCACCTCTACCCTGTCCCTGCCTCGCCCCCTCAAGCCTTCACACTATTGTCTATGCTATGGGGTATGCCATGCATACATGTTCTTTGGCTAATCTCTTCACCTTTTTTTATTCAGTCTTCCCCATACCTTCCCCCTTTGATATCTGTCAGTCTGTTCCATGTATCCATGCCTCTGGTTCTATTTTGTTCCTCAGTTTAATTTTGTTCATTAGATTCCACATATAAGTGGGATCAGATGGCATGTGTCTTTCTCTGTCTGGCTTATTTCACTTAGCATAATACTCTCCAGGTCCATCCATGCTGTCACAAAGGGGAAGAGCTTCTTTCAACGACTGCGTAGTATTTCACTGTGTAAATGTACCACAGCTTTTTTACCCACTCATCTACTGATGGGCACTTGGTCTATTTCCAGATTTTGGCTATTGTCATTACATTATTATATTTAATGTTTTTGTTAATCCTCACCTGAGGATTTTTTTTTCATTGCTTTTACATAGAGTAGAAGGGAGGGGGAAAGGGAGAGAGAGAGAGAGAGAAATATGGATACATAGATATGAGAGAGACATATAAATTGGTTGCCTCCCGCCCATGCCCTGACAGGGGCTGGGGAACAGAACTTGCAACCAAGGTCTGTGCCCTTAACTTGGAATCAAACCTGGAAAACCCTTTCAGTGGATGGGCTGATGCTCTAACCACTGAACGCGCTGGCCAGGGCAGTTCGTTACATTATTTTTGTAAGTGAAATGGTAAGTATTTACTCGGTGCTTCTTAATAATTATAAACTCCTTCGAGGCTAAGCAAGAATGATACGAATGCATGGATTTGCTCACTGGTTTGGAGACACTGACGAAGCTCCGCCAGGCGATGGCAGCATTCTCTGTGCTGAAGGCAAAGGGAAAATCCCTGACTGGTGTCTAACTCTCTAAAGACGCATAATCTAGCTGCGTGGGAGTGACATGGCTGCGTTTATCAAGATGAGGGGAAAATGCCACTGAGTGCCTAATCCATGAAACAGACAAGAACAACGTAGTGCAGTTCACGGAAAAAAGGGGGTTGGGGGATACGAATGCAAGGAAAGCATGCACCGGAGGCTTTGGGAGGCAGGGAGACCTCAGTTAGCCCCATAAAATCCCTGCTGCTTGAGATGGAGAGAGGCACCAAGGAAGGGAAAATCGTGTGCTGAAAGTTTTCTCTGAGGCCTCATGTCTGACATCACTTTCAAGGATTTAATGAACAGACGTTTATTGAGCCTGTGTTCTCTTCCGGGCACTGTTCTGGGTGAGGGAAATACAATGACAAGCGAGAGTGGACAGGCCTCTGTCCTCACGGAGCTTACGTTCTAGAGGTGGATGCAAGAGTTCTCAAAGATCATCCATCTAAGTTGGCGAGAAATCCCTCCTTAAGCAAACTTTGGCCAGGTTCTTCCCAGCCCTCATTTGACAAGGTCTCAGGGATGGCCCCTCTCCTGGTCCCACTGAAGCCAGTTTAGCGAAGCTCCCTGCTAAGCTGGTTTGTGGAGAACCCCCCCATCTTGATATCTCCTCCTCCTCTAACCTTCACACCCAACCGAATGCCTCTTAGAAATCTTCTTTTCACTCCCTCACCTGCTCATTGGCCATGAGTCCCCACTTGGCCCCAATGTGTACAGAGTGGGGTTAAGTGTCATTCTCTTACTGCAGAAGTCCTGACCCCATTTGCAATCAACTTGAATCAAGTCTTCCTTCCTTTTTTAAAATAAGCATTTGGTGTAATTTTTCTCTTTAACAAAATCTAAAATTATAAGTGAATTGTGATAATCATGAAAAGGAGAGGTCCCTGGGGCCATCACACCATAGGATAAGAAGAAAAAAAAATAATATTCTTATTGATTTCAGAGAGGAAGGGAGGGGGAGAGATAGAAACATCAATGATGAGAGAAAATCATTGATTGGCTGCTTCCTGCATGTCCCACACTGGGGATCGAGCCTGCAATCCTGCCACGTACCCTGGCTGGGAATTGAACCGTGACCTCCTAGTTCATCTTGGTTCATAGGTTAACACTCAAGCACTGAGCTACACTGACTAAGCCAGACATTTATGTTCTTGAATGTGGTGGTAAAAGAAGGATTAATATCACAAACGTCATCTCTGCATTAACTCCAGTAAATTTCATTCACTTAAAAACAAACAAACAAAAAACAACAAGGAGACAAATACATACTAATGTTTCTCTTACAGGAAATACAAAATTTAATCCAAGTCAAGAATAAAGGTAAATGAATTTAGTACCTGCCTGGCCATGTGGTCTTCATTTCTGCTAGTAAAAATCAGGAGCCTTGGTGTGTCTAAATATTTGCATTATTTTGATAACATTATTCTACCTTTCTGGGTCTAAGACTGTTTCTGAATAGATACAGGTGTAGCTATAATTACCTGCCTGTCCTGGGAGTGAGGAGAGCTGCTAATTGTTTTTGCCTTTCAGGCTTTCAGATCACAGTTTCTTTAAACGGAGGAGCAATACTTCTTTCCATCAAGAAGGCAGGTCACAGGGAAGCATTTAGCGCAAAACACCCAGACAACAATGGATGCATTTGGCTAAAGGTGGTTTGCTCACAGGCCAAATTTACCAGACAAGGTTTAGGATGCTGAAAACTCCAGAATAAAAATGCACAAAACTGGGGGCAAATGTCCAGATATCATTTTCAACTCTACAAGGCATGATAATTCCCCCAAAGAGTCCAAGGCCACCTTTCCAGTCCCTTTGCAAACCACTACCATTGGTTAGCCACATGGCATGGTTGATGCTTCTACAAATGCAAGTTTCTCAGAAGCCTTTTCTGAGCTGTTCACCTTGTTAGTAGTCAATGTTCTTCTGCTTCCATCGTGAAGCAAGAGTCTGGATGAATGCTCAAATCACCAGAACTAAGACTGATTTCTTGTTTACTCAAATACCAGGAGAGAGCAAGAGAGTGCCAGAAGACAACTTATTAGGGAATCAATGTCTGGAATGAACTATACACTTACACATCCAACACCTGCCTTAAGGTTCTCTTGAGATTCTGGAAATGAGTTAGCAACAGCAGGGTCTCGAAGCATGGATCTAGCAGATGTTTGAGTCTGGGAAGAAAACTTTATGAAAACATGAACATCAAGAGAGTGCTGGGAGATATCATTAAAGTTTTTGCCTTAGTAATGCTGGTTTGGGCAAATATTTCTTCATCTGGTTGCTGGTATTTAGTACAAATCTCAATTCTGCATGCAGTTACCAAAGTATTCAATCATATAATGCATTATATTCCCCAGGGGAAATTGTGTCATTAACTACTGGAAATCTACAGGGTTGTTTCAAGGTTCAACACTGGCACGCTGTTCACCTCGCGGTTCTACTGGTGCCAGACGGTATCCCACTGAATCGATATAGAATGAGCCGTATGCATTTCCTTGTTTAATGAGAGGTTTTCTAGGCACACACTCCAATAAAACAGCCCTCGTGGCCCCATGCACTGAGGTTAGGATGATGTTTATGTAAATGCTTCTTGACGCTGCACATCTTTCTATCCAGAGGAACCAGAATAGAAGAAAGATTCTGGGATCTAAGATGGCAAAGAGAATGAGGGATATTGTCTCAGAATTCAGTTATGGAAAGGAATTAGGGAGAACTCAAAGTATTTAGATAATCAGTGTCATTCAAATACCTAATAATTAGTACATATTTTTTAGGGAAGAAGTAAATAAGTGACACTTGTGTGGGGAAAGGAAGGACCCAGTAGCTTCAAAGGAGAAATCAGAAAGTTTATCTATTTTTGGATAAGACCTTACTCGAGTCTCCTAAGATACAGACAGATTCATAATTTATTTCCTAGATCCAAAGGAGGAGAGAAAATGTATCTGGCATATGAATAATAAATATTTAACTTGTAACTACAGATGTGGTGGCCTTAAATTATAATTTAAAAAAGGCTACACCACTCTATCAAAGCTAAGAGCATTGTTTGGAGCATGAGAAAGATTCTTAAATGTGCACTATGCTGAGAGATGCATGTTCTACAACTACCGTATTTGCCGGCGTATAAGACGACTGGGCGTATAAGACGCCCCCCTAACATTTCCACTCAAAATACAGAGTTTGTTATATACTCGCCGTATAAGACTACCCCCTCTTCCGCACACCTTCCACACACCAAATTAAAGGTAAAACAATATCAGATTTGATTTTAACATTTTAATTTATATTCAAATGCTTATGACATGCAGGAAAACTGTCACAAGGCTGTATGTAATCAAACATATACATAAAACAGTGCAAGTTTATTACCGGTAAACATACCGGTAATTCACTAAAGAAAACACACTCTATAGACTGGTACCGTAGATGCTTCTCAGGAACACAGGCAAGCAGCCCACAACCTAGAGGGACTGTCAATGATAGAAGAAAGATAACAAATAGAGGTAGAGAGCAAGTGCCGGGCAAGTCCCTAGCAA
>NW_006300017.1:891357-900674 GCF_000327345.1 Myotis davidii
TGATCTTCAAGTCATATGGAAAGAAATATACGTTAACCCGAATTTACCACACTCGCAAAATCGCACACAGCCAACCATACACCCAGTATGGTATCGCGATTCGCGATTTTGTGCTATCATACTGGGTGTATGGTGGGCGTTGTGCGATTTTGCAAGTGTGGTAAAATCGCATAACAGCAAAATCGCATAACAGCCGAGCATACACCCAGCAGCGCTGCTGATGCCTGAACGGTATGTGGAATGAAGTGGGCGGGCATCGGGAGGCCACTATGGCACGGGGCAAGCACTATGGGCAGTCTATCTGAAGTGTACCTGGCGTATAAGACGACCCCCCACTTGGAGGCATATTTTTCAGGGCCAAAAAATCGTCTTATACGCCGGCAAATACGGTAAGTCAACTTTGATTTTGACTATTCAAGGCTGTGTGTGTGCACAGATGGAATCTCCTTAAATGAGGTAGGTTCATCACCCATGGGCTGTAGAAGTGGATTGAATCCCTAAGTACCTTATCAAGCAGTCAACAGAATCAACATCTCCTCTCTGGGGAGTAGTAGAGAGAATGATCAGTGGTTACTGGGGAATGTGTCCCTGGGAAGGTGCCTTAATTGTTGTCATAAACTACTCATACTTGGGTACAAAACAAGGCTACAATGTAAACCATTGCTATATCTAAAATTAATATTAAACAACAGTATTACTTTATTTTTTAATATGTTTTATTGATTTCTTACAGAGAGGAAGTGAGAGAGATAGTCAGAAATATCGATCAGCTGCCTCCTGCACACCCGCTACAGGGGATGTGCCCGCAAGCAAGGTACATGCCCTTGACCAGAATAGAACCTGGAACCTTTCAGCCTGCAGGCCGACACTCTATCCACTGAGCCAAACCGGTTAGGGCAAGTGTTCTCTTTTTATTTAAGGAAAAACAGAGTCACCAAAATCCACACTATATTTCAAGGTTGAGTTAAGAACAAAATCTAAGATGTGTCTCTAACTAAAAACTTGACCTCTGTATACCAGTAAACCTAAAAGTCTAATAGCTTTAACAATACTTTACACTCAACTTCTAAATTTGCAGCAGTCTTTTGTTAGAGTGGAGATCAAAAAAGGGAGAGCCAGGTGGGGAGGTGTGGTTTCAAATAAACCAAAATGTGACAGAGAAAAAAAAAAATTCAGGTGAAAAGCCCTTTCGTCCATACAATGGAACATAATTTTTTAAGCTTGTATTATATCACACAGTGTTCCTTTGCAAGGTTTCAGGTGTTGTTGTGTTCAAATGAATTACATTTTGTCGCAATCAATGAATCTCCTTGCTTTCTATTACTTACAGCCCTTCGAAACAGCCAGGGCTCTGGCTACACTCCAGCACCAGGCTGGCATTAACGTTAGCACCGTTGCTGGTGTCCGTCCAAATGTTCACTCGAGGTAACTGGAAAATGTTACCTAGGCCAGGATTATTTTAAAAAAATGTTTCTCCTTCCCCCTGTTATAAAATCACCTCCAGCGTATTTGTCTAGCTAGATGTTAATGGAACACCAATGATGCTAATGAGCCTTTTGCAGTGCAGGTTTTTCTTTTCCAAGAGAGATATAATAGCTCTTTTCCTTCCCTTGGAATCGTTTACACCATTCAAGAGTTACAGGCTGAGACAATTAGCAACTTGTGCCGCTCTGTCTCCGGATCGGTCACAGCCCAGTGGGGCCAAAACCAGGAGCCCATCGGACAGCTTCCCACGTCCACAGGTGAGATCCTGCGGATGAAAGCAACACACAGCCTCTTGCCAGAAGGCACAATGCTCTTCAGGGAGAGAGAAGGGAAATTAGCAATGTGTGGATGAAGGTTTTGCAATGGCAGACAGGCCGCAGGAGCTGTCCACGGTACTGAAAAGCATCCTCCATTCCTTCCCTTTTCCTCTGTGAGACTCAGAGCCAGGGCAGCCTGAGAGCCACACACCTCAAGGAGCTCACAGTCTGTTTCACTTAAGCCTCCAAATGCGTTGATACTTAATGTAAACTTACCCTAACCTTACAGGATCCTGGCAATAGGACATTTTCATAAAACAAGTCCTCTAGCAACACTTTTCAGTTTCTTGGGCACTTGTCCATTTGGTCGTGGTTTGGCATTCTGTCTCTATGCTTTGGATAGTATACACTCTAAATCAGCGGTTCTCAACCTGTGGGTTGCGACCCCTTTGGGGGTCGAACGACCCTTTCACAGGGGTCGCCAAAGACCATCGGAAAACACGCATATAATTACATATTGTTTTTGTGATTAATCACTATGCTTTAATTATGTTCAAACTTGTAACAATGAAAATACATCCTGCATATCATATATTTACATGACGATTCATTACAGTAGCACAATTACAGTTATGAAGTAGCAACGAAAACAATTTTATGGTTGGGGATCACCACAACATGAGGAACTGTATTAAAGGGTCGTGGCATTAGGAAGGTTGAGAACCACTGCTCTAGATGCATATGGTAATTCAAACATGCACTTCTAGTTCTGCTAAGATAAAAAAAATCATTTAAATTAAAATATGTCCAAGATCTGAACTGATTCTGACTCAGGGGGTGCTAAATTTTATTTCTAGTGAAAAGCACCCATAAATGCCTTTATCAAATGTTTCAAGAAGAAATCAGAGCTCAAGAGAGAGAGTGGGAGAATGTGGCATTTCACTTTTCTTTAGATTGTTGAATTCTTTTTATGTAAAAGTCGATTTTAATTAAATGGATCATAGTTCACAACCAAGCTATAGGCAAAATATATATATATATATTAAAAGCCCAAATCAAATAAGGGACTGTAGGCATAATTTCTCTATAAAGGTTACTCTCAGTCAGAATTCAACCATCAATGCCAGCTAACCTGAGATGCAATAAAGCCAAATATTAATTGTCCAAAAACAATTTTGAACAAATTATGGTTATTAGGCACATTAAGAATCTTCTATATATGCTTAAACAGCATGGTTTAGAGGTATTCCTGGAAAAACAATCAAATGTTTGATGTCCACCTACTATATGCGTGTTAATCAACTTGCTGCTTGGTGAAATAATAATTTAAAAAATACCTGGAAGTAAAATATAGGGAAAATACATATCTTAAATAATAATAAAAAATCATGTAACTGTAGTGCTGACTAGAAGCACAACATTCAACACAGAAAGAGTTTTATTCAGATTACGTGTGGTTTTTGAGGGCTTTATTGAAGCGGTCTGGGAGTGTAAATAAGATTTATTAAATTGAACAGTATACAGAAGGGATTTCCAAGTGCAGGAAATGTAAAAAGTGTAAGAAAACACATAATCGTCGATGATACATGCATGTCAGAGATATCGTTGACTGTCAGGAGGCAGATGGATTGAAGTAAACAGAAACCAAAGGTAAAGAGATCTACTAAGAGATGGCCGTCAACATTCAGAAGCTGGTCTAAATTGGAAAACATATGAACACCAAGACATATTCAGAATGAAAATATTAAGACCTGATGACAGATGTGATTTTGTAGACCCAAAAGAAGACCCAGAGAGGATTTGAAGGTTTTTCTGCTGTTGTTTTGTTTCTTTTCCAGGACAACTGGAATATTGGGCCATCAATAGAAAATAAATAGTTTTATAGGAAAAGTAGGATTTTTAAATAACATAATATTTTATCTAGCTCCCCCGTGGGTCTGGCCTACTGAACTATTATTTTTTAATTATATTTTATTGATTTTTTTACAGAGAGGAAGACAGGGATAGAGAGTTAGAAACATTGATGGGAGAGAAACATTGATCAGCTGCCTCCTGCACACCTCCTCCTGGGGATGTGCCTGCAACAAAGGTACATGCCCTTGACTGGAATCGAACCTGGGACCCTTCAGCCTGCAGGCCAATGCTGAGCCAAACTAGTTAGGGCCTACTGAAATATTTTTAATGTTTTTAGTTTTTCCTTTCCATTCTAACAGTTGTTCCAATTTCTAATTGCTAAATAGCATTACACACACACACACACACACACACACACACACACACACACACTCTTAAACCAATATAACAATGATTTTTACCAATGTACTTTAGACTAGAAGAGATCACTGGAGAAAAAGCGGTTTGTGGATTGTGCAGTTGGGCATTACTGCCACGTGTGCTCATCTGGTTTCTAGAAGCAAGCTTTGCACCCACCCAGAGAACTCTGGCCCAGCCCGTAGAATGCCATGCAGGTCCAGAAGACAGGCTTTCTGCAGGAAAGGATGAGGACCACTGGAAATAGCCTCAAAGCATAAGGCATAGACGGTCCCATCAGAGCGAAAGCTCTTATGCACATCACATCCTAGTTTTCTAAAGAAGTAACGAACCCCCACCCCCACCCCCCACAGCAGTGTAGGGAGCGGCATAATCGTGGGCATGGGGCTGCAGTGCTTACAGAAATGTGCTCCCTCCAGATGGCAAACAAGATGATGATAAAGCCAGGATGCGGAAGCAACTAATGAGACTTCAAATAGCAACCCGCAAAGCCAAATGTAAGCACAAATGACATCTCCGAAATCAGACAATGGGGCACATGTCAAAGTCAGCTGCCTGGGATGGGGAAGGAGGCGACAAAAATATCAAGTAAATATGCACGACAAAAACATAAATACAAATGCGTGGCACTGCTTCGGAAGCGCTCCGTGCCTTCCAGATCTGTTATCCTTGCCCTCTCTTGCCCGCAAGCCTCCCTTCACCTCGCTCACCAAGAAAGAGACCACAGACCACCCATGGTACTAGGGGAAGAGATGGGCTCTCCATGGATAGCCCCAAAGAGAAAATACAGTAGGTAATCAGCTCCCTGGTAATATGTGAGTCTTAGGCATCTTCCTTTGGAAATGACGGGAGACAAGGCCCAGAGCCTCTGGATGAATGGTACCTGGGTCAAGATGGAGAACACTTACCCTAAACAGTTTGGCTCAGTGGATAGAGCGTTGGCCTGTGGACTGAAGGGTCCCGGGTTTGATTCCGGTCAAGGGCATGTACCTTGGTTGCGGGCACATCCCCAGTAGGGAGTGTGCAGGAGGCAGCTGGCTGATGTTTCTCTCTCATCGATGTTTCTAACTTTCTATCCCTCTCCCTTCCTCTGTGTAAAAAAAAATCAATAAAATATATTTAAAAAAAAATAAGATGGAGAACACTCACTGGCTTCAGGCCAGCCTTCTTTTCTCCATCAGGAGGAAGCTTGCCCACCTGCCCCCTGGCAGAACTGTGACCACTTTGGAATGCCAGTAGTATGCAAACGGCTCTCTGTTTCGACAGCAATGCCAAGGTGCCCACAGGTAAATCAGGAACCAGCGCTCACAAGGATTGAAGACTTGTGCTTGCATGTCTCCTAGCGGGGATCCATGTGCACTGAAAGCTGCTGCTCTCTGATAAAAGGGAGGAAGAAAGCCCTTTAAAAATTCCTGGACAAACCGGAGAGGGTGCTTTTCAAACGGACCAAATGCCCTCCACTGATTTATGGAGCCGTTGCTGTCGCTGTCTTTGTCAGAGCTCCAGGAACTCCTGACACAGGCTGCAAAAAGGGACGTCTCATTGCAAATAAACATTTCTGGCCCTAACGCATTCATACAGACAGCCTGTCAGCCCCGCAGAGCCAGGCTTTCTGTGACATGGGCAAGACAGCAGTCCGATATGGGAACTTTCCTTCATTGTCATCCTTCCCCTTCCCTCTTCCTAGTCACCGGCGCTCTGTCTAGAGGATAATAAAGATCCTTGGTGACTCGGTTTCCATTTTCATCTTATCATTTCCTTCGCTAGTTGCTTATTTATGACCGACTGCCAGGAAGTGCTTTCAAGAAAGGAAAAAAAAATGCCGTTATAGCAGAATGATGCTCTCTTGACATTGGAGATTGGAATCTACACAAAATGTTCGGTAACAACTCATTTTAATGTTTGCCTACTTGTCCTAATTTATTTTTTATTCTGATTCTCATCGTATGTGAGACAGAGGGAGGCTTGCCTCGGCTTGGGGAGACATGCCACAAATCTCACCGAGCCCACAGATGGTGTGGGGCGGGTTGCCTGCCTCTCTCTCAGGCGTGGAGTGGCTATTGGTATGCAGCACACACCGCTTGCTCATCAAGACTGTTAAAGGGAAGGTTCAGGATGCACAAAAGCCCAGTAGCTAGATCATTCTTGTTTATGGCAGCGTAGGGTACATTTCCGACCAAGACAGAAGTGTATTCACAAAGAAGTAAGACTCCAGAAAAACTTTTTTTTTCTTTTAATTTCAGAGAAAAAGCTGCCCTATATTTGCCGGTCAGTGTCAAAAGAATATTTTCAGTGTGAGCCAAGAGGTACATTTTTCTGCGAATTATTAAGCAACTCTGTTTCCAGGGTTTAACCTTAGAAAGTTATTATTCTTCGAGGTGACCATACATTATGACGTTATGGAATGAAGCACACTGAATTAAACACATTTCATGGCTACACATTCATGTGGAGGGCTGTCGTCAGATTGTTAGTCTAAGAATTCATAATGAAACGAACGCCGTGGTAGCCGCTGGCCAGCGTGAGAATGTTCTGCATCGGAGCGTCCCACTGGGATACAGTGGAGACATCAGTGTGAGGCATCGAGGGCACTTCACACATGTGCCCCCTCTTCCATAAGGAGCTCCCCACACACACACACACAAGCCTCCCTCAGCCCTTCTCAGGCCACCGTTGCTCTCTTCTATGGATGGAACACAAGTATATTGCCTTTGCTAGACTGTAAGTCCTTTTGAGATAAAGACCATGTTTAATTAACCTGCATATCTCCCATGTTATCAAAGAGAGCACTCTGCAAGCTATAGATCAAAAATATCTGTTTAATACACAGTGAAACCTATCCTATCGCTCGCACCGGTGGGAGGAGGGTATGTTTCACCAAGTGCTTCTGGCAAGCATGTCTCTGTAGGCGGGATGTTGGGTGCTTTTACTGTTGTTGGCCTTCGCCAGCCGTGAGACCTCATGAAGACTCACACCTGGGCGGACTGTTGTGTGACCAGCCTATGACTTGCCTGCTCTTTCCCCTGACCTCCTGGCTGCTGTTCCTGCCCTTGCCTGGGTTAACTTGTCTCTGGAGCTCACGAAATTTCCCTTCTGTGTTCGCCAGTCAACTCTTAGTTCCCAAAAAAGTGTTCTGCATTTAATGTATCTGGTAAACCGACCTCTTGGGCACCACTCCTGACATGCCTGTGAGTTTGCCCCACCAGGAAGCACTGCTGAGGGCCAGCAAGTCAGACCCAGCAAAGGGGAGGGGGAGGGGTCGTGGTATTTGAGAGTGGGAAGGTAAATTGGAATCGATGTCATTCAACCCTCGTATTTGATAACTAAGGAAAGTGAGGCAGGAACAGAAAGCAAGTAGAATGCATGTGACTTAACAGGGATCCTCTAGCCCAGCAGTTTTCAGCGAAGGTCAGTTTTGCTCTCCATGGACCCTTTGGAAATATATCAATATAGTTTTGATTGACAGAGACCCGTGGGGGTGGGGGGTGCTACTGGCATCTAGTGAGTAGAAGCCGGGGAGGCTAATCATCCTACAATTCACGTGATAACCCATACCTCTAAGGAGTTATTTAATCCAAAAAGTCAATGATGTTAAAGCTGAAAAACCTTGTTCTAGTCCAGCGGTTCTCAACCTGTGGGTTGCGACCCCTTTGGGGGTCGAACGACCCTTTCACAGGGGTCGCCAAAGACCATCAGAAAACACATATATAATTACATATTGTTTTGTGATTAATCACTATGTTTTAATTATGTTCAGTGTGTAACAATGAAAATACATCCTGCATATCAGATATTTAGATTATGATTCATAACAGTAGCAAAATTACAGTTATGAAGTAGCAACCAAAATAATTTTATGGTTGGGGGTCACCACAACATGAGGAACTGTATTAAAGGGTCGCGGCGTTAGGAAGGTTGAGAACCGCTGCTCTAAGGATTTATTCAATCCAAAAAGTCAATGATGCTAAAGCTGAAAAACCTTGTTCTAGTCCATTAGACAACGTAAAGGCAACAGTCAGGGATGGAATAAAAAAGGCAACTTTTGCATCTGGAGTATGTACCAGTATTATCTCGTTTCTACAGAGCTGAAACCTTAGGAGGATGGGCATTCTTAATCGTGAATATTATGTCACTAGGTTTAAATGCTAATAAGCAGATGCGATACCAAGGAAACCTTACATTCTTCAGGTACAGAAACAAACGTGACCTCCAGTGTCTTGCCTCAGCCTGATATGCCCTTGGCATGAGCTTTGTGCATCGTTAGGTCACTGAGGTTTTGAGTTTGTAGCAGAAGTGACAGGCCCTGGTTGGCGGATAGAACACCATCCTGATTCCTGCATTTATTTTGGGACCATAAACTGGGTTGTCATATTAGTGAAGGAAGTGTAACGTTCTGAGAAAATTATTGGCCTAAAAGTCAATGAGGTCCGACTCTTACCTCCAGCTCAGCTACAGGTTTATACATGACCTGGAGCAACCCATGTCATCTCCATTCCGGGGCTCAGATTTCTCTTCATCAATTAAATGTGATGGTGACCTTTAAGCTCAAAGGTCGTAGCTTCCAGCTCTGATCATCTATAAGATTTATTTTTCTTCCCTGCCACTTGTCACCTAACAAGAGTCAGGTGGGAAACAAGCTGCGTAACGGTATTTCCTTTATGAACTTGGGTACCAGGGATGCTAAGTACGAAAGGCAGAGCTGGTGTGGAACACAGGCATTTGGGGGGAGGCTGGTGCAGTGGTTAAGTCACGGACTCCCAAGTCATACCGGTGTGGAATCTTGACTCTTGCCACTTGTTAACTCCATGCTTTTGGGCAGTTTATTTAACCATTCTGGTCCTCAGTATTCTCCTCTGTGACGTGGGAATCATAGTATCTACCATGTGGCTGTTGGCAGGAAAAACTGAGGTCGTATGCAAACGTGTGTGAGACAGCCCCAAAGGAAGGAACTAAGTAAATGGGACCAGCCGAGATGAATTGGTTCCTGGGTCAAAGGTTAGGAATATCATGTTCATCCTCTAAGCCAGTCTGATCTTCACTGGCTTAGCACTGGCTAATGTTGACCTTTGTTTTGGATAATATATTAATTTTTTTTTCTATATATTTTATTGATTTTTTTTACAGAGAGGAAGGGAGAGCGGTAGAGAGTTAGAAACATCGATGAGAGAGAAACATCAACCAGCTGCCTCCTGCACACCCCTCACTAGGGATGTGGCCGCAACCCAGGTACATGCCCTTGACTAGAATCAAACCCGGGACCCTTCAGTCCGCAGGCCGATGCTCTATCCACTGAGCCAAACTGAT
>NW_006300017.1:903046-919382 GCF_000327345.1 Myotis davidii
TTAGAGCAGTTTTTAATATGTACCAACTAATACTTTAAAATCTACAACAGAGCAAATAAAGGTTTTTTGTTTTGTTTTTTTTTAAATATATTTTATTGATTTTTTACAGAGAGGAAGAGAGAGGGATAGAGAGTTAGAAACATTGATGAGAAACATCGATCAGCTGCCTCCTGCACACCCCTCACTAGGGATGTGGCCGCAACCCAGGTACATGCCCTTGACCGGAATCGAACCTGGGACCCTTCAGTCTGCAGGCCGATGCTCTATCCACTGAACCAAACCGGTCAGGGCTGGATAATATATTTAATTCAATTTGACTGAGGGGAAAAAAAAAAGCACAAAAATGCTATACCCCAGCATAATATTCTTGTGCCATTTACAATATAATAGTAAAGCTCAAATCATTCACTTGCTGGCCTTGTAGCTGGTTTCTCTGCCTACTCTAGCTCCATGTGCGCCTTCACTGTGATTTAGAGGAAAACTCAGTGTCCCTGAGCAAATATGGCTCCTTTTATTTGCTTATGGTGGCGGGGGAGGGAGGCTTCCCAAGATGATACTCTGTGTCCCCACCTCCAAGAGGTCACCTGGCCGGTTTCCCCAATGCTAGTCAATGGGAGGATTCCTTCCTGGGATGCCACTCTCATTCATCCCATTGGTTCCAACAGTCCCCTGACACAGCCAGTGCCCATTTCACACCCGGGAGGGAAGTGTTTCACTGGGATGATGCTTTCATCCCCTCTGACCATCCGGGGCTCCCTTTAAACTCAGGCAGCACCACCTGCCCAGGGAAACAATGAACCAATGAATGCAGGTAGGTGGCTTTTCTTTCCTAAGCAGACAGGGCCCCCATAACACAGTGCCAGAGAAGGCTTTCGTTTTCATTTCTGCTTTTTTTTGGCGGGGAAGGGCTGATCCTTCATAGATGATATCAGACCTATCATTTCCCAGGGAATTACATTGATATTTGATTAGATTTGCACCTGTGATTGACACCTGTTAATAACCGGCAAGATGGGTAGAGGAGGCTTCCATTGTCAGCCAGAATTATCTATGACTTTATTTTTCATCAGCGTTGTCGCTCAAGGGCAGCAGGGAAGGAAATTATTTTTTTTCTTAAGATGTTGTTCTAGACCCACAGATCCTGGACTGGGGAAATTGCTCTGTACACCCACCTTCATGCTGGTTCTTTGGAAATATATTCCCCAAGATTGCATGTAGCACTCAGATAATGCACTTATACACTTTCATTGCCCTAGCGTTGATATGGTAATAAGCAGCTTGGTGACAAAGCTAATTATTCCTTCTATTAATCCTGCAAGTAAGGTTTTAGCCAGGTCTCTTTTTTTTATTCTTATTAGACTTTGTACTTTTAAACAATTCTGAATAAGAATAAGACCTTTTGAAGTTCAAGTTCATTGACTCTTGGCCAAAAAAAAAAGCTAAAAGAAATAAGTATCTCATGTCACCTGGACAACCCAGTTGAATGGAAATACATAAAAGTGAATGTTGACCTTAAAAATCAGTTCCTGGAATGCTGATTAAATAACAGATAAGGAGTTCAAAAACAGTTAAATTTTGGGGGAAAATGATTAAAAATACAACGGAAATCAGTCTTATATTTCCCTCAAATCAAAAAAAATCTTCAATTTTTTAGACATGGACAAAAAAGAGCTGCCTTTCAGATATTTTATTTTTTTCAGAGGGAAAATGAAAGTAGATGTTTTAGAATAAACTTCCTCCCAATGGCAGACCTGAGATAAGTGGTGAGCGCCCTCTATTGGTTGGATAGATCCTTGTCCTCTGCTTTAGGGAGTCCTCGCTAAGGAAAAGGAGCATTTTCCTCCTGCCTGCAGTTCCATGACACCTCTTGCCCCTACTGTAAAGCTCATTGTCCTATCGCTGGCACTTCAGGTGGCGTGCCAGCATCTAGGAGAGCTCAGGGCCAGCCAGGGAGAGGACACGAGAAACTCTTTAATTACACAGTGCTCAAGGACAAAGAGCTGTCAGCCTCCGGCTCTGTGGGGGATTGGCTGTGTCTGCCTCAGCCAGCAGCCCCCGAGGAAAGATACATGACATATGTCTTCCCTTGCTCCATGCCAGACCTGGACCAGTCCTGGCGTTTAGAATTCCCAGCTGCAATTTATCTGCAATGATAGAATATATGTGCCCCTTTCATTTTCCAGGTCTCCAGGCAAAACCGAAATGACCCCAAATGTATCTTTAAATGCCTTATTTAAAGGGCAATGACAATGCTACATTTTGATCCTAGTCACCATGTAGAGAACGCCTCTTCAGTCGCTCTGCCCAGAGCTAGAACATTCTTTTTTTTTTTTCTAGCGCTTTCCCTCTGTCTTATTTTGGATTTGTTTTTGCCATAATGCCCGGTTTGTTTGTTTTCTTGGAATTGCTCTTTAAGTGAAATGGAGATTTTTCAGAAAATGCCATTCATTATTTTTTTTTAATTCAGTTAATTGACCACTCTCTCTTTTATTTACCTAGCGCGGGATTTTACTTGAGCAGGAGAGAGAGGAACAAGGAAGAAGGGGAGAAAAATAATAGGACAACTTTTGTTTTTAGGAGGGCTCTATGCATGTATTTCACCATTTAATTCTTGCAAAACCACTAAGGCAGCGGTTCTCAACCTGTGGGTTGCGACCCTTTGGGAGCTAAACAACCCTTTCACAGGTGTCGCCTAAGACCATTGGAAAACACATATATAATTACATATTGTTTTTGTGATTAATTACCAGGCTTTAATTATGTTCAATTTGTCACAATGAAATTGGGGGTCACCACAACATGAGGAACTGTATTAAAGGGTCGCAGCATTAGGAAGGTTGAGAACCACTGCACTAAGGGATAGGTACACCAGAATTTACCTGACCCAGACCGCTGGCACTAAAAAGCCACACAGAACCAGGACGCACACCTGGGTTATCCGACTTCTAATTCATTGCTCCTTGTACAATAGCATAGAAACATAACTAGGGAAATAAAACCAGAAACTTGAACCAACACTGACACCAAACACTGACAATAACTGATTTCTGTTCTGTTAAAGGATAAGGCAATTTCAGGAATGACTATGGGCCAAAGTGTAACCCAGTTCTACTGAAACTTCCCAGATTTTTCTTAGTGGCTCCACCACAGATAGGAAAGTGTGACTCTCCCCAGGGGTGTGAATGAGGTGCTCATTTTTATGAATAAGCCTAGGGCTCTGACTTTTGACCTTCAGGCACACATTGAAGTCTTTCTTAATTAGTGTGGAGTAAAATGCATGGCCCCTTCTAAATTATCTATTTTTTTATATAAAAACCAGTGGGCAATTTATTGATTTTAATTTTTACATTTTAATATTTTTTTATTGATTTCAGAGAGGAAGGGAGAGGGAGAGAGATGTAGAAACATCATTGATCGGCTGCCTCCTGCACGCCCCCTACTGGGGATCCAGATGGCAATCCAGGCATGTGCCCAGACTGGGAATCGAACTGCAACCTTCTGGTTCACAAGTCAACTGTCAACCACAGAGCCATGCTGGCCGGGTCAGTGTGGGCATTTTAGACCACGTTGTGATCTTTGTGGAATTTGGAAGAGACCATAATACACACTATTGTCTATACCAGCGGTTCTCAACCTGTGGGTCGTGACCCCTTTGGCAGTCGAAATACCCTTCCACAGGGGTCGCCTAAGACCATCCTGCATATCAGATATTTACATGACGATTCATAACAGTAGCAACATTACAGTTATGAAGTAGCAATGAAAAGAATTTTATGGTTGGGTCACAACATGAGGAACTGTATTTAATGGGCCAGAAGGTTGAGAACCACTGGTCTATACAAACCACTCTGCTCGTATCAGAAAGGGGGCATAACCATAAGACAAAAAAATAATTCCTGACATTTATCGTTGTTGAAAGATTTCCGCATGCACTATCATCTCATTCACAGAACACTTGCTTGACAGACTTGCACCAATTACATGCCGTGACTTTGCCAGCATGACCCACTCCCCTGAACTACTCAGTCTACTTGCTTGTCTAGTTATTGGTGCCCAAGCTGGAGTCCTGGCCTCCCAGGTGCACTCTTTCTATTATCTCCCAAACTTCAGTAAATGGCAATACAATCTTTCCAGTTGCCCCTGCCAAAATGTTGTTGTCTGATGTCTTTTTTTTCTTCTTCTTCTTCTTCACATTCCATGCCCTATCCATAGCAAATTCTGCCAGCTCTATCTTCAAGGTATAGCCAAAATCTTATCCTCACTCATTGCCTCGACGGTTCACACCCTGGACCAAACCACAGCCTCCCAGCTGTGTTCCTATGGCCTCCAACTCTAGTATTAACCCATATCCAGAGCAATGTTTTCCAGCTATAAGCCAGACCATGTTGAAACTTACATTCTCAGATCATAACAGCAGGGCACTGGCATAAAAACAGACATGCAGATCAGTAGAAGAGAAGAGAGAGCCCAGAAATAAACCCACACCAATATGGTCAACTAGTATTTGACAAAGGAGGCAAAAACATACAATGGGGTAAAGTCAGTCCATTCAACAAATGATTCTGGGGAAATTGGACAGATACTTGCAAAAAAATATGTAACTAGTCCACCTTTTTAAAAATATATATTTTTATTGATTTCAGAGAGAAAGGAAGAGGGAGAGAGAGCTAGAAATATCAATGATGAGAGAGAATTATCGATCGGCTGCCTCCCACACACCCCCAACTGGGGATCGAGCCCGCAACCCGGGCATGTAACCCCAACCGGAATCGAACCCGGGACCCTTCAGTCCACAAGCCGATGCTCTATCCACCGAGCCAAACCAGCCAGGGCTAGACCACCTTCTTAAACCATATCCAAGAATAAACTCAAAATGCACTAAAAACTTAAATGTAAAACTTAAACCCATAAAAATCCTAGAAGAAAACATAGGCAATAAAATCTCTGGCATTTGTCATAGCAATATTTTTTTCTGGTCTATCTCCTTGGGCAAAGGAAACAAAAGAAAAAAAATAAGCAAATGGGATTATATCCAACTAAAATGTTTTTGCACAGCAAAGGAAACCATCAACAAACCAAAGAGATAACCTACTAAATGGTAGAGCATATTTGGCAATGATACATCTGAGAAGGGGTCAATATCCAAAATTTATAAAGAACTCCTACAACTCAACACCAAAATAAACAAAAAATCCAATTAAAAAAATGGGCAGAGGACCTGAATAGAGACTTCTCCAACAAGGACATACAGATGGCCAAGAGACATATGAAAAGATGCTTAACAACACTAATCATCAGAGTGATGCAAATTGAAACCACAATAAGGAATCACCTTACACCTGTTGGAATGGCTGCCATCAATAAATCCTCAGACAAGAAGTGCTGGAGAGGATGTGGAGCAAAGGGAACCTTTGTGCACTGTTGATGGGATGCAGATGGGTTCAGCCACCGTGGAAAACAGTGTTTCCTCAGAATATTAAAAAAAAAAAAAAGTGCCTTATGACCCAGTGATCCACTTCTGAGTATATATTCAAAAGAAACCCAGAAACACTTATTTGAAAAACATACACATGCACTCCTATGTTCACAGCAGCATTATTTATAACTAGAGGCCCGGTGCATGAATTCATGCACCTGTGGGGTCCCTCAGCCTAGCCTGTGAGGATCGGCCAAAACCAGCTCTCCGGCATCCCCCGAGTGGTCCCAGATTGCGAGAGGGTGCAGGCAGGGCTGAGGGACCCCACTGGTGAATGATCAGGACTGGGGAGGGACTGTGGAAGAGCTCCAGGACATGTACGGCCCATCTCGCCCGGTCCCAATCTGCTTGACCACAACAGCAAGCTAACCTACTGGTTGGAGCATCTGCCCCCTGGTGGTCAGTGCGTGTCATAGCGACTGGTCGAATGGTTCAAGGAACTGTTGGACACTTGGCATGTTAGGCTTTTATTACATAGGATAGCCAAGATATGGAAGTGTAAATGGCTAAGGAAGTCACCCCAGGCTCCCCAACCTAGGAAACTTGGAGCAAGAAAAGATTCTGCCTCTCTGAGGATGAAATTGAAGTTCAGCAAAGTTAGATAATCCATGAACATCCCCGTCAGATCCGTCTCAGAAGCCCAGCCCTGGCCACTTGGCACAATCACACACACCCTCGCTTTCCCAGCGCTAGGAGGCAGTCTAGTCTAGGCAGCAGTGCCCCCAGCGACAAGAAAGATGCTGAGCCATCAATTACCCTGATAACTGCCCGCAAATCTACTTAATGACTATGATTCACCAAACACTTCATCCTGTTAATTTATGTATAGAATTTATGGACAACACCATAGCATTTCAATTAGCCCGTAACCACACAAGACTCATTGTCTTTGGCTGGCAGAAATTTCCCAGAAAGTTTTGTTTTGACAACAAAATGATCAAAACCTGGGATATTTACTCATCTCCTCTTTTGGTGAGTCCCTGGCAGGGACGAATAGCGGGTAGGTCGCCCTGAAACAGCCGTGTGAAGAGAAGGGTATGAGAGTGGTCCTGGGCCAAGGATCAGCAAGAAGTAGTTAAAGACTATCGTGTTCATCCCATTCACACAATCCCATTTCATCCTCTCACTGGTTAGAGCTGGGGACACAGTTTACACATATAGATTGCATTCCCTTAAATTTATTCATTTATGCTTAATCACACGAGAGTTTGTTTCTTGCCTATCCATTAAAGGCTCTTGAAATTTGCCAGAGTATTTTTCAGCTATAAGTACCATTTCATATTTTGACAGTCCTTAAAATGTTCCAAAATGTTCGGGATAAGAAAACGTAAGTGAACACAAATCCTATTTAATAAAAATGGTCTCAGGAAAGTACCCAAGGAACTTCAAATGTTAACATTATGGTCCCAGGAAAGTAATCATGGGTAATTGCATTTTTTTTTGGCCTTTAGAAATTAAAAAAAAAATAATACTTGTGCCATTTCCTTGTGATTATTTTAAGGCTGTATTTCTTGATGTAGGGCCTGTCCAAATGCTTGTTTGAAAATCCATATTTTCAAGGCTCCCCATATCCTCCTATTTACCCACGTAATATTTGTGAAAGCTTTGGAAATAACATAGCTATTATTCCCGGTGATAATACAGATAATCCCAGCACAGCGATTTCCAACCCTTTTCATCTCCTGGCGCACATAAACTAATTACTGAAATTCTGCAGCACACCAAAAAATATATGACATTTTCCTGCCGGTCTGTCAAAAAACAGTATACTTTCGATTCATTCACACCAAATGGCTATTGTTGTGTTGGCTGTTGTCACTTCTTTATTTGACATGCTAAGGGAAAAGAGGTCAGTGCCCCTACCTAAATAGTCAGGTATTGCATGTTTTGAAAATTCTTGAGGCGCATGGGTGGAAAATCGCTGTCCTGGTGGATCAGAGGGAGCTGTCCTTGTTCATTGCAGTGTGTTTCTGAGGGTGGTAATTACATAAGCATGAAGGAGCTGGAGAAACCTGCATTCCAGTTCCAGCTGAGTGACCAGCTGGGCTGCCTGCCCTTGAGGGGAGGGGAGGGGAGGGATTGAGTTCATCCTATACTCCTGGCCAGGGAGCTTTTTTTTTATTTTTTGGCTTATTAGGTTTATCACATTCCTGTGCATTTAGCATAATTTGGTGGTGGCTCTTCATGGATTGGAGGGGGGAGCAGCGGAGAGCATAACAGAATCACCTGGGGATCATTTAGTGAAAACATGCCTGCCCTCTTCCTACCTTTCCTCTCCTCTCCAGCATATCATGGCTCAGCCTTGATTTTCCCAGCTAATCACCTATTAACTTTTAGATACTTCTGCCTACATCTCTCAATCATTCCTCTGAGAAGCCCAACTAGAATATCCAACATACCTGCTTCCAAAGGTAAATTGGAAATCGAATGTCTTTCTCAATAATGACTTGGCAAAAGGCTCATTGGCTACGGCATTTTATCCAATGACCAGCAAGTAACTTCTGTATTTGCAATCTGCTTAGTCCCTATAAAGTATTTATATTGTCTCTTCCCTCGGAAGTCTCTGCATATAGTATCTGCAGGGCCCTGAAGATGGGCTACAATTTTCTTAGAAGGCTTTTTCAGGCAGATATTGCATTTCTCTGTGACATCTGCCTAAGAAGCGACCTGTAGACAGTATTTCCATTCCTAGCATCAATTTCCTCCTCGCAGACCAGTGTGTTCATCATGGCGACCCCAAGGACACATGTTTGAACCTTCTCCGATGACGTCATTCAGTAAGAAATCCCCTTCATTCCAGACGCTCTATTGATTCCATGGTTTCAGGTCAGCCAGCTCATCTTGGTTACAGATGACTCTTGCCCTTGCATTACCCTCGTATTTTGGGGGCTTTACATGATTTTGGAAAGATCATGAATATGGAACAGACGGACCCTGGGTGGAGACATTCTCAAGCTGGAGACCAGATCCCTGTTCATCAAGGTCTGCTTGTGTTTCACTCAGACACGCATTTGATGGCATTATTTTCCTTGTTGGAAGTGGCGACCCACACAGGCAAATTACAGAAACAGCACAAAGCCTTTGCTTTTCAGATTTAAACAAGTTGTACCCACACCGAGGGCAGCACGCTTTGGAGGACAGGCTGTTCTGTGGGGTCCCTGCCTTCCCAGGGCCATCTGGTCACCGCAGCCTGCTCAGAGGAGCAACATTGGGGTCCAGACAGAGGGGCTCTCGGGGAGCTCTTTCAAAGCCCAGGCACCCAACCTCTGAGCCACCATTTGCCATAAGGTCACTCGGCTTCCCTGGCTCTTTATTTTGAGCAGCATCCCTTCAGGGGCTGGGGTTTGAATGAATGCATGACTGTAATTGTTTTACGCACTAAAGCCTTCACATCACCCTTGTGATGGCCTCTGAAGGAAGGGGAGCTGGGAGGAGGACGGGGCGTCTGCTGAGTGGGCTCCCGGCCAGGGGAAAGCAGAGCAGCTCCTGCAGCGAGCTCACCTGCTCAGGTCGTGGGTCTCCTGTGGTCACTGTCCCTCAGCAGTAAGGTCAGCCGCGGCTGCACATCTCCAGACACAGAGAGTGTCTCATCTCGGCTCTGCAGGTGGCTAAGGCCAACCCAGAGGCGTAAGGACTCAGAGGGGAGGAAATGCAGAAGAGTGTGGACCAGAGGAAGACAGTAGCCCAGTGATGGCGAACCTATGACACCTCTGACACGCGAACTCATTTTGGGGGTTGATTTTTCTTAGTTAAATGGCACTTAAGTATATAAAATAAATATCAAAAATAGAAATCTTTGTTTTCCTATGGTTGCAAATATCAAAAAATTTCTGTATGTGACAGGGCACCAGAGTTAAGTTAGGGTTTTTCAAAATGCTGACACGCCGAGCTCAAAAGGTTCACCATCACTGCAGTAGCCCAACTCTCCCCAAGACTTAAGTCATGCCCTCAAGGGATATGAGAGACATTTGATGGAAGTGCATTTAGTCTCTGATTCTATTTAAGTGCAGCCTTTCCTGAAGGTAGAAGCTAAGCACCCTGGCATTTGCGTTCCCTCTCAGCCCCAGCCTTCCCCTGTCGCTGGGCTCCCTGCGAAGCACTCAGAGAAGCTGTGGGGCAGCCCCACGTGGGGTCTCCAGTGCCCAACGCCTCTGCTGGGACCCTGGACCGTCTCCAGGGTTCTCTGTGTTATCGCAGGTTCAGTGCACCTTCCCGGAGCGGCAGGCCCATGTGACATCCAGCTGGTGGCTTCCCGTGTGCGGCCCACGCTTCACAAGAGCCCAGGACACAGTGGGAAATCTCATTACAGCCTGACATTTGCTGAGCATCCCCAGAGGGCAAAGGTCGCCGTTCCAATCACAGAGCCCCACCGGGCCCAGGGGGCAGTGTGGTGGCGGTGAGACTGAGCTGTCATCTGTACCACCCCACGGGTGCCCGCCTCCTCCTGCAGCCCCGGAGTATTCCCACGGGGGAGCCTGGACATGCTCTCCCCAGCCGTCCTCACCACCACCTTCGCCTCTGGCATGTCACCTTGTGGGACAGTGACTGCCTGGGGTCTGTTTAAAGCCAGCATGGAGCCTTGCATTTCCTCCCACTCCATTCCTCTCCATCTGGCCTCCGTCCCAAGACAGGGGACACAGAGCAAGCGAGGTCTTCCCTGCGGACGCCCGGTGACAGCCATTCCACACCTGTGCACACCTGACGTGCTCGCCGTGTGCCCTGGCTCACCCCTGTGGGCTGGGAATTGATGCAATGAGAACAAAGGCCCGAAGGTCTGAGTCCTGTGGGGCCTAAGGAACCTCAGAATCAGAAGGTTGTGGCCACTCAGGATACACTGAGTCTATGCCTGGTTTCCTGACGCGCAGTAAGGGGAGCCGCTCCCTTCTGAACGCTCAGGGTGTGGATAGAGGGAGCTGCAGGGCTCACCCTGCACAAGGTTTTATGTCAATGTTTTTAAAATCCATGGTACACCTGTCAAATGATGAAAATTACAGGTCTTCTGTCCGTCCCATAGAGTCATTTGAGGGAAAAATGAATGAGTCAAATTTAACTTGTTTAATGAATATTTACCAAATACCTGCAATGTGCACCTACTTGTGCTAGTCGCTGGAATACAACCATGAAGAAGACGAAGTGACGCCCTTATAGTCCCCGTGAGAAGAAACAAAGAGTAGCAAAACATTAAAATGTAATTTACTCCCTAGCTGGGTGTGGCTCAGTGGTGGATCGCTGACCCAGGAACTAAGAGGTCACGGGTTCAATTCCCGGTCAGGGCACATGCCTGGGGTTGCAGGCTAGGTCCCGAATGTTGGGCGTGCAGGAGGCAGCCAATCAATGATTCTCTCCCATCATTGATATTTCTCTCTCTCCTCTCCCTTTCTCTCTGAAATCAACAAAAATATTTTAAAAAATGTAATTCACTAAGGGGAAATGTATGGGTCTATGCAAGCACCAAAGAGAAGTATCTAATTGGACAGAAGAGATAGGAGAGGCTTCCAACTGAGCCCTGGGGGAGGGGGTGGAGTTGGCCAGGAGACAGAGGGGAGGACTGTGTGCTCAGTGCTGCACAGGAGACGATGGGAATTTTAGTGCATGCAGCTCTGCATGTAACACTCAGTCCTGTTAGCACAGTGGTTCTCAACCTTCTGGCCCTTTAAATACAGTTCCTCATGTTGTGACCCAACCATAACATTATTTTCGTTGCTACTTCATAACTGTAATGTTCCTACTGTGATGAATCATCATGTAAATATCTGATATGCAGGATGGTCTTAGGCGACCCCTGTGAAAGGGTCGTTCGACCTCCTAAGGGGTCGCGACCCACAGGTTGAGAACCGCTGTAACAACACATCTCATCCCTTTGAATTTGTCCCAAAACACCTTTAATGCTTCTCTTTCACACCCTGACTCCTGATACCCTCCTTTACACCATGTTTGCCCATTCATTTATGTCCAGCATCTCACCGTGACTGTAGGAGGGGAAGGCACAGTGGGAAAGACTGGTGGGATGAAGGGATTAAGGAGCCATGCCAGAAGGCCTTCCTCTCTCCCCTCCTGCCTTGCCCCTGAGGAGGTAGAGTCCAAATTCATCGCTGCTCTTACAGTCCTTCTAATCCGGGCCTTGCAGAATCAGCCTGGAGGATCTGGCACATTATTTATCTCAGCGTCTCCATCCCTTTCAAATCGCAGAAGTGGAAGAAAGGAAAAGGAAGGGACAGAACCCCCCCCCTCCAGAGAACAGTTGATTTTGCTCCCTTTAATGACTGTTTTTCTGGATCGCTCTCCAAACTAAGCTGTCTGCTCCACAAAGTGAGCTTCTCCATCGCTCGGAGCAGTTGGCTCAGACTCTCCGAGGGTGCAATTCCTGGTGGTGGGAAGCCCCCGGGGGTGTCTAGGGAGACGAGTGGGTCAGGAGGAGCCTCACCAAGGCTCTGGCTTCAAAGCAACCGCCCCAGTAGGAGGAGTGCAGGAGGCAGCCAATCAATGATTCTCTCTCATCATTGAGGTTTCTATCTCTCTCCCTCTCTCTTTCCTCTCTGAAATCAATCATTTCTTTTTAAAGAATGCTTTAGCCCAGTGATCGGCAAACTCAGTAGTCAACAGAGGCAAATATCAACAGTACAACGATTGAAATTTCTTTTGAGAGCCAAATTTTTTAAACTTAAACTATATAGGTAGGTACATTATTATTAACTTAATTAGGGTTCTCCTAAGGCTTAGGAAGAGCCACACTCAAGGGGCCAAAGAGCCACAGTTTGCTGATCACGGCTTTAGCCTGTGTGGTAAGAACTAAAACTTCAGGTACTGTCTGGACATCCTTGAACCTCACAGGACCCTAAGGCCTATTCCTGAGTTTCTCTACTTTCACCTGGCCTGCTCTCCCCAGCCCCACTCAGGGGCAAAGGCTCCTCACCTGGCTGCCTCCCTTGTCAGCCAGATCAGCTGAACTCCACTGCATGTGAGACCTAATCCATTTCACCTCCCTGAGAGCCTGCAGAAGTATTCAATGTCAAGCACAGGCTCTGAGGGAACCAAGTGTCATCTTACTCTCGTGACTACACCTGCCTCCCGCAGTTTCTGATGGTTCCCACTGCCCCCAAGGGCCACCTCCCTGTTCCCTGCATGGTGTGCAGTATCCTCCTCACCCAGAAGATGAAGGCCTGTGACTAGCCACCTGCTGCCAATCTCAGCTCTCCAGATGCCGTGAGCTTACCTGTTTCGTACTATTTAGGGTGGTGATCAGAACACAGCAGGTTTATTTATAATTGCCCCAAATCTGAAGCAAACAAGATGCCCACCAGTAAGTCGATGAATAACCACACTGCACAATCACAGGGATGAAATATCATTCAGCAAGAAGAACACCTGAGCCAGCAAGCCAAGAAAAGACATGGAGGAACCTTAAATGCATATTGCTAAGTGAAGGCTTCCAACTACATGGCATCATAAAAGGGCAAAAACTTTAGAGACAGTGAAAAGATCTGTGGATTGCAGGGGGTAGGGGCAGGGAGGATAAAAGAGGTGAATAGGTGAAGCACAGAGAGCTTTTAGGACAGTGAAACAATTCTGTATGGTACCGTAAGGACGGCTATATAACATTATGTATGTGTCTAAACCAGCCGTGGGCAAACTACGGCCCATTTGAAATGAATAAAACTAAAAAAAAAAAAAAAAAGACCGAACCCTTTTATGTAATGATGTTTACTTTGAATTTATATTAGTTCACACAAACACTCCATCCATGCTTTTGTTCCGGCCCTCCGGTCCAGTTTAGGAACCCATTGTGGCCCTCGAGTCAAAAAGTTTGCCCACCCCTGGTCTAAATCCACAGAAGCACAGCACAAAGAGCGAGTCCTGAGGTAAACTATGTAATTAGTTAATAATACCATACCAATATTGATTCATCAATTGCAATAAAGGCACCATACTAATGTAAGATGTTAATCATACGGAAACTGGGGGGAGGGAACTTTTTTCACAATGTTCCTCTTATAAACTTAAAACTGCTCTAAATAATGAAGTCTTTTTCGAAAATGAAGGCAAGGCAGTGCCCTCCGTGGTCCCAGGTCTGTCTCTTGCTTCAACAGTGTTTGGCCGGAACAGACCCAGGGACGCCCCCTCTTTCCAGCCTCAGACCCCTCACTCTCCTGCGTCTTATCCAGTCACCACCTTCAGAACCACCTCCGGGACCAGCCAACACACTGTGGGTTTGGTTTTTTTTTCAACCTTAACTCCTTATTGCCCAACAACCATGAGCTCCCAAATTCGTCAGAATTACTCCACCGGGGTGGAGGCTGCGGTCAACTGCCTGGCCAAGCTGCCTCTGTGGGCCCCCACACCTACCTCTCTGGGCTTCTAGTTTGACCTTGAAGATGTGGCTCTCGGGCCTGGACTGCTTCTGCAAGTTGGCGGAGAAGCGCGAGGGCGCCCAGTGTCTCTTAAAGATGCAAACCCAGCGCGGTGGCCGCATTCTCCTCCAGGACGTGCTGAGGCCTCCCCAGGATGAGTGGGCAAAACTCAGGGCGCCACGGGAGCCGCCCTGGCCTCGGAGAGGACCCTGAACCAGGCCCTTGTGGAGCTGCGGGCCCTGGGTTCTACCCGCGCAGTCGCAGACCCTCAGCTCTGTGACTTCCGGCAGAACCACATCCTGGATGAGCAGGTGAAACTCATCAAGAAGGTGGTGACCACGTGACTCACATCCGCAGGCTGGCCGGCCCCCTGGTGAAAGCAGGACTAGGAGCCTTTGGAGCCCAGAGGCCTTTGAGGGGCCCCTCTGTGTCCCCTGGTGTCTGGCTTTTACCTGAACTTCTTCCCCAAACTACTAGCCATTCTTTTAACCACTCTGAAGCCCTCTCCATTGGACCAAATGACACAATAAAACTTTTTGCAGCAAAATAAAATTAAATAAAATAAATGAAAAATAAACAAAATCAAATAAAGACTCTTATTAAAGGCAAAATAAAGACTTTTTTACACACAAAGAAATAGAAATATTCATCACAAAAAAAAAGTTTTTCAGGCAAAAGGCAAAGGATGCCGCAAGGAAATATAGATCCTCTAAAAGGAAGGGCCAATGCAGGGAGTAGTAACTACATGGATAAATATATCTTTTTCTTAGACTTTAAATCTTTTGATAACTGTTTAAACAGAAATACTAATATCAATCTAGAATGGAGTTATAACATGTAAAGGCGTGCATATGGCAGCAGCAAAAAGAGCTATAGCTAATAAGCCAATAGGGCAGTAGTTCTCAACCTCTGGGTCGTGACCCCTTTGGCAGTTGAATGACCCTTTCACAGGGGTTGCCTAAGACCATCCTGCATATCAGATATTTACATGACGATTCATAACAGTAGCAACATGACAGTGATGAAGTAGCAACGAAAATAATTTTATGGTTGGGTCACAACATGAGGAACTGTGTTTAAAGGGCCAGAAGATTTCTATTTATGCTCCCATGCCTCTCCCATCCCAGCCGGAAACGCTGCTGAGGCAGCTTTGCTTTTTAGCTTCCACATTATTTTCACTGTCAGCTACTAAACAGTGAACGAAAATAATTTTATGGTTGGGTCACAACATGAGGAACTGTGTTTAAAGGGCCAGAAGGTTTCTATCTCTGCTCCCATGCCTCTCCCATCCCAGCCGGAAATGCTGCTGAGGCAGCTTTGCTTTTAGCCACCACATTATTTTCACTGTCAGCTACTAAACAGTGGGTCTCTCTCTTCCATCCTCTTGCACGTCCTCTCCCCACTTCTTAGTCCTTGGCTCACCTTTAGGAAGGTTACCTTCCGTTTCCCACCCGGCCCCTGTCTGACCAAGGACAGTGTATCGTCACAATGCTCCTCCCAAGAAGGACTACTGGTCAACCTTGGAAACACCCCCCGCCCCCTTTCCTGCAACCCCTGGGCAATGCAGTGACACCCTCTCCTTCCCCACTTCTCCTGCTGTTTCTCTAAAGCTCTGTTATCCTGCTGTCTCTTAGAACAGATTGTCAGCTGCCTGCGGGCCTGCCCACAGTGGCTTTCACTGGCCCGCAGGTCCCTGAATCCCCTGGAATGTCACTAGGTTCCCAGCAGAATCCCCGGAAAAGCAGAACTCACTCTTGAAAAAAAAAAAAAAAAAAGTCGGGGTTGCAAGACTTTCCACATCAATGAGACACATGTATAAAGCTGTTCAAGTTGTTAATGATTCACCGTGAAGCATCCAATACCGCCGGGACAAAGCACCTTACGCGCCCTTAATGAATAGGCGCGCACTGAATTGGAGATTCTCTCCCGGCCCCTTTCAGAGGCCTCTGATGATACAGGCTCCTGTATCATCTCTGCTCTATAATAAACCCTCCGCCTGAAGCATATGGATGCAAATCATGGGAGCTGCCTCGGCTTGTGTCTTGTGACTGATCTGTGGGGCCCATAAAGAGATAGCCCATTATCAGCCTTGTCCACTCCAGTATTAATAAGGGTCCCCCAGACCTTTCCCTCCCTCCTGCAGCATCCTCACTCCCTTCCCCCACTCACACAGCTGGCACCTCAAAGCCTAGGACTCATCCCTGCTTGCAGACTTACCTGGGGAAAGGTGCCGGGTTTAAGTGTCCAGAAAATCAAATTCCCATAAAATAAGGAGGCTTTTGACTGGTGAGCGCCAGTCCTCCCTTCCCCACTCCACCCCTTCCAGCCTGGTGTGGATGGGTGACAGAGGCCCCGCTGCAGGTCTTGGGAGTGGGGTGGGAGTGAGAGAGGCTGCCCTGCAGATCTTGGGGGGGGGTGTGTGAGAGGTTACACTGAAGATCTGCGGGGGAGGGGGTAGAGGCTGCACTGCAGATCTGGAGTGGGGTGGTGGGGGAGGAGAGGCTGCCCTGCA
>NW_006300017.1:919434-924786 GCF_000327345.1 Myotis davidii
TGGGGGCCGGAGGAGAAGCATGCTAATGTCACTCCTGGGACTCGCCCTCAGACTCCTCATCCTGCTCTATTCCCTGGACTCATGAGCTCCTCTCCAGACACCTCCTCCGCCATGTGCCCTGGGCCTCTGCACCCTGGGCCTCTGCACCCTTTGCTCCACTGAGAGCTCTTGTGTGGATCTCACCAAGGTCAAGGAGCTGAGCCCCAAGCAGAGGGAGTTGAGAGGCATCCACCCATCCCCCAGTACCAGGTAGTGGTCTTCTCCCTAAATGCCTTCTCTCAGGCCGGCGGGGCAGAGAGCCCCTCATTTTACCCACGTTTACTGATTCCCTTTCTTTACTGAGTTGCAGCCTTGGTGCACAGGATGGTACAGTCACTGAAAGGAAACTTCTGGAAGGAATGCTCTGAAAAGGACCATGCTTACTGAATAGCCTACCGTGCTGTGGCTGGTATTCTTCTCCGGATAAACAACACGGGGAGTGAGGGGGGGGGCGTGCTCATATCTGATAGTTATTCACACCCTATGTACTCTCTTCTGACCTTCACACCAACATTCATAATAATAAATCACAGCTGAGGTGTTGTTTGTCCTGAGGCATTTAGGATGGGCATACAGGCCTGGCGCTTAAGGAGTGGTGAGCTGGTTCCCTTCACAGTGCCAGCTACTCTTTAAGCAGGAGGCGGGCAGGTGTGCTCGCCCCTGCCCTACACAGCTGGTGTGGACTGGGCTCAGCGTTCAGACGGAAGGAGGATTCCCTATCTTGTAGGAAATGCTGATAAACTGGTCCCTACCCTCACAGATTTTCCATGGGGTTGATCCCCTGCATTTCCCTGCAACAATTCAGGGCAGAGAAGGGTGTTTCCCAAATGCAGATGCGAAGACTGAGGCTCTGCTGGATTATGGGCCAGCAGGCATGCAAGGCAGGGCCACTGTCCTCCCTCCTAGACTCCTAAAGCAGTGCTCTCATCCGCTCTGCCCCCTCACGCCACTCCTGCTGCCTCTGCAAACAGCAGTGCACAATCGGCTCCTTTGTTTTACTTAGGGCAGGACATGAAGAATAAGTTATCTCCAAACCACGGGAGAATTTGAGGTAGGTAGGCAGCCTGTCATTTGCCAAGCTGGGAAGTGGCCTGCCACAGCAGCTGCAGCACGCCACAGACCTAAGCATTCCGTTTCTGTGGTTCCAACAGCAAAGGGATTATGAACCACATCGCTGTCTTTGAGAGGCAGGAAGAGGGAGGAGAGAGGGAGGCAGAGGGCTCTTGAGACTCTGCTACATGGACGCGGAGGAGAGCTCGCGTCGGCCCTTGAGCGCACGCTGTTTTGTCTGATTCTTATTTTTATCTGGAGTCGGGGGCTGCTTAACTCCTCGTGTCCTGTCTTGCTCTCTCTTCTGATGAGAGGAGGTGGAGGGGAGTTTCAAGATGAGAAAGTAAGAAGGACTTAACTTCCCTCCCCTTGAAGGATGGCTATTTCAGTGGCTGGAAGCGAAGGGAAGATCCGGCAGCCCATCTCTGCCTCGCGCTGCTCTGGTCCTCTGGTATCTGATTGCCAAGGATTAATAGGCTGCTCTTCCCACACCTGCCTATCCCCCTCCCTCCCACCTGCCTGCCACACATCCTGAGTAGAGCCTGGCACGTGCCCAAAAGGAGCAACCCGGAAATGCCACCAAGCAACACGGGCTCTTTTTACCTTTCCCAGCAACTGTGAGTGGTATTCTTGCAGGAGGCTGGAGTAGCAGATAGCTCCAAATTCTGAAGTGATGGCATTGGGAACGGATCTACCCAGCATGCCCTCCCTGTGAGCTCCAGGCAGCTCTTAGGAGTAGAGCCTGGCACGTTCCCAAAGGGAGCAACCCGGCAATGCCACCAAGCAACACGGGCTCTTTTTACCTTTCCCAGCAACTGTGAGTGGTATTCTTGCAGGAGGCTGGAGTAGCAGATAGCTCCAAATTCTGAAGTGATGGCATTGGGAACGGATCTACCCAGCATGCCCTCCCTGTGAGCTCCAGGCAGCTCTCAGCTGTGCCTCCCTACATACATACCCCTAGCAGTTAACACAGCGGCTGGCCACGGCTCCAAGCTTAATCAATGTCCATGGAGGGCAAAGTGATGGGATGACTTGACTGTGGTCTTACTTTTGATAAATGTATATGTACCCATTGATATCACATCTTATATCAAGTGGATTGAGACAGATAATCAAGTATCTATAGTCTAAAGATGGCAGCTACGTGTTACATGTCGTTTGTTAATAGGCAGGTAAGGGAAGCCTCTATCATTTTCTAGTAAAAGTAACAGGAACTCTGAGTCCAAATTCAAGCACTACATTAAACACGTTACTTAGACATCTAGGTAAGAGACAAAGGGAAGTTAGCAAAAGAGTAGTGGATACATTCAAGTTTCTGGGAAGCAGGGAACAGCTACATCTTGGGTACCCAGGCAAGAACAAATCAGCAGAAAATGAAGGTGAGGTCAAGTGAGAATTCATTTTTTAAAATATATTTGTATTGATTTTGGAGAGGGAGAGAGAGAACATCAATGATGAGAGAGGATCATTGATTGGCTGCCTCCTGCACGCCCCCTACTGGGGATTGAGCCTGAAGTCTGTGCATTTCCCCTGACTGGGAATCCAACCATGACCCCCTGGTTCATAGGTCGATGCTCAACCACTGATCCATGCCTGCTGGGCTCTATTTAGCATTTTAAAGATATAAACAGATGGCCCTTCTCCTCTGAAGGTCTGTGTGAGTTTTATGGTTGGTTTGCCCTGACTTCCCTGGGCACCCTGGTACTTGCAGACGGGGCGCATGAATTAGGAATGGGTGGTGAATCGGAGCAGGAGACCCCACTGAACCCTGGTCTGTGGATATGGAATAATCTCCCCCATTTGACAGTGCAGCATAGGACTCATACTTCCCCTACAAATTCCATTCTCTGCTCTCAGCAGCCTGCCTCCTTGAGAGCCAAGGTGAAGATAGGCCCGAGGCTGCTCCATCGTTCCCACTTCAAGTGCAGCAATGCTAATTTACTTGCAAAAGAGACATCAAACTGGTCTCCTCTCTTTCATCCCCTCCACTTTTGATTCAGTTTATTACTGATCTGCTGCCTGTCCTTCCAAATTCCCCGAGACCCCCTCCCCACGTTTGTTGCTGTCACTGAGGGAAAAATACCAGCTTTCCGTTCAGTGCTCAGCAGTGGGTACCTTGTTCATGTAGTTGTCAGAGCGTCTTGCAGGTGTGAGTGGTGATATTTGCTCACTGAAGCCCCTACCTGCTTCTCAAAGGTACAGGGCACCTTTGAGGCTGTCAAGGGCACACCCCACCCGCTTCGTAATCCTACGTCCTGAATGGCAAACGTCCCATGTGGATGACAAACCTGGCTGCTCAGAGGGGGCTTGCCTGGAGAGACAAGTAGAACCACTGTGGGCAGTGAGGGTGGGTAGGCCTGGAGAGAGAACCACTGAGGAAGTGCATCTGTAATGCTAAGGGGACCATTTCCCAGCATTCCTACTCAGCACTGGGAAAAAGAACCATCGAGAACCTGTTTTCCAAGAGAACTCCCTCCCTGCCCACAGAAGGACCTCAGCCTATGGAGCCAGAGCCAGTCCCACCAGGAAGTAAGCACCCCTTCCTCCCTGGGCTCTTAGCTATTTTTACCCCCCACCCCTACCCCCTGCCTCTTCCCACTATACAAACAAGGAGACACCACCACAGTGGTCAGCAAACTGCGGCTCTGTGAGCCACATGTGGCTCTTTGGCCCCCTTGAGTGTGGCTCTTGCTCCCTGCCCACAGAAGGACCTCAGCCTGTGGAGCCAGAGCCAGTCCCGCCAGGAAGTAAGCGCCCCTTCCTCCCTGGGCTCTTAGCTACTTTTACCCCCCCCCTCCAACCCCCTGCCCCTTCCCACTGTACAAACAAGGAGACACCACCACAGTGGTTGGCAAACTGCGGCTCTGCGAGCCACATGTGGCTCTTTGGCCCCTTGAGTGTGGCTCTTCCTAAGCCTTAGGAGTACCCTAATTAAGTTAATAACAATGTCCCTACCTATATAGTTTAAGTTTAAAAAATTTGGCTCTCAAAAGAAATTTCAATCATCGTACTGTTGATATTTGGCTCTGTTGACTAATGAGTTTGCCGACCACTGGCCTAGCAGATCTGTGTAGTAATACACTGGAGGCACATGTCAGCTGAAACAACAGTCCCCGTGGCCAGGGCCCTCCTCCCTGCCTGGCTCTTGCTGACCCCCGAGGATGAAGTCACTCGGTCTTCCCACAACACCCAGGGGTCCCATCATGCTCTTCGGTTTACAGAGGAGGAAGCCCACAGGCACAGAGGTTACCAGACGCCCCTGGGGTGCTGGCCTTTGTTTCATCCCAGGGGATGTCAGGGCTTCTAGAGCAGCGGTTCTCAACCTGTGGGTCGCGACCCCTTTGGCAGTCAAATGACCCTTTCACAGGGGTCGCCTAAAACCATCCTGCATATCAGATATTTACATGATGATTCATCACAGTAGCAACATGACAGTTATGAAGTAGCAACGAAAATAATTTGATGGTTGGGTCACAACACGAGGAACTGGTTTAAAGGGCCAGAAGGTTGAGAACCACTGCTTTAGGGATTCTTCTTGATCGTAAGAGAGACTCTATCATTGTCTGAAGCTTTGTGGCTCCTATGTGCGAGTTCCCACCTCATTATTTCAGAGGATGTTTCTTTCAGATGCCGCTTCACCAAGATGTCACTCACCAGAAGCTTCTGCATCAACAATGCCCTGTACCCTTCCCAGCATCCCCCACCCCCGCCGACCCTCTCCACTCCGATGGACTCCAGGTAACCTCTTCGCTCCCAATACCCCGACCACGTGGTCTGTTTTGACTCCTTTTCTGTTACAGAGACATTCCTTCAGAAATCTGGGAGTGCTCACCTGCTCGTGCCGGTATATCGCAATTAATTGCTCTCTAATTGATGCGTGGGATCACCTAGGCCCCTCATTTTCCTCCCTTCATCCCTTTATAAATATGTGATTTGACAGGTTAATCTGAAAGCAAAAGTTAGATTCTTTACAGCCATCGGCGCAGAAGCCCCCCGAACGCAATTTGCCGTCTCGTTGCGTGAGGCGTAATGAGAGGGTTGAAGTCAGGTTATCCGTTGTCATCGTCATTTTGCTAATTTAATCTTCCCCCTTCACACGGTGATATAATGTTCATTTCACAGCCTGCAGACCTCAGCAATGACTGCCGAGGGAGCAGTCCCCGCAGGCCAGGACATCCCCGGGGTGACCTTGCCTGGTGGGGCCGCTGGGACTGGGAGGGGCTCTGGGAGGGCAATGTGGGTGGGCCTGTGGCATTTGGATCA
>NW_006300017.1:924838-928047 GCF_000327345.1 Myotis davidii
AGAGAAGCATAAATTTCTGGAGTTTCTGGCAGAGAGGAAGCCAGCCCTGCAGCCAGGTACCTGGAGCCAGTTTCTGAGAATAGGGAGTAGGAGTGGGGGTGGGAGTGAGGGTGGGGGGAGTTGAAGGGCCATGTCTGTCAGCTCCAGAGCCACAGAGGGGGTTAATGGCTGGAAGGAGGGGCCCACAGGGGAGCTCATCTCCAGAGGGAGCTATGGGAACCCAGCTGCCTAAATGCAGGCTCCAGCGTAGCCAAGCTCTTTGCAATTACACTTGAAGCGAGGGTTGGGGACACCAGGGGCATTTAACCTTCCTTTCCACAGTAAGCCAGCGTCCCTTGGTGCTTAGAATTCTGAACCACTGTGGCATCGGTCCCTGCTGGTTTGCTGAAAAGCTCTCTACAGCCAGGCCTGCTGACTTGAGAGGTCGCTTTCTCCCTAGAGGCGGGCCCTTCTGCCACCAGCCCATCTACCCGGAGCACGGATTCCCATGAGAGCTCCGTTGTCTAGGAAGCTGACTGTCTTCAGCCTGGACATGTTAGGTCTCCCACCGACTGCTGTCTGCAGGAAGGGATCCCCTCAGGGCTCCTCCCTCATCCCCCTGGAACTCCCAGCACCGACCTCTAGGTGAGCCCTCGCCATATGTACTTGGGCATCTCTCTGTGCTCACTGGATGACCTCACTGGGCTGAGAGCTTCTTAGGAGCAAGAAACACATTTCCGTTTCATCTCAGGAGAGAGTTTCACATAATGGGAGCTAACAAGAAGTGTGTTGACTTGTTTATAAAACAATAAACAATATATAATAATTCACACAGCACTACCTACAAAGAACTGGTGGAGAGAAAACAATGTTTATGTCAAAAGCTATCTTCTAAATGAGGTCCTTTGGGTAAGCGGCTTTTATTTATTTATTTTTACGTATTTTTATTGATTTCAGAGAGGAAGGAAGAGGGAGAGAGAGATAGAAACATCAATAATGAGAGGCAATCATTGATCGGCTGCCTCCTGCACACCCCATAATGGGGATTGAGCTGGCAACCCGGGCATGTGCCCTGACCAGGAATCAAAACCGGGACCTCCTGCTTCATAGGTTGTCCCTCAACCACTGAGCCACCGCGGCTCGGCTAAAAGGTTATTTTAATCCCCAAAGCAGAGAAAAAATCTATCTTCTCATTTACTAGAATGATTTTTGATTTTGTGGTTATAAACATTTTGCTAAAAAAATAAATAAATAAAGAGTAGGACACCCTAAATCACATATCATGCCAGAGCCCAGACTAAAGAACAAAAAAATAAAATAAAATAAAACCAGAGAAACTCCATACTTCCCAGCCAGCCTGTCCCCTCTCACCCTTAAACCCCTCAGCCTGTGCAGCCACCAGAAGCATCCTCTGGGCCACAGAGGTACCAGGTGTGGGCCTCCAGGTACAGGGTCGCATTTGCATTCTGCTGATCAGGTCGCCCCTCGGCAAAATCTTCAGAGGGAGCCAGCAATCTCTCCCTCCTCCTGGAGCTAATGAGCAAAACAGCTCTCACCGAAAGAAGGACGAGAGAAGTCGGAGCGAGCACGGTGTACCGCAGGCACCACGGGCAGGCTGTCACAATTATAGAAAAACCATCACAAGACCTTACAAATGAAAGGCTGTAGCGAAAACTTCTGCACTGCGGAGTTTGTAGGGGAGCACCTCGCAGTTCCCAAGGACCAGGGGCTGCAGAAGGACCTCCCTGAAGGCCAAGGGCAGCCGCCTCCCGCAGGCTCCCAGAGGGTACTAGGCATCAGCTGTCAGTTTCTAAGCCAAGGGAGATGGTTTCATATCCACTTTGGGCGCCCGTTTCATTTCCAGGCAAGCCTCACAGAGCTGAATTTATAACTAGGCTATTCACCAGCAGATATAGGTACCTGGGCAGTCGTAAGACATACTCCAGCCTTCCCACTTTTTCTTGCTGGCTCCTCTTCCTGCTCCTCTGTCCCCCTTTTTCCAGGCAGCAGGCTTCCTCGGGCTGCTGCTAGACACCTCTTCTCAGCCAGCTCACGCAGGGAACGAAGGAAGCTCATTCCAGAACCAGCAATCAACACCCTCTTTCAGATCAAACTGCAAACTGAAATTGTACCAATCTGTCTAAACAGACCAAGGGAAATGGTACCCAAATTGTCCAATTTTGGTGTGTCCACCTAGCTGGCTAATTTAATTTTACTTTCCCAAATCCCGAGACCCGGTACCCTCTCCTCCTCTGAGACCGTCCAGGAAAATGAGAAAAGAAAACAGTGCATCTCCCAAAACAAATCATCGCGCCAGCCCCAGGGGCCACGGGTGGTGCAGGAGGCGGCCTCTGGGAATCTGTAGTCAGGTCTCCACTGAGGTGGAGGAAGCACGGAGACACAGGGAATCTATAATAATAAAAGTGTAATATGCTAATTAGGCCGGACGTCCTCCCGGACATCCTTCCTGACAACCTTCCAGATGAAGCCAGGTCAGCGAGGAAAGCTGGGGTCCCGGGTGCCTGCAGGTGGCCAGAGGGAAGCTGGTGCCAGCAGTCGGGGGAAGAAAGGCCTACTCTTGCAAGAATTTCGTGCATCGGGCCTCTAGTTTAAAAATACTAGTAATCGGGAAAGGCCAAAGAAACATTTCAGCTTTGAGGTAAATGTGCTTTTGGAACTTGATTCTGCAGAGGGATGTTGGTAGAGACACACTGTGTGAGCAGGGGCAGGGGCTGGGGCCTAGCTGGGGCTCAGCTAGGGGAGATGCTTGTTAGACTCCTGTGTCCTGCACACTCAGTTCAGAAAGGGGTCAGGGCTCTAGCCGGTTTGGCTCAGTGGATAGAGCATTGGCCTGCAGGCTGAAGAGTCCTGGGTTCAATTCTGGTCAGGGGCACATGCCCGGGTTGTGGGCTCGATCCCCAGTGGGGAGCATGCAGGAGGCAGCCGGTCAATGATCATCGATGTTTCTATCTCTTTCTCCCTCTCCCTTCCTCTCTGAAACCAATAAATGAAAGAAAGAGAGAGAGAAAGAAAGAAAGCATTATGAGGACAGTATTGAGAATACAAATGCTGCATTGCTAATGTGTCTAAGATTCATTTCTAAAATAAGCTCCAAGGGATGTGAGAGCCCCTAATGAGAAAGGGGTATGGGGAGCCCTAAAAGCCAGCCAGGACAGGGCCCTGGCGACTCCCACCCCAGAGGTGGGCCTTTAGGGCCTGTGAGAGCCAGG
>NW_006300017.1:928101-953045 GCF_000327345.1 Myotis davidii
TGGCACCAGGCCACATGAAGGCAGCCAGGACTGCCACTCTGTTGTCATGCTCCCCACATCACAGATTTGTGAGTATCAGTTGTATACCTTGTCCCCAGGTCTCCTACCCCAAATTATGGATTTATGATACCCTGAGCCTGCCCAGCCCACTCCAGTGGAGGGAGCTAAGGGAATTGGCCCCTAGTAAGCACAGCCTGGAAGGCTTTGGTCAGGATGAGAAGAAACAGAGTACAGTAAGCGAGCACTGGCCGTGTGCTCCCGATTCCTACACCAGGTGTAGACGGAGTCCAGCCATTAGAATGATTCTGCCATGAATGGCCCCCTGGCCACCTTAAGCCTGAAGCTCCCTTAGAGCATGCCTGGCTCATCAGTCTCCATCCTATCCTGATCCTCATTTGGATGCAGGCTTCATGCTACTTTGGCTCATGAACTTGGTGGCAGATTTCTCTTGCCTCCTGATCTTCTCCCCAGAGCCCCAAGCCCCCAGCTCCCTGGACTGGCAGTGTCCCCATGGACCTAACCCGGTAAGGGGCCCCTCCCAGATTTGGCTGGGACCCCACAAGCCTAAGTAACCTCAATGGGACTTGTTCTCCTCTTGGCAGGATGTGCTGAGGGCAAGAGAAGTAGACATCGCGTTCATTCCTGGAAGAGGTCTGGGGGTCTGATGAAGCCAGGTAGGAGGCGAGTCTGGTGAGCATACGGAGGGCTGAGTGCCACCTGCCCCCCTCACTAAGCAAGTAGGTTGCCATGTTCCTCGTGGCACGGGGCCTGCTGGAAACAGCCGGGCCCAGCCAGGTACCAGGTACGCAGAGCGGATGGAAATTAGGCAGCAGGCCGAGCGAAGAGCAGGCAGTGGGCCTAATGGAGACATCATAGCCCCTGCCTTCCCTTTCCCCTCATTTTTAGTTTAACTAAAGGGAATCCACAGAGGGACGTGCAGGCAAGCCAGAGCTCTCTTTCTGCTGCTTTCTCATTGCCTCGGGGGTCTCGGGACAGAGGGAAAGGTGGAAGCAGAAACCCTGGCCAATGGCAGAAACAGGATATAGAACACAATAAATTAAAACAGAGAGTATTAAAGCAAAAGTTCAAGAATTCAGTAGAAGATTGCCAACTGGCATGCGTGTTACTGGGATTTGGAGGAGGGACAGGGTTTTTGAATTGAAATGATGCTGAAAAAAAATTCACAATAAAGGTACAAGTAGGTGAGAACCCCAGTGGATAACAGGGAAGAGAGAGGAAGGCACTCTGAGGGCAGAGTGATGGCGGTGCAGAGGGGAACTAACTGGTTAGTGCTCTCTGGTCAGCGCTATGATAGAGTGAAAATTTAGGCTGGTAAGACAGCTCGGGAAAAATAGAGGCTCTTTCAAAGTTTTCTAAGCCTAATATTGAGGGGTCACTCTCTAACGGGAACAGCTTTTCACCTAAATTGTACTCTGTATCAAATTAATAAACTCTTTGGCTGTTTGGACAGCACCCTCTAGTGGCTGCTTTTTCTCCACACATTTTGGCATGGGTGTTGAGGACTCAATTTAATTTGGGTGCTCTCCCTCCAGCCCATGTTTGATCCTTAGTCGTCCAGAGAAGTGCCCCTGTGTCCTTGAACTCTGCTATAATTTTTTTTTACAGCAATCACATCTCCAGTTCAGATGGGTCAGCACCACCCCAGCCAGACTCTAGTACTGGTAAAAGCCCATCACCGGGCTTTCATCTGAGTGTCTGTGTAATCTAGACAAACTCTCTCCTATTAAAACACACCGCATAAGGTCACCTTCCTCTTCTACAAATCAGGGGTTGATGCCTGGTCCCCAGCATTTCTATTAAAACCCAGCAACCTTCTGCCAGATCCACAAAGGGCAGGGCGTTGAAGCTGCCCAAATGTGTGGGCCAACGTGCCCCCCAATAAAACTTCATACCAACTTGCTACTGGAAAGAAGTTGCCCATATTGAAGCAGCCACAGTGTGCTTACCCCGGGAGCCATTTGCCGGAGACACATCTTTCTTAGAAAGGCAGTGGCTCGGAGTAACCAAGGATCGTCAGGTCAGGCGGGTGGCTCTGGGCAAGTAGCTAAACCTCCCAGCCTCGTTTCCCATGCCTCGGACCCCGGCCCCATTTGTAAAATAAACACCATAATGTCTACCTTGCAGAGTTATTTAATGTAATAATTTTGTGTCTGTAACAAACATTTCTCAAATAGAGGAATAAAAATGGAATGGTTTGTTTGGTAAAGTTCTGGGCACATTGTAAGTGCTTTTGGAAAAGTAGATCCCAGTGCCACCACTTAGGGAATGGGGGTCTATTTTTTTAAGCCTCATCAAATAATGGGGGCACTTTCCTCCTTGCAGTGCCGTGCGGGAGAGGGACAATTAAGGCCCAGGGCCCAGGGGCTGGGGTGTACTCAGTGTTTTGTAAATGTCACCTCCTATTTTCATACCTTGAGAATGCCAGGGGGTAAGTGAATGTCGCTCTCCTAGACTCATGGTTGGTAGGATTATTTCATGCCCTTCCTGTGCTGGGGAGGGGAGTGTATGTCACCACATTTAGGGTCCCTTGCCTAATAGGACACAGTGTCTATGAGTTCCAAACCAAACTCGCCTCCAGTGGAACCGCACGTCCACTTGCTCCAGATGAAATCACTGCTACAAAAGGAAAAGTCCTCCAAATGCTTATTAGAATGGCTCCCAAAGCTCCCTGGGTGCTTAATGTCCTTAAGCGGCATTTTCATAATTGAAGCGTAAATGAGCTAGAAACCTATGGATTTAATTTCCTTTGAAATGCATATACATTGAAAACTTAAGGGGGATGTACTCTGAGCAAAACATAGTTGTGATTTTGTCACAGGCATGACACTCGCAGAGTGAGCCCAGCCACAGTCCACAGTCCACAGGCAGCCACGTGGCCCAGCTCTCCATAAGTTCGCAGAAGCTGTGGCCACTAAAAGTTTGTTCACCATTGCTGCAGGTCAATGGCTTGCCTATCCCAAGGCCGTGGCACTGAGGTCGGGTGGAGTATTCTGTTTGCTTGAACCACAAGGATGGATCCAACTGTATTGGGCTCAGGGGAGGCCCCTCCCTTTCACCCAGCAGTCCCGACATGCACTGCTGCTTCACCAAACGTGGGTACACAGCTCCTCCTGCTCACCTTGAGCTTTGAGAAGCACCCATTCTATCTCTGAAGCTAGAGCTTCATACCTCCCAAGTCTTCAAACATTTTTGAGAGTCACTTGGAATAAGTTTCCTCTAAGTTCCCCTCTAATGCACACAATGATCCTTTCCCCAGGGTGGAGGTGTGCCCCTAGGGTTTTGTTCCTGGTATTTGTGCTTGTTTACCACATGGTACCCAGCAAAGACACAGAAGCTGCATGTTCTGGCAGGTCCCCCCTCCTGGTATGTTCTCTAATACTTGTCTATCCTTCCAGGCTCACCTTCAGAGTTTTCTCCATGATGATTCTTTTAAAAAAATATTTTTATTGATTTCAGAGAGGAAGGGAGAGGAAGAGATAGAAACATCAATGATGAGAGAGAATCATTGATTGGCTGACTCCTGCATGTCCCCCTGCTGAGGATCAAGCCTACAACCTGGGCATGTGCCCTGACTAGGAATCAAACCCTGACCTCCTGGTTTATTGATTGATGCTCAACCACTGAGCCACACTGGCTGGGCTCCAGGATGCCTCCTTGACAGCTATCACCACACTGGTCCTCAATCTTTTAATCCAACACTAGACTCTGTGACCCAATATAACCCAACTGATTTTCCACTATCTAGACCAGTGGTTCTCAACCTTCTGGCCCTTTAAATACAGTTCCTCATGTTGTGACCCAACCATAAAATTATTTTCATTGCTACTTCATAACTGTAATGTTGCTACTGTGATGAATCATCATGTAAATATCTGATATGCAGGATGGTCTTAGGCGACCCCTGTGCAAGGGTCATTCGACCGCCAAAGGGGTCACGACCCACAGGTTGAGAACCGCTGATCTAGACCAAAGCAGTGGAAGACTTAATGGAAGCCATGTAAAAACCAGTAGATGCCTCCATGATGGAGATGAGGCACCTGGGAAAGTGTGTAGAATACCCACTCTGCATTATCCAGTCACTCTCTCACTCTCTCACTCATTCCTCACTCACTGACTCCTCACTCACTCACTCTCTCCATCCATTATCAGCCACTGCATCAGCCACTTTAATGTGATATTTGCTCTCTTCTTTCAATCAGCAGTAACTGAACAACTCCTCTATTTCAGATAGTGCTATTAGGGAAAATATAAAATAATTAAGGAATGACCACTGCCTATAGGATCCTCACATATCAGTGCAATAATCAGACTTTTACTAAATACCAACTAACATTTATGTAGTCATCCCAGGGTGCTAGGAGCTGCTATATATAGTTTATATGCATTGATTCATTCAATCCACACAATAACCCTATGATGTAGGCACTATTAATATCCCATTTTATAAATAATGGAGTTGGGACATAGAGATTAAGTGACCTACCCAGGTCATTTACATGTGTTATAGTTAGTGTTAGTATATTGGCATATGAAGTGGAAATGCAGCAGAAAGAGAAGTTACTCTGCCGAAAGTAGTGATGGGGATATTTGCTGAGGAAAACCACATTTCCGTTACGTGGATACGTGTGCAGTCCACACTGGTTTGATGAGCAATCTGACTCCAAACCATGCCTCGCTCTTCATCAGATCTTCTCCTCCCCCGACAAGGGAGGGTGTGCAGGGGGCTGACCTGACAAACTCCAGAAACAAGCCAATTCAGATATTAAGCCCAGGATAATTCCAATGTGAAACAGATTAAACCCTTGTTGGGGTGGGAGGCATGCATATCCCTTAGCAGTTCCATTCAGGGAAATTGGCATTGTTTTGGATCATTGCCTTTGCATCGGCCTGAGTGTTATCTAAGAGAAGTGTGTGATTAATGGCAAAGAGGCTTGTCTTTCCTCCCCCGTGTATTATTGCCCTTGTCCCCTCAATATTGGTCTAGAGTTCTCATCAAAATAGTAAAATATCAGCACATAAAAGCAAGAGGTAAAGAGACTAAACAGCCACAAAATGATTTAGGAGAGCAGTGCTTAAAAAAAAAAAGATGAAAATGTACAGTGTTTATTTAAAATTGAAAGGATGCCCTAGCCAGTTTGGCTCAGTGGATAGAGCGTCGGCCTGCAGACTGAAGGGTCCCAGGTTCAATTCCGGTCAAGGGCACATGCCCAGGTTGCAGGCTCAATCCCCAATAGAGGGCATGCAGGAGGCAGCCTATAGATGATTCTCTCTCATCATTGATGTTCCTACCTCTCTCTCCTTCTCCCATCCTCTCTAAAATTAATAAAAAATACATTTAAAAAAATAAGATTGAAAGGATGTAGAGTAGAGTGGCCAGGGCTAGAGCCTGCTCTGGCGTTAGCTCGGTAGGTACGTCACCAGCTTGTGTCCTCACCCATTGGGTCTTTATTTACCTATTGGCTTTCTTCCCCTTCAATATGTGTCAAAAACACCTAAATTGTAGGATTGTACAAAAACACAAATTAAGTAACGTAAGTGAAACCACTAGACCTGTGCCAGGTATTGTGGGTAAACACAACCTCGCCTAACCCAGTTAAATTCCAAATAGATTGTAATAGCTAGTGGCCTTCTAATTTGGATCAAAAGATCCGACCATAGTTGACTTTGTGGAAGGCCTATCCCACCAGCTACCAATGTCTTTGAGAATTTCTTGCAACAACTCTCTTTTTCTGCCTCTGATTATAAATGTGCCCACATTTTTCCATTCCTAACGAAATTCCAGTTCAGTGTGAGCATTTTCCACGGTTTCTCCTTTGCGTTCTCTATCTCCCTCTGCCTATCTCCCCCTAGGACCGTGGCATCCACTCTTTGGGTGATCAAAGGTCACCCACGCGCTGGAGACACGCAGACCAGTTTCAGTGCAGACCTTTCTACAGCCACCTGTCATTTAGCTTCTCACACTGACTTCGTTGCAGACTTCTCTATCTCAGTTGGGACCTACATCATCCACCCAGTCACCTCCACCAGAAACCAGCATGTCTTTTTTGATCCATCCCTTGCCTTCACACCCGTCCATCTGTTAATTCATCTATTGGTTAATTCCACTCTTGTTCCTTTTCTCAAGAAAACTGCAGGAAACAGTTTTCCCTTTAGCGTATTAGATTCACTTATCTTTTTCTGTGCTTTTAAAAGAATATCTGACAACTAGAAGGCATATCAACACATTTCCAAGAAAAAAAAAAGGGTGAGAAGTGATTCAGTTGTGTTGCTTGCCTCAGTTCAAAAAAAAAAAAAAAAGAGTGACTTCACTTGACTATGGGCGAGAACTAGAACATTCATTCTATGAATCAGGGAGAAATGCCGGAAACATCTGTCCTCCCAGAAGAAGAATGCTTCGCCGCTGGAGAAAGAGCTGTTAGCAAAACAGCCTCCGAAAGGTCAGACGCAGGGAAATTACAAATAGGAAGAGAGACATCGAGTGAAAAGGAAACTAGAGAGGATGATCCTGGCAGCATGGTACTGTTTTTTTGTTGTTGTTGTTGTTGTTGTTTTTTGTTGTTGTTTTGTGTGTTTTTTTTCCTGACTACATGATCAGAAAGAACCAGGCAGGAAGATTTTAATGTGGTCCACTGTGCAAGGAAATTGTGTTTATGGGGAAGCAGTGGTCAACAATGAGTGAGAAAAAAAATGGTATCTTGAGAACAGAGAAAGCTAAAGGTCGGAGGAACTAAACTGAGGTCAAGATGACAGAGGACTTAAGCTAATATAATAAGGAAATGTAAAATACGGTACAATTTAGGAAATGATGGTGAATCATTTGATAGCAAGTTTTGGTTCATTCTCTCTTGCAGATGGTATGTGCCACATCTTTCCAGAGGCCTTTGGAAACCAACAGCCTTTCCAAACGTAAAAATAATGCTACAAAGACAGTTGGACCATGAGTAGTTGCCCCAATCATGTGCATCATGTTCATTATTATACTCTAGGGATTGTGGTAAATTTCTTATGCATATTAACTCATTTACTTATTACCAGAACCCAATGAGAAAGTGCTTATCGCTGCTTCATCGTTATAGAAAAACCAAGGAACAGAGGGATCAAGTAACTTTCCCAAGTCATTCAGCTGGCATATGATAGAGGCGAGATTTGAAACTAAGTGGGCTAGGTCTAGAGGCTCATTTCTTAGTCATTTTGTCACATTTATGCCCAAAAACTAAATGAGGAAGGAGAGTAAATGTTCCTTTCCTGAGCTTAAAAATCCAAGGAAAAAATATATAACAAGCACCGATGGGAGACACAAAACTGTTTGGGATGAATTTCTGCCAATTTTCAGTCAAAAATCTAACTTTGGAGAGCCAGTTGCTTCTTGCTCTGGTTACAGGTTTGGCTGCTGTGATATCGCCTTTCTTTGCTCTTGGAATCACTTATTAGTAAGGCTACCGAACACACATGGTTATTAGACCCGCAAAGGTCTGAGGATATAGAAGTGAAATAAAAAAATAGTAATTCTGACATTAGCATCTCAGTATTCAATTGGTTCACAAATACAAAGGCCAAGTATCTCAGTGGGAATTGAGATGTGGATCAGAAAGTATACTGTGGCCCAGAGCAGGGAGCAATGAACCCTTTCTGTGGGGCCCAGGAAGGTTTCTTGGAGAAAATGCAGTTAAGATTCATCTTCAAGAAAAGGGTTGGGACTCATGTTTTTAAAATATAAGATATGTAACCCTAGCTGATTTGGCTCAGTAGATAGAGCTTCAGCCTGTGGACTGACGGCTTCCAGGTTCCATTCCCATCAAGGTCACATGCCCTGGTTGCGGGCTCGATCTCCAGTAAGGGGCATGGGGAGGCGGCCGATCAATGATTCCCTCTCATCATTGATGTTTCTCTCTCTCTTCCTTCCTCTCTGAAATAAATAAGACAATATTTTAAAAAATATAAAATATGTACTTTGAAGAAAAATAGGTCTCATCATAATTTTGTATTTGGAAAGAAAAATACATTATTTCTGTATTAACACAAAACATTAAAACTACAATCACTTTTGCTTATGGAATATAAAAAAGATCAAGAGACATTTTCTGTATTTTCCATTTATAAAGGAGAGAAAGAGTTATAGTATGTTAATAAACACCTATTTTGAACATGAATTAGACTTCTAATCAAAATGGTGACCCTGGAGGGTTTGGCTCAGTGTTTAGAACATCAGCCCACAGACTGAGAGGTTGTGGGTTTGAATCCCAGCAAAGGGTGTGTACTTCTGTTGTGGGTTCGATCCCCGGTTAGGGCGCAATCAGGAGGCATAGGGCATGAACTATGTAATTACAGTGAGATGGAGAATGAAATCCAGGACTAAATCCTTCCACGGAAGTGACTATGTGCAGGTTGGAAGTCTGGTACAACCTAAATATAAAGTATCCAAACAATAAAACAGCAGAGAGGTGTTTTAGCTAAGTTGTAGGCAATGTGATTGCGGGGGGGGGCGGGGGGGGGGATCACACCACAAGAAGTAATACACAAATTCCCACCAGTGTGAGAATGCCCAATACAGAAGGAATGTAAAATCTAGGAGGCAATGAAGTATTAGGAAAGTTGTCAAGTAGGGATTCAGTTGTCAAAGTAAGAACTTGATTCAGTCCTCAGACCTGAAGGAAACAGATACATTCGGCTGACAAACACCCAGATAGTCCGGAAGGACAAGGAGAGAAGCAGGACATGAGTGTTCTTTGTTAATTTAATGGGTGCTAAATGAAAGCCAGTCAGCCAGAAAACAAGACTGAATATAGAGTTCCTGAGTGTCAGGCAAGAGTGCCTCGAATCTTCCCTTCTCACTTCTGTACAGTAAGATTTGATGTAGGCCATGGACATGGGGCTGATCTCTGGACACAGCCTGCTGGAGAGGTCACCTGTAGGAGAGCTGAAAGTCACCTCAGAAGTAAGCTAAACTGATAAGGAGATTCTTCAGTGAACAAAATATTCATCTATTTCATTTTTTTACTTAAGAATCCTTGTCCAAACTCGCATTTTCTAGTTGTCTACGGTTACCCACTCTGTTGCTGCAGGAGAAACTCAGGAAGGAATTTCCTGTTTGTTTTGTGGGCTCTTTGCTCTGTCTTCCATTATCTCACCAGATTTGTTTCTTGATGCTCTTCTAGCCCACTTTTCCAAAAGCCTTTTATCTTGTGGTTCCTAATACCTATTATTTAACCTCAATCTTCTCCGCGGTCTGAAAGTCCACTCGGTGACCCCTGAAGGGCAGTGGTGTGTTACATCAGCCCCCCCTCAACTGCAATTCTCCCATCACCCATCACGCCAGAATAACCTGTCACTTTCGGTAGTTTTCGTTTTTCAAGTCTCATGTTTCATTTTTGCAGAGGATGCCGAGAGGAAGAGGAAAATGCTGGAGCAGAGAGGGAAGATCAATATCCCACAGGAAACCAAAAACCCTGCTTTCTCTTGTGTCTGATGTCAGCTTGTGGAAAGGAAGTTTCGCAAAGTCTCGGCCTGCTTACCTTTGCGCACAGGTTTAGTGAAGCATCCTTCTGAAGTGCGGGCCCTTGAGGAGAGAGGTCAAAACTCTGAAAAGTGCTCTTTAGCACTGAAGTTCTTAAAAGAAGTCAAAGAGCCAGCAAAGCATGAAGACTGGAAGAGTCTTTGCTCTTTTCCAGGGGAGAGAAGAGGTGAAGGAGGGGTAATGCTGAGGAGAAGGCAAGAAGCTAGTTACTACACATGTAATTGGCTTATTCTATCATTATTGGGGGGGGGATCATGGAAATTGATTTAATGTTGCCTGCTCCTTCTGTAAAGTGTGAATGATGATACTTATTCGAATGCAAAACGTAAGCCCCTTGTACGGAAACAACGTGCCTATATAGATGCTTTGAACTCAATTGGAAGATTACTTCCTTTGGTTTAAAATATCCTTTAAATTAGTTTTTGAAAGCCCTCACTATTGGAATTGACTTTGAAGATAGAGTCATTCATTCAGTACAGTAGTACCAAACCCCTACTCCTCAATCTATGAAAGGCAGTGGGGATAAAGTGTGATGCATAGAACAGTTACTCAATCATAGAGATCAGGGATCAGAACAAAAACAGTTGTTTGCTATATCATATGCTAAATAACGAATCTTTATAAAGGCTATATTAGGAATACTATAAGAACTATGGATTTAGAGCCCATCAGTGAGATATGGAGGGTAAAGAAAACTTTCTTAGAAGAAACAACTTCTACTTGAGACCTGAAGGACGCACGGTGATAAGTAGTTGAAGAAAGACAGAGCATTTCAGGCAGAGGGAACCACATGGGTAAAGGCTCCAAAGAGGAAGAGTATGGCAGGGTAGAGACAGGAGAAGAGCTCAGTGTGGCTAGAACCTACATACAAGAGAGGGAGTGGGTGTAAGGTTGTACCAGATTTCTGACATAGCATCATGTATGTGATGGCTGCTCATTGATCTAGGGCAAGCAGTAGCAGCAGAGCTTTGAGTGAGAACATAATCAGTGCAATTTTTGTTTATATTCTGATTTTGAAATTTCTATAGGATATCCAATTGGTGATGTTAATAAACAATATGTGATTCTAAAACAGAGGAGAAATATTTGTGCTAGAAATAAATAAACCAATAGAATCATAACAGACATTTGCCAAATACCAACTGAATGCCAGGTATTGTGCTAAATATATTAAATACATCTCATTTCATTTTAATAACAACTTTATGGGGTAGGTACTACTTAGAAATTAGAAAAAAAATGAGTCTTAGAGATGTTGGCTGCCTGCCTGTGATAAAGATTAGGAAATTATAATCATGACTTTAAAGGCTCATAAAAAAAAAGGTTTTATGCCTTGATAATTAAACATTATTTAGATAATCCTAAATGAAAATTACTTTTAGTGAACTTGATTTTTCATCTTACCATAAGGCTTTCCAAGTAACATTAACCATTTTCAACAACCAAAGCTATGCTTAAAAATAAAGAAGAAATACCTACACTTAATACATTTAAATGATCTTTTGTATTAATTCCAAAGGTGTTAACTACTTCCATGTTTGCTTCAAAATTAGAATTGCTCTATATAACTTTGAATTCACTTATAATTATCATTTGTAATTATACATCTATAAGAGTATGATTATTTACTTGATAATGTTCTACTGGTATGTCTATCTTCCCCAATACACCCATAAAATCCTTAAAGGCTAGGACTTAGAGAATTTAGACAGAAGTCCAGGAATCGGCATGTGGTACATAGTAAGAACTTGGAAGGCAAAGAAAATGGATGAGCAAATGAATGAATGAACACCCAGGAGCCACAACCTGATTTCTAGAATGAGCAGCAAGATGTTCCCAACAATCTTTTTCCTATGAAGAAATGTCGCAGTAGTGAATGAATAGTTTCCTTGAAGGATGAAGCCACCAGCATTTAAACCTCATGATAGTACCAGTACAAACCACCCCCCAACCCCAGGTGCCTCTCCTTACAAAAACTAGCAGTAACTTGAGCAGACTGATACAAAGGCAGACCACCCGCTGCACGGAATAGTATGAAACATCAGCAATGAGTTAGTGTTAATCCATTCCAGGTTTAAGATTCTCTAAGAATATGTAAGCTATATAGATATATATTTCCCTTTGTCACTGTCCCAGCTTTCATAGCAACATAACAAGAACCTAAAGATGCAGACATTGAGTTTATGAGGCAGATAATGACATTGATGGATGGGTGTGCACCCTGAGGGCTGGATTGGAGATTGGACCCTCTCCCGTCCCTCCATTCTGCAAGGATCCCTAGTCAGCCAGTACACTGAGGCTCCGACATAAATCAGAGGCAACAATGAATGAGCCTGAAGAAACGGCCCGGTAGCACGCGCTGCAACCATAAATCAGGAACTAATTCAATCCTAGGAGATGCCTCCTTTGATTAATTTATGTCAGCATTTTCTATGCTGTCAGGCTCGGCCCCTGGTGTCATCCCTTACCCTCATTCTCCACCTTCTCTAGGCCAAAAAATGCCCCTGCCCACCACCACCAAAGAAAGAAGGAAATGAAACATCAGAGAAGATTCTAGAAGGCTGAGGACGATGGACACCATTTCCTCCCAAACAGAGAGATGAAGAAAGAAGACAGGCCTTAGTGAACCCAGGCTACAAGGGCGGAGGACTAACCACCTTCTGGTTTCCCACAAGCACCATTCCCTGTACTTGATAGTGAAAGGAGATAACCAAACCCTCACCTCCCAACTGCAGGAGATAGAACAGTTCTCTTAGCAGAGTTAGAAAAATATATCAATATATTTTTATTTTTTAATATATTTCTATTGATTTCAGAGAGGAAGGGATAGGGAGTGAGAGATAGAAACATCAATGATAAGAGAATATCCTGAATTGGAAATTGAACTGTGACCTCCTGGTTCATAGGTCAACGCTCAACCACTGACGCTCAAACTGGCTGGGCTCTATCAATCTTTAATTCTCAAGATGCAAATACAATCATCATGAACATTACCATTTATAATAGTGAAGAACTAGAAACTACGTAGATGCCCAACAATAGTAAAATTAACTGTGCTATATTTATAGTAAGTGTAAGTATTTACTTGTATGGGAATTTATTTATATGGAAAAAATACTCATGGAATTCCCTGACCGGTTTGGCTCAGTGGATAGAGCGTAAATTTATTTATATGGAAAAAAATACTCATGGAATCCCCTGACCGGTTTTGCTCAGTGGATAGAGCGTCAGTTCGATTCCGGTCAAGGGCATGTACCTTGGTTGCGGGCACATCCCTGGTGGGGAGTGTGCAGGAGGCAGCTGATCGATATTTCTCTCTCATCGATGTTTCTATCTCTCTATCCCTCTCCCTTCCTCTCTGTAAAAAATCAATTTAAAAAAATTATATATATATATGAATACTCACGGAATGCTGCTTAGTGAGAAAATGAACACCTGAATACATAGTGTGTTTCTGTTGTTTTCTGGAAACAGAATGTATTCATGCCTATCTATATTTTTATTACCCTATTATTTTACTCTATTAAACTCAATATTCTTATTATCTGTGATGAATATCTGTTTCTTGTACACTAGAAAAAAAGGACTTTAGAAATAGTCTTAACAAAGACTGGAGTGTAGGCTTCCAAAATCCTGGGAGTTGAATTCAATCTGTTTCTCTCGAGCTTGTAACATTACAAAGGATGTACTTGGTGTTATAGGACCAGTGTAGGCAGATGTGCCAGGTAAAAGGGAGACTGTTGTATCTGAGAGGAGCCTGATCTATGTGGGCAGACAGAGAAGACCACAGCTCGATTCAAATGGAGGAGGATGTGGCTGGGACGCAGGACACGTGTCTGCTAAGCACCCACTGGAGTCCTGAGCAAAGACGGTGCACTCTAGTTTCAGGCTGATGGTGACCAAGCTCTCCTAAAGCCGGCAAGTCATCTCCCCTATTGCCTATTTGTTCTTGTTATTAAAATATTCAGACCTTACTTACTTGGGTACAGGTTTACACGTATAAAGGAAGAAAAGAGAAAAGGACCAGAACAACCAGGTTTTCTATTATGAACCACAACCCATGACAGGTAACATCTATCAAGAACACAGTTTCTCTGCTCACACATTTAATTAAGAAGCTTGGAATTGAAAGGAAAGGACAAGAAAGGATGATGAGCCCTGAAAGAAAATTCTGTAATTCACTGACTCTGTGTGTGTGCGTGTGTGGTTGGGGGTGGGAGGGGAGGGAGGAATGTTTTAAGAGAGTCTGGATTTAAAGTGTTCCTGGATGATCAGCATTAGGTGTGGCCAACCCACTCAGGACAGGATGCACAGCATGAATGGACATGCTCAGAATTTAAATGTCTTCTTTTATAGATGCGAGCTGTGAACCTATGTGAAAGGCAAGTGAGAATGTACAGTAAACGAGATCTGTATATTGGGAGCCTGGTGTTTAGGTTATTAAAAAATGTTTAATTAAACTAAGAGAGGCAGCAATCTGTTGAAGATTATAAGAGAGCAGTATTTCTCAAACTTGGCTGTCCATCAGCAGTAGCTATGAGGCCTCATAAAATTACAGGTCTCCTGGGCGACTATTAAACAGACCTCCCGTGGGTGGGGTCTCTGAGTTCACACTTCAAAGTGAGTCCCCACATGATGGCCAGTTTCCATAAACACCAAGTTTGATGCATATGTTACTATTTCAAAAACAAAGCGCAAACTCTTGGGCAGAAGTCATAGAGAGACACATTTTAGGTTGGTATTGCAAGTATTTTCAATATAGGTTGTACAAAACTGAAGCTGTGCAGAACTGAAATGAACTGTTTATGAGGTAATGAGATCCCATCATGAAAAGGTAGCAATCAATGCAGTGGTCCTGAATTATTTTGCATTCATGCCACAATTTACACACAAAGCCCTCAAAACAGCAATCATCACCACGTAATCTCTACTGTGGTGTGAAGATAAGTTGCTCCTCCCACAAAAGCCTCCCCAGTTGTCCCACAACCCCTTTGGCCACCTTTCGACAACACCCTGCAGCCTGAACAGAGCTCTCCGCACAACAGGGATGCTCTCCTGTCTTTGCTTCTACCCGAGGGCAAGTCCCCTGGGCTTAGTGACCTTCCCAAAGGACTTGACCCAGCCTCTGGGACCTTTCACAACCCAGAAGGCTGTTTGTTTTCAATGTGAATATATTTATTAGCTACTTGTCAGGTGCAAAGTCCACAGTCGAATCATGTTTTCTATCTCCCGGAGACTATATGCCAGAAAAGGGAGATAACCAAGGAAAAGGATAGGAAGAAACCGTATTTTGGAATGCAGACAACCACTAGGCAGCACAATTTTCCAAACATGAACCAGGGTGAACGAACTCTGAGCACAGAGCTGAGCCTACAAATGAGCAGACAGATGTGAAGAGGCCAGTGTTTCAAAAAGAGGCCAAGTAAGAATGTTCAACCACGGGTTTTCCATGGAGGCTTTAATTAATAGTTTGGGGGAGCTTAATAAGCATAATTGACATAATTATTCCTCAGATTCTGAGACAAGGAGACTAATTTAAGCATGCAGGGCTGGCGCAAACACATGTACGGTGCACAGATGTTTCAAAGAAGACGTAGTTCTACTTCGGATTTTCAAATGATCTCGGAAGAGAGGAGGAGAAAGTCAGAAAACGTGTCTTTCTCAATGGCTGTCCAGGCTAGTCCTGCCTTCCTTCCTCCAGGCACAGCCATCTCCTGTGGCAGCATGTGGGTGGTCAGGTCTAAGCTGGCCCTGTCCCTCACATAAACCAGAAACCTTGGGGGAAAGGTCTCATTTTTGTTCATGTGATGTTGGCTTGGAAATGTGTTTGGGAAATACACAGGCAGCTGAAAGGTTCAAATCAAGGTTAAGATAGATAAACAGATAAGATAACTTACGAATTAATAAAGGAGAAGGAGGCAGGGTAACTCTCCATAAGGGCATTCTTAAGAAGGGAAATTACTGCACTAATAATAATAATGATACAAACACCCAAGGGTTTGATTGGCATTTCAAGGGGCCTGTGAAGTGAGCCCCATGGGTGGGGCCAAGGCCTATTCTCCTCCTCCATACAGATGCCTGTGGCCACCAGATGTGACTTTTGGGGAAGGGGACTGCCTACTGCTGTGTAGAGGAGGGGAAATGGTGAGCAAATGGATCCATGGAGAGGGTCCTTCATGCAGCAGACATGTCCTACGTGGCTACACAACACTGGTTACCACCCAGTCAAAGGAGAGTATGTTCTATTGTGAAAGATCCCAGAGCCCGTGGGGATCTAGACCCGCAGAGAGACTTGACCCCTGATACACAAAGCAAAGGGCGTAAGCAAGTCAGGAAATCAGACATGGGGACACTGCCTTAACTAGACATTTGCTAAGAAAAGCAGAGGAAAGGGCATTCCAGGTAGAGGAAGAGCAAAATGTATGAAGTAACTGTGGGTAGTTTGGCCGCAGGAAAATGGGTGTCCGATGGTGGCAGCAAAGTGGAGCCAGTGAGAAGGGGTGGAAGCCGAAGGGGCTGGAGGGCCTAGAGGGAGACAACATTTGTTGTAGCAACTAGAAGTGGGCACAGGAAGTAACCAGAGGGCCACAACGTGATCCGCATGCCTGCTTAGGAATGGCAGCAAGAATGGGAAGGGACTAGAAGTGAGGAGCAACCTAACTCCATGTCCATTAAAGAAGTGTTCTTTTTTAAAAAATATATTTTATTGAAATTTTACAGAGAGGATGGGAGAGGGATAGAGAGTTAGAAACATCGATGAGAGAGATCAGGGCCACAGGCCAACGCTCTATCCACTGAGCCAAACCGGTTAGGGCAAAGAAGTGTTCTAAGCGTGGCCTTCCACACACAATTGCCTTGCCTTCTCTCCACCTGTAGTGAGAAGGGGTCAGATGAATGAGGGAGCCCATGCCAGGGTCATTGTGCCCCCTGCCCAGGTGGGTTTTCATGGAGTTTGTTCAGATCTGCCCGGCCCCTGGGCTCTCATTAGGGAACGAGTGAAGGGCTCTTTGGCAGCTGGTGTGAGTGAGAAAAATGACAGTTCCCTTCATGTGAAGGTGAGCACGTGGCCTCAGAAGCTGATTACAGATGCACAGCAATCAGAACACTGCTCTGGCTTCTTCCCGGAACCTCCCTCCCTCTCACTGCCCCACGTCCCTGCTCAGTGTCAATTTAATTAAAATCAGAACCAATGAGGGCATCATGCAAATCGTCCGCAAGCGGGGCAAGGGCACCCCGAGGACATGAGAACTGCATTCCCGCCTCGCTCTCTCTCTGGGCAGGGAAATGAGAGGAAGGAAGCCTGAAGGGAGGGGCCGGGCTCCTGAGGAGGATGGACTCAGGAGGGAAGAGAGGACACAGCATTGGGGAGAGGCTTGGAGCTCAATGCACTTCCTGCTTCAGTTCCCTGCTCATGACACAGACATGACCTTGCTCATGACTATGGGGAAGTGGTGAAGACTCCATGCTAATGCATCATACATAACCTGGGATGATGTGTGTGCTGTGTCCATGAGCTATGATTGTGGAGACAAGTAGTATTCAAAAAAGGAAAAATATGTGCAGGAAAGGAGGATTTAAAAATCGTGCCCCACCCCCTGGAGGTTATGATATTCACATAATCTGTGCACAAGTGTTTCTAACAGCTTTATTCTTAACAGCCCCAAACTGGAACAAGCCAGGTGTCCTTCAGTAGGCAAATGGTTAAACAAACTGCTATGTCCATCCCATGGCTGCGATATGGCAAAAGAACAGGATCAACTATTGATACACAACAACCTGGGTGAATTTCAAAGAAATTTTGCTGTGGAAAAAAAAAAGCCTATTCTAAGACTATATGCTGTATAATTTCGCTTATGTAACATCTGGAAATGACAAACTTAGAGAAACCGAGAGTACATCAATGGTTACCAGGGGTTGGGGTGGAGGGAGGTGGGGGAGGGAGAGGGCAGGAAGGAGCTGAATGTGGTTAGGAAAGGGCGAGGGGTCCTTATGGGGTTGGAACTGTTCAGGGTCTTGACTGTGGTGGAGGATAGAGACACGTCCACGTGGTAAAATCACGTAGAACTAAATTCTCACACAATTGCAAACAACTGGGGAATCTGAGAATGATCAGGGCATTGTATGAGTGTCAATATCCTGGTGGTGATATTGTGCTATAGTTTTGGAAGATGTTACCACAGAGGAGACTGAGTAAAAGGTACATAGAACGTCTCTATTATCTCTTACAACTTCATGTGAACTCAAAACAAAGGAAAGAGTTTAATGGGGATAAAAACAATGGGAGCTTTCCCCATCAATTATACGATTGCTCTGGAGGAGCAGTGTTTATTTGTGCCCTAAATCATGAGTCACAAAACTAAACTCTAGGGCAGCAGTTCTCAACCTGTGGGTCGTGACCCCTTTGGCAGTCGAACGACCCTTTCACAGGGGTCGCCTAAGACCATCCTGCATATCAGATATTTACATGACGATTCATAACAGTAGCAACATTACAGTGATGAAGTAGCAATGAACATAATTCTATGGTTGGGTCACAACATGAGGAACTGTATTGAGAGGGCCAGAAGGTTGAGAACCACTGCTCTAGGGTGACCGTTCTACATCAGAAACAAGTCTGCTCTGAGTCAGACACTAGTTACTGCACATGGACCTCCCTCCCTCGGAGATGGTCGGGGAGCTAGAGGACTCGTCTGCAGAAAATAAGCGATTGGCAAAAGGCTGCCATCACACAGATCACTAATCCACGTGCACACGGGTCTGGTGAGGGCTGACATAAATTGAACATATTCACACTGGCTTTCTGGCCACTTTCTCAAAGCCTCATTTTCAAAGGACAAGAGCTTCGTGCTGAGCCCTCAGCAGAGGAATTGGAGGGCCTCCCTGAAACCAGGTCTCCCCGGGATCACCGGCCCCACACTCTCTTACAAGACCCTCGCCCCTGACCTGGCTTCTTCCCCAGCCTCCCTTCAGGAGGGCCTGGCATGAAGCAACACGTTTTCCCAGGGGAGAGGCTCCTGAACAGCCCTCTGTGTTGCTCTTCTGTTTCTTCCCTTCAAGTGTTTAACACGTTTGAGATTTTCAAGACAAAATGTGAGGCCACCCCTGCTTCTAAATAATGTCACTGCTCCCTGGCTGATAGCACTTCTTCAGTGTCACACAAAGGAAAACCCAGGTGGCAGGAAACAAAGCAGGCTTCCTCCACAAGATGCCAGTCTTCCGAGAGGGGCCGAAGCTGCGAGAGCTGAAATCCCTGCCACGGCGGGACCAGAAGAGTAGCCCTTCCCTTGCTTTCTTATAACTTGAGCGCTAGGAAAACACCTTAGCCTTTTTGAAAATGTAAAGAAAAGATGCAGCCGTGCAATGTGTGTGGTTATCTGAGCTGAACAGATCTCTTAGTTATTCTTTCTTATGAAGACCGCCAAGGCTGGCACGGTGGCCAGCTGACTGCCAGTCATGCCCTCCAAGGATGGCGCAGCAGAAAAGAAAGGAAGAGGCAATCCCCTTGCTAAGGAAGGCAGCCAACTGCGTGCTCAACACAGAAGAAGCCTGCTTCATTCTCGCTCTAAAGGGGTATCATAGATCTCCAGCAGGGGATGCCAGGAGCTCAGAATCTCCCAAGGCTGCCAAAGCCACCTATCAGAGAGCGAGAAAGCCAGAGCCAAGATGCCCAAGGGTAGTTCACCTTCAAAACAGCGAAGCCAGTGAAAAAAGAAAAAAAAAAGTTCGCAATTAACTGTAAGTGGCTGATGGTGCTTGAATAACAAGGGTGTCAAGACATTCAGTGGAAATGAAGCAAAAGAATGCGTGGATGGGGCACATCAGGAGCTGTCACAGATCCCTGTTCCCTCAAAGAAGAAAAATCCCTGGAAGGACCTGGAAGAAGCAGGCCCAGAGCCATTTGCTCGTCTGAAGTTCAAGAGCATAAACAGCCAAGGTGAGGGCCCGAATGTGTCAAAGAAATTGAAAAGGTGATAATTTTGTCAGCACCCTGGGAGATGGGTAGAGAGGCCATATGGTGCCAAATAAATATTTGCTCCAAATAAAATCTCATTACTCTGACTGTCTTTGGGTTCCTGCCTCCGATTGTAAGTCTGCATTGAAAAGAAAACCTCAGGAAGCCCATTCTCAAAGGAATTCTACGTAGACATTGAAACTGAGAAATAAAATCTTTTTAGAGCGAAAATATTTGGGGATCCGAGAAAGTAAACAGAAAGTAGGCGCTGCCTGTACAATTTCTGCTGGATAAAGTGAACAGAGAGAAAAATGTTTAATAATCTCAAACCGTGTCTCAAATCTAGTCTCATTCTGCAGCCACATCTCACCCTCTAACACTTCCACTCCATGGAGGAAGGTCAGTAAGCCTGTAGAATTTCCTAAAGAAAAAGCATTCTCTGTCCAGCTGACATGGCTCAGTGGTTGAGCATCGACCTATGAACTAGGAGGTCACAGTTCAATTCCTAGTCAGGGCACATGCCCAGGTTGCAAGCTCCATCCCCAGTAGGAGGTGTGCAGGAGGCACCCGACCAATGATTCTCTCTCATCATTGATGTTTCTATCTCCCACTCCCTCTCTAAAATCAATTAAAATATATTTTTTTAAAAAAGAAATAGCATTCTGGTTGGTGGCAGTGTTCTCAACTGAGAAATCTATTAGAATTACAGTCTAATGGCTGTAAAATGTTTTTTCTAACCACTGTGAAATAACTACCCTCTTCATTTAAAAAAAAAAATCATTTTACGACTTGACTCTTCCATTCATTTATTACGAATCTACTATACTGGCAAAACCCTACCTAAACTTATGAGACTATATCATATAGGAAACCACGGTCATGGTTTTTTAAGAGATAATCCTATATAATAAAAGGCTAATATGCAAATTGTCCCTGCTACCGGGAGTTTGACAGGGAGTTCGACCAGGGGGTGGGGCCAACTGGCCAACAGCCCGAGGCCCCTTCCCTTGGCCAGCCCCGCCCCCGATCAGCCCCCCTACCCCAATATGGGGCAGGGCTGGCTGGCCAAACACCTGGAGCCCCTCCCTCACCCATCCCTGCCCCCGATCAGCCCAGATTGGGGCGGGCTGGCCAAACCCCACCTGTGCATGAATTCATGCACCAGGCCTCTAGTAAATTATAAGGCTTGAATTTTCACCTTCAAGGTGCTCATATGTATTTGGAGAACATCATTCAAAATACGCAAATAAAAGTAAAAGGCAGCGTGTGAGTTAGTGCCACGATGAGCCATTCAGCTCAAGAACCCGAAAGAAACCCACACCCGAAGAGGAAACAGAGTCTTGAAGGTCTTCTAAGACCTGCACAGGACCTCCTGCTCTGAACAAACACCTCCGTTCCCCATGATGCTAGAGCCTTCTCTCATTCACATTGAGATGTGACTTACTGGCTCTCATCAGAGGCCCACTACTTAGTGGCACAGACCCATGGCCACGCTTGATAAAATTTAATCTAGCTATCAAGCTCTGCAGAGATCATCTGAGGCTGGCCATATATGGTCCTCAGCTACTGCCCTAATCCTGGAGCAGAAAGAGGAGGGTTCCAAAGACAGCTTCAGATCAAGGGCAAGCACCTGAGATCCATGTATCAGGCTCTGTGCTCACTCATTCAGCCTCCATTGAGTCCCCACTTTGTAATAAGACACGACTAGATGTTTGGGGAGATACAATCATGAATATGATTCAAAATGGGGAACAGTGATGACGACGGCTATAGCAGAGGAAAAGAAAACATGATTTGCAAGTTCCTAGGAGGACTCGACCTCTTATGGAGATCTGATGAGGGTTGCTGGTTGAGTTTGCAGGCTTAGAGGATGAGGAGGTTCTGAATGAGATACAGTCTTAAAGGCACAGGGACGTGGGTACCTGGAGGAGAAAGAGGGCTTTCTGTGAGGAGGTTAATAGGTGAGAAAAGGCATGATGGTCTGAATAGCGGGACTGGGCATGGCAGCAACATCTGTCCCTGAGCTCTGCTGGTCCTCCATTATGTACACATAAAAATCACTATTGGCAGATCTATAAAACTCAGGTCCATTAAATTAACTATCCAGTGGAAGTAATTAAGACGGGGAACTTCAGTTCAGGAGGACAGTATATCTTTGTTATCAAGTAGCAGCTATTCACAGAAGACATTGATTGCAGGGTTATTAAACCTCCACAAATATGTTTTTAACCATACGTTATTTAACATAGAGCAATGACCTTTTTCAGGATAAATGGAAATGTTTTCCTAGGCAGGTAAATTATTGCCTACTGACAAACAGAGAATTGTTTCCCGCAGGACATTTCTGTCTTGTTCTAAATCTTTCTTCCTAAACGTGGTTTCCTTCATGTTTCATGGGAGACTGTGTGCATGACATATACACCTCTCACAAATTAAAATTTTGTTTGATGATCAGCTTGATTTTTCCCCAAATATGACTCTCTCATATTTCATTGCAGAAAATTTCTGGAAACTTCTACAAAAGCAACACTACAGAGCTTTCAAACCTCATACTAAAAAAGTAATGGGTATAGAAAAGCCAAGTGCAAGAAGTGAAGCATATTCATGATGTACTGCACACTTTCCGAAGAGTAAGTGTCAATCTATCAATTGTTAGATCAGTCCTACACTAAATACCTTAAGAAAAGCAGGAATCGACACCCCCCAATCAGACTTCACTCTCCAATTACATTAGGATAATCATTGTCCAGACTCATTTATGTTTGTGTAAGATAATTTTATTTCCCACACTAAAAGGTCCTTTATTACCAACCATCAACACCTTAATAGCAGTCCTAACTGTGAAGAAAAGCCACTTAAATTAATTCCACTTTATTCTGACTTTATTCCACTGTGTCAGCAGGGCCTCTCTGAGAGCTGCAGGCTTCAGCCAATCAGAGGAGGGCACACAGCCGTGAACAATGCTCCAACAGGAAGCACACAATGGTTGCACAGTGGAGACATGAGGGGGTGAAAGGAATTAGAGAACAATTGTGCATAAAGAATGATCCAGAAGGTTAAACCTACTAAGAAAACTCAATGAGAATGGGGGAGGCGAGGCAGATGATGGTCAGAGGGAATCAAAAGCAAGAAAAATCATACGTTTTGGTATTCTGGCTCTGATGACTATTTTATTTCAGGATAAAGAACACTAGTCCATGTCCAGCTCAGCTAGTATGGCTCAGTGGTTGAGCATCAACCTATGAACCAGAAAAGGTCATGGCTTGATTCCTGGTCAGGGCCCAAGCCCAGGTTGTGGGCTCTATCGCACATGGGGGATGTGCAAGAGGCAGCGAATCAGTGATTGTCTCTCATCATTGATATTTCTCTCTTTCTCTCTTTTTCTCCCTCTCTGAAATCAATAAAAATATATATTTTTAAAAAAGAGTACCTGTTCATGGCTGATATGATGCTTTTCCTTGGTAGGATACTCTAATCAGTTTATACCTTCTTTTTCTGAAACCCCTTCTCCCATCATGACCAGGAAAGAATGCAGTCTTTATCCCACTCCCCAGATGAAAAACTGAAAAACAGATGGCTTGTGAATTCTATAACATGAATGAGGAGGACCGATGATCGAGTAAAGATATTTTAAATCAAATTCTCAGAAGATACACATGAGCACTTATTCCCCAAGTCATTTACTTGAGAGCATATTCCAGAGATGGTATGACCACAGCCTGGGCATTTATGACATATCTTTGAGTTTTGACAGTTGAGGTTTAAATCCAGACATCTAGCCTCAATCTTTTGTAGTTATTTTGGTTCTGATCCAAACAAATGATCCAGCTTGCTCATTTAGCTAGTTCATCAGACTTGACCTTCAACAACATTTAATTGCTTCTCAGAAGCGCTTCCACTCTGAGGGAAATCAGGTTTGTTACCTCTGAGAACATGCGAAAAAATGGGCTTCAGGCTGCTTATGTAATTCCAACAGAGACATTTTCTGAATGTGACCCAATAGGGAGGAGTGGATACAATGGGGAGAAGTATTTGGTCTCCTCCTGGAGATGTTATGATAATTCATTTGCTTGGATCAGTTTTGGATGCTTCTTTACTTGTAAATCTCACTTCTGTGACCTGAGAGTGAGTAGTTATTTAAATTCAAGCCCGTGGCCTACCCCAACCAGCTTCTGAAGTGGATGCTCTCAGGATGTGGTGGAGTAGGACACAGAAGGAGCCAGAGGGCGTAGACAAAGGGAAGAAGAAGAAATAGGTCATGGAGATTGGGAAAGGAGGAGGATAAAAGAGAAGGGCCTTATCTCTGATAGGAACTCCAGAATATGTTATCTCACTCCCAGGTTACTCCATATCTTCCTGACCTGTAGTCTCAGGCATCCACACAAATTTTTGTGTCTACTGTGTCCAGGTGCTCTAGGTGTTGGGTTATGTACATGAACAAAACAGGTAAAGATCCTTTCCGCATATATTTTATTTGAGAAGGTGCAGGCAATCAATAATCAATAACAACAGATAAGCCAATTTATAGAGCTTTTAGATGGTGCTAAGTACTGTAGAAACTTCAAATAGAGAAAAAAGGGCACGAAGAAATAGGTCATGGAGATTGGGAAAGGATGAGGATAAAAGAGAAGGGCCATATCTCTGATAGGAACTCCAGATTATGTTATCTCACTCCCAGGTTACTCCGTATCTTCCTGACCTGTAGTCTCAGGCATCCACACATATATTTATTGTGTCTACTGTGTCCAGATGCTCTAGGTGTTGGGTTATGTACATGAACAAAACAGGTAAAGATCCTTTCCGCATATATTTTATTTGAGAAGGTGCAGGCAATCAATAATCAATAACAACAGATAAGCCAATTTATAGAGCTTTTAGATGGTGCTAAGTACTGTAGAAACTTCAAATAGAGAAAAAAGGGCACTAGAGCTGGACGGGATTCTACAATTTTAAATATGGTTATGGGGGTAGGCTTCATTAACAGGGTGGCAAACAAAGATTTGAAGCAGGCGAGGGAGTTATCTAGGCAAATATCTAGGGGAAAAACATCCTAGAACAATCATACCAAGTGTCCTACAGCCAGAGGGTGCTTGGAGTGTTCACAGAACGCAAGGCAGCCAGTGTGGCTGAAATAGTGAAGAAGCAGGTAGAATAGTGAAGAAAGTCAAAAGGAATTGGTGGTGGTGGTGGTGATGGTGATGGTGATGGTGGTGATTGTGGTGGTGATGGTGATGGTGATGGTGATGGTGATGGTGATGGTGATGATGATGATGGTGGTGGTGATGGTGGTGATGATGATGATGGTAGCAGTGATGGTGATGGTGGTTGATGATGATGATGACAGCAGTGATGGTGATAGTGATGATGATGGTAGTGGTGGTGATGGTGGTGATGATGATGATGGTAGCAGTGATGGTGATGGTGGTGATGGTGGCAGTGATGATGATGGTGGTGTTG
>NW_006300017.1:953209-959580 GCF_000327345.1 Myotis davidii
CCATTAGGATCTGGGTATTTGCTCTGAAGGGAATGGAGAGCCATGGCAGCATTCCCAGCAGAGGAGTGTCATGACCTGACCCATATTCTAAAGGCTGCTGTCTTGAGGACAGATGGTAGGCAACACAGGCAGAAGCAGTGAGGCCAGTCAGGAAGTACCTGCACTGACCCATGCTCCCCTGGTGGCACTGGAGGTGGGAGTGGTGCACTGCGACCTGTACATGAACACACTGGTGCTCATATTCTCACCTAACACATCCCCCTCCTCTTTCCACTCGGGAGTAGGCTTTCACAAGGGTGCTTCTTCTTGGCGATAGGGTAGGAATCTGCTATGATATCAGCTGGAGCCAAGCTTCAGAACGAGCTGTGTAGTCTGTTGGCTTCAGCCCTGATGGTTTCCATTGAGAGTTCTAGCCGTCAGAGGCTGAACCAGTGAACTGTCACCCTCATCTGAGATATGCAGCTTCGTAGTTTTGCCTGGCATGACTCTTTACCCCTACTCAGCTTCTCTCCCAAACCACGCAGCTCCCCTTCTGCTCCACCAAGGGAGGGGTGTGGGCAGGTGCCAAGAGCAGCAAAGAGTGTTGAGGGAAGTTGGGACTTGAAGCTCTTTCAGAGTGTGCCAATGGCAGCCATACAATGTAGTCTACTAGAGCTACTGTGTGTACAAAACTTGGAAGTTCATCTCCCTCCCATGTTAAATAGAATATTATGTGTATATTCTGTACAACAGTTTCTAAGCACAATTACAATCTTTACTTCACATCATCTTTATAATATCCCTGTGGAGGAAATCATTCACATAGACCTGTCATACGGTATTTACATAAATACTTTTCCAAACTTATGAAGAGGAAAACTGGGAATAAGAAGGATGAATAAACTGTCCCAGACCACACAGCTAACAAGGGAGGAAGTCGAGACATGGTTCCAAGCCATCTTACTTCGGATGCAGGATGCCTTAGAACAAGAAATGAGCCTTGGATTTCAACAGAAAGAGATTTTAAAGCCTTCTGTTCCAGTGGAATTTCCAAGAATATCTTACTTAGCTTCTAATCTCTAAAATCTTATCAATCTTGTTCTCAAGAGGAAGAGAACCAGCCAACAAAGAGAAGGTTTATTTCTGGCCAGAATTAACTGAATGACAAACAAGAAAATGATCTCCCCAGAATACGTCATCACAATTATCATTAGGAATTTATTGCGTTCCGGTCTGGGTACTATCATACACTAGAGGAATTAATTGGGCCTTTCCTACCTCCAGGAATAAACATTTGAACTTGTCCTTGGGCAAGTCTCTCTTCACTTTTATCCTTACTCGTCACTCCTACTGTGAAAGTCACTAATCAGGACCAAATAATGTTATCTTATTTACTCCGAGGAACAGTGGGAAAAGAGGTTCAAGTTTGCTTTTCTATTATCAAGTCTATGGCTATTCTTATTGCCATCAGGTTAACTCAAAAGGAAGACAAATAAACAATAGAAGATGAAATTAAAAAATGGTTTGAGATTTGACCTAAGTGGAAGATAAGAGGAAAAGGTCACAGACGCAGGGAATAGAAACAATGTTTATTGTTTTACAATGTGCTTGTATGAAAATATTTTTAAGATATAAAAGACTGAGCATCCAGAGTTTGGGAAAGAAATTTAATAAGTGGGAAGCAATAAGATCTTCCTATCTACTTTATATCTTTTACTATAGGTGTTTTGTCTTTATCAAAATTACAAAAGGCTCTACATTTTCCCCATGTGTGAGGTCCTGATGCATGCATGTGACATAGTGTGCTTACCCTGAATACCTTTCCATATCCCCTCACTTCGTATCCAGGCCGGATGTCTACATTTTGTCATTAGTAGAAAGCCATTTTAGCCATGGGATTGCGCATAGAACCACCCATGCGATAGCTCCACTTACATGTCTAATTGTATCCCAGCACAAACTTAGTACAGAGCTCTTGGCATTAGTTCCCCACCACCTACTGCCCTTCAAACAGGCTTCTCCCCATTCGTTTCCATCTGGTTAAATTCCACTGCCATCCACCCGGTAGCCCAAGCTGAGTGCTCATCCTCGTTTCTTCTTCTGCTTCACCCTGACTGTCCATCCATCACCAGGTCCTAGCTGTTCTTCTATCTAAAATCCACTCCCTCCTCTTCAGTTCTGCTGGCACCACACCATGCAAGCCACCATTCTCTCACCTTGACTAAAGCAACAGTTCTCTGGCTGGTTTCTCTGTTTCCAGTTCTACCTCCAAATTCACTTTCCACAAAATAGCTAGAGTGACCATTCTTAAGTGTCAATCAGTGTAAGCTCCTGTCCTGGAAGAAAAGTCCATCTCCCTACCATGGTACCCAAAGCCTTCCACAATCTAACTAGCACTTCCGTATCCAGCGTGCTCCATTCTCTCTGACCTGGTGACTCGACTCTTGCCACATGTCTTTCTGTTCCTGAACTTCACTTGTACCTGAGGGGACGTGCACCTGCTTTCCTCCTGCGTCCTATGTCCCTCGGAGCTTTGACGGGCCTGTTCCGTTTCTTCAATGTTGACTCAGACATCACCTCTCCAGAGAAGCCCTCCCGCACCACCCTGTCCTAACATATAGCTCGATCTGCACCTCACTTCCTGCTGTCACATAATCCTGTTCATTCTTTTTGGTGAAATCATCAGACTCTATAGTATAAGCAGCCCGTGTAATTGGCTTGCTTGCTTATTTCCTAGCATCTACCCCATGGGGGCCATGTGAGCTCCAGAGGGCGGGGACTTTGTCTATCTTTTTTATTTCTGCATTCCCAGTTCTTGGCACCGTGAGCAACATACATTAAGTGCTTATTATGTTTTGCTAAATTAATTAATGGACCAACACCTAGATTAAGAAATAGAAAATACTATGCTTTTCCATAGACTCATATAACTTCTGAAGGTTAGGGGCATAATTGATCCTAAAGATTATGTGGCCCACATTCTTATTACTTAATAGATGAGAAGACTAGGCAAGGAAGAAAGCTCCAGATCGTATATGTATTGCTAACCTCTGGTATGGAATGTTCCTCTCAATATTCATCTCATATTTTAACACTTACCTGGAAAGTGGCCTCTTAATTAAGAAGCACTATATACATAATTCTAGCTAAATATTGCCTCATAAAAATATACAGTATCCATCATTCTGAATGTTGAAAAGTCACATGGCCATTTTCTCTTGCTTATAAGCAAGAATCTTTCAGAATATCCCAGCATACCAGGGATCCAGTCATCCTTTTTTTTCTTTTTTTACTTCCCCAAGAATTTTGCATGAACATCCATCATCCTTCATGAGATGTTATCAAGCCTTCATTTCCAGATCCTGAAAGCCAGAGTCCAAACATCCTGTGACCAGCTGGGAATTTGCTCTAAGCTATCATGAGTCCCCAACATCCATAATTTCCTCATGGAGACAGATGTAAAAACTGTATGCCACGTTGGTTCCATCTTGCAAGGCAGCATGTACAAACATAATTGCTGCTTTTTTCATAGCCATTCTAAGGGATTAAAGGAGAGGGAGGAAGATGGGAATCCATAGGCATCACACATGTTTTGGTGATATTTTGAAATCGCCATTGCTAATGAATTCCTGTCGCTTTCTTATTCTTTTTTTGTAACAATTTTACACAACATATTCATTCAAAGTGTATGATTCAATGGCTTTTAGCTATTCATGGCATTGTACAACCATCACTACAATCAACTTTAGAGCTTTTTAATCACCCCCCCAAAAAGAAATCATACACCCTTTAGCAGTCAACCCCCAATCTCCCCAACCTCCTCCCTTCCCTACTCTGGGTAATCACTAATCTACTTCTTTCTAGATTTGCTTATTGTAGACATTTCATATAAATGAAATCATACAACCTGTGGTCTTTTATACTAGTTTCTTCCTATTAGCATAATATTTTCAAAGTTTATCCACATTGTAGCATGTATCAGTACTTCCTTTCTTTTCATTGATGAATAGCATTTAATTTCAGGGATATACCACATTTTATTGACCTATTCATCCATTTATCTCTGGATTCAATTTATCTGGTACATTGATGTATACATTTTTGCAACTCCCAGGTTTTTCTGAAAGCAGCTGAACTATTTTACATTCCCATTTATATGAGCATTCCAAAGTCCTTTCCTACACATTATCTTCTCTCTCTCTCTCTCTCTCTCTTCTACGTAGCAAAAGACAAACAGAAGGCTCATTACCCCTCTCCCCCTCCTCTACCTTCTCCTTCTCCCTCTCCCTCTCCCTCTCCCTTTCCCCCTCCCTCTTTTAATTATAGCCATCCTAGTAGGCATAAAGTACTATCCCATAGAGTTTTGGTTTGTATTTCCCTGGTGATTAGTGATGTTGAGCATCTTTTCATGTGTTTATTGGCTATTCCCACATTTTCTTTGGAGCAATGTTTATCGAGATTCCTTGGTTCTTTAAAAATTAGATTATTTGTCTTTTTACCAGTGAGTTGTAAGGATCATTACTCTGTTGCTTTCTTGCTAATGCTTTTAGATTGTAATTTAGAAAGTTAAATGTATATTTTAGTTTAGTTTATATTTTTGTATAATTGATATCAAAGAATAGAAGTATTTCTGTATAACTCTTCTCATCTCCTACAATTCCACATATTTCCATTGACATGTCTACATTTGTATCACACATTAAAACCCGTGTATGGTCATTGCTTATATTAGTAAACAGCAAGGTTTTGAGTGAATTGTCCACTTGTCTTTAATCCAAAGTGTAGAAAACCTTAGAGCTATAGAGAACCAACTTAATTGTCTACTATTTGGTCCTGAGGCGTGTTTGAAGTCATACTCATTTGAAATTGGTTCAGTAAAAAAGCAGAATAAAACATCAGGGCACATAGTGAGTGCTCATCAACTGTTGATTGAAGGAATACAATGCGCACGAGGCATTTGCAAGGCGTGAGGTTTTAAGTGCTTGGCTTTTTTTGTTTAGAAAAGCAGATGAAGGGGTAGAATTATTTCCTTCTTGATCAGAGAGCTGTTGACCTTCTGAAGTTAGAGCCAATAATACTTCTGCCTTGATAGTCCTGAATGTGTGTCTGCCTTCTGACAGGGAGAGGTGCTTATCTGCAGATTGACAGTCCTATCTACAAATGGGTTCAACCCCCAATCCAGGTCAATAGTACACGCATAAGAGAGTTTATCTAGTTCTGGGAAGAAAGATCTAAGTCAGATAAGATTATCAGACTTACTGCTTACTCAAAGATCTAGAAGAATGTTTAAAAAGTACTTATCCAACAGTTAATTCCATTGCCCTTGCTGTTAGCATTTACACTCTAAAGATTAACTACATCCTGCACATTTCCTTTGTTTCTACTCATGGTTGCCTGCTCATTGTTTATTTTTTGGTCAGATGCAACTATCTACACTAATAAAAGAGAAACATGCAAATTGGTGTCACTCTGTCACACCCACCAGCCAAGCAGGATGAGTATGCAAATTAACCCAACCAAGATGGCAGTTAATTTGCATATGTAGATGCCAAATGAAGACTGAAGGCTATGGCCTGAGCAAAGACTGAATACTGAAGAAGACTAAAGACTGAAGAGGCTTCGCTTCTCTGCTGCGGCCAAAGTGGAGAAGCCTCCAGGCTTGGCTTCTTCGCTGCTGCCAAAGTGAAGGCCTGGGTCCTGGGTGCCAGAGGAAAACCAGTGCCGGCAGCCAGGGGAAGGAAGGCCTATTGCATGAATCTCGTCCTGCAATGGGCCTCTAGTAAGTCATAAAAAGGGACAGGACTTCAATTTCTACAACATCTTAGCTGTTTAATTGTGGGCAAGTCACTTAACCTCTCTGAGTTTTAGTTTTCCCTTCCATAGATTTGAGATGCTAAATATAACATGCTTTATCCCTCCCTTCCAGGATTGTTGTGAATATTAATAGAGATAATATGGGAGAGCACTTCGCAAAATGCTAAACTCAAAACAAATATTAGTTGTATTTCTTATAATTGTTTGGTAACCTCAAATCAACCCATTAGTTTCTTCTTCTTCTTCATATTCTTCTTCTTCTTCTTCTTCTTCTTCTTCTTCTTCTTTTTCCTCTTCTTCTTCCTCCTTCTTCTTCTCTTTTCCTTCATAGTTATTGTTAATGTGACATTTGAAAAGAATTTGTAACAAATTACTGAAATAAAATTTGGAGATAAATGGCTGATTCTTTATTTATTATTATTATTATTATTATTATTAAATATATTTTTACTGATTTCAGAGAGGAAAGGGGAGGGGGGGAGAGATAGAAACATCAATGATGAGAGAGAACCACTGATCGGCTGCCTCCTGCATGCAGGTTTGAGTGTCTTTAATTATCTAGCTTGTCACTTGTGGGG
>NW_006300017.1:959623-959895 GCF_000327345.1 Myotis davidii
CCACTTGTACCTGAGGGGATGTGCACCTGCTTTCCTCCTGTGTCCTATGTCCCTCGGAGCTTTGACAGGCCTGTTCAGTTTCTTCAATGTTGACTCAGACATCACCTCTCCAGAGAAGCCCTCCCGCACCACCCTGTCCTAACATATAGCTCGATCTGCACCTCACTTCCTGCTGTCACATAATCCTGTTCATTCTTTTTGGTGAAATCATCAGACTCTATAGTATAAGCAGCCCGTGTAATTGGCTTGCTTGCTTATTTCCTAGCATCTAC
>NW_006300017.1:962342-983478 GCF_000327345.1 Myotis davidii
TATTATTATTATTATTATTATTTGCTCTTTGATTCTTTTCTGCTAACACAGAACATAAGAGAATTTGGGGGGAAAAAATTGGTCCTACAGGTAATAGATATCACTTTTGTTGATGGTGGCAACATGGAAACATGCCAGAAATAAGAGATTGCCCTAATTTATTCCACTTGAAATGCCACAGGCGGTGAATGACCACAGAGACAATATTTTCCAGGAAATGAAAACCACTAATGGGCATTATTTGAGTAATTTCAAATACTTTCATGATAAACACCTGCTCCTTTTGGAAACAGATTACATGTTGATGTTTACCCATTTATATTTGTATGCTGCTGAGCCATCTGACAGCACTCACTAAATAATAAATAATGATAATAATAATAATCCTGATCCAAAAATCTTCAGGAGGGGAAAAAAAAGTGTCATATCTTGTAAAAATTGGATCTGGCTCTTTAAATTGAAGATATGCCATTAGTGAAGATAATCCATTTATTTCTGACTCAAAGAAAATGCCATTTTAAAAATTAAAATAATGACAGTAGTCAATGTATTTTATGGCCCACAATAAAATGAAAAAAAATGAGGACAGGGGCCACATGTGTCCTCTGTGGTTATATTCTTTTTTAAAAAATATATTTTTATTGTTTTTTTACAGAGAAGAAGGGAGAGAGATAGAGAGTTAGACACACTGATGAGAGAGAAACATAGATCAGCTGCCTCCTGCACACCTCCTACTGGGGATGTGCCCATAACCAAGATACATGCACTTGACCGGAATTGAACCTGGGACCTTTCAGTCTACAGGCTGATGCTCTATCTACTGAGCCAAACCAGTTAGGGCTGTGGTTATATTCTTCAGCACACTTAGTATATGCTCAATAAGTATTTGTTATATGAATGAAGTATGTGGTCATACCAAATCAGCAATGGTCCCAAGGGATAGCAAAATTATAGACCAGAATACTTCAACCTTTTTCCCCCCTCTCTCTAAGTTAAAGCAATCCTAAAGACTTCCTAGAGCTTAACTGATCAGCCAACACAAATTTGAGGCAGTCATTTGGGAGTTGAAATGTCTTTGAAAGAAAGTTTAGTTTTCAAATATTCATGGGCTGCTGAGATCAGTGTACACCTGTGTCTCAGCAAATTGAAGAAAGAACTAAATAGGATCAAGGAAAATAAATGGATGAGGAACAAGGGGGCTTAACTACTTCTTCATAATGACTTCAGGGTTTACTGCACCAAGCCAGGTGCAGAATTTCCTGAACTCCCTAAATCGATTCTGCCCCTGAGCCTTGCAAGGTGTTATTAGTGGATTTCTTACCCACCTCGGTGATTTTAATATCAGCTAATGCGTCCTTTCCAGCAACTTCTCATTCTGACTCCTTTCTTTCTCTCTCTCTCTCTCTCTCTCTCTCTCTCTCTCTCTCTCTCTCTCTTCTCCTTGGAAACTCTGATGACTGGGCTTCTCCCCTCCACCCAACAATTCTTGCAGAGACTCTTGGGAGATGCTCATGCATATTCATCTTTGCAAAGATGGCAAGACTAAATTAAAGCTTCTTGGTGAAGGCTATTTTCTCACTTGCTTGCCAGGCAAACTGCTCCTTGACACCAGAGGGGTATCGTGGCAATCTAAGCTCTAACCCCTATGCGTCTCAATGGCCTGGAACCAGACTTTCAAGTAAAAAAAAAAAAAAATACTTTGCCCCTTAAAAGCACTGCTCACTAAAAGATTTATTGACAATCAAATATGGTGCCTTCCCTTTGAAGCAAAAGCCAGAATAGAGTAATGAAAGAAAAGGGCAATGTGAACGAGGAGATTAAAAACAGCTTCGACCCCACTAGGATTAGAGAAAATAAAAGAAACACCACTTTGTGAGCCAAGGCGCATTATCAACTGCCAAGTTGCACTGGGTGGGGCACTTGTAATTGATGAGCATCTGGAATACTACGGGGCTATTTGTTTACATGACTGAGCACAGGGACCAATTCCTGTAACTTCAGTGACCCCAAAGCCTTCCTGGAAACAGGCGGGCTTCTGTGTACAGCTTGACATTATCCACCCTTTTTGATAAAGACGGGCGCAGAGACCACACAGCTAAGGAACCAGTCAACTGGCAATGACTTGCCTTGAGTGTGTTGTCTTGCTCCAAGTCAGCATGCTGCTACCAATGTGCTATCTTGATTAAACGGGGTTAGGCTTTTCCCACACAGAGAGATGGAATCCAACATCAACACAACCTTTTGTACTCACTACAAATAATACAGCATGTTACCAGGAGGATTTTCCTCCGCTAGCGTACCTCTCTCCTTCTCAGCATCCTGATACCCTCAGGGTATATCACATCCTTCGCATCTTGCTCTGTGAAATTGGAAAGGGTTTGAGAGGCGTAAATAAAGTAACACTTTACTTCTAGAGTGACACATTGTCCTTCATCTAGGAAAGGATCAGCTCATTGGGAAAAGATGATTAAACCTTAATATGCTCACTCATTAAGGGCAGGAACCATGTCATTTCAGTTCTGCACCAAATTCAGCACATGGCACCTGCCTAATCAATGTGACAGTGGGAGAGCCAGCAGAATGCTAAGCCTGCTGCGTGGACTCATTGCCACACCTCACTGCTTCTCGGGGGTGACTAAGGTCCGGAAAGGCCCGGATAATGAGCCATTCACTGCAATTAGCTGGGAATGACTAAGCCAGGAGCTAGCCGGGAATTCAGGTTGGTCATGGAGCTCTTCTCTCTGGAAGGAAGACAAACGGTGTTGATGGCAGTGAACTGGAGCCAATTGCCAGGCTGCTGCTGAGGGTACTGATTTAGCGAGAGCCTGACACCCAGCCTCTGAGTCCCCAGCTCTCCCTCAAGCGCCCCTGTGTGATTGACTTACTGTTCCCTTGTTTAATGGGACAAGCGTGATCTGAGTGGAAGGGCTCCCAAATCAGCATTTAACATGTAAGTAATGGAGAAAATAGGTATCTTCTCTGGGAAGTTCAGACAAATAGAAAAGGCGTTCCAGACATTACAGTTTCTTTCATGCACAGCTGCCAGGCATACCTCAGAGCACAATTAGCAACCCAGATAGTTGACCAATTTTTAAGTGACTCCTCCCCGACAGCCACACACTTTAGCCAAGTGGAAAAATGAATAAAATTGGCATTTTAAAACTTTCCTGAAATACACACAAAAAAAAAATCACTTGAGCATCCTTCCAAAATGAGGTTGAAAGAATTGTGTCTCATTCAATGATCTATATATTGATGGCTGTCATGACACTGTTTAAAAACCCTATTCCATTGTGTTACAGGTTTTTGCATAGTAACTTCAAAACGAAGTGGGGAGATGTTTTTAATAACAATGTGTGTGTGCCCAGGTGGCGTGGCTCAGTGATTGAGTGTCGACCTATGAACCAGCAGGTCAGGGTTCAATACCCAGGCAGGGCACATGCCCAGGCTGCAGGCTCAATCCCCAGTGTGGGGCATGCAGGGGGCAGCCGATCAATGATTCTCTCTCATCATGGATGTTTCTATCTCTCTGTCCCTCTCCCTTCTTCTCTGAAATCAATAAAAACGTATTTAAAAAATAATAACAATATGTGTGAAAAATGACCAAGAATTTTATAGTATTATCACAGCTCTGAGTTTAAAAAGGGAAATTATGGTTTAAAATGTACATTTATTTACCGATTTTATTTAGTTTACATACCAGGTGTGTAAACAAGAAAAGTATGAAAACAAAAGAAATAAGACTCCCACTCCACTCTGGTCAGACTACGTCTGGAACGACAAGTACCAGAGGCCTGTACAAACCAGGGGTACTGGGCAGAGAACAGCCAGATGGAGAGGGGCCTAGGCTTCGGCTCCAGATGGATCTGAAGAAGAGCCATGTTAAGAGAAACAACACAGTTGCCTTTGAATAAGTGAAGAGCTCTGTGTAGAAGTGAAATCCCATTTGCTCTATCTGGCTCCTGAGGTGGAACTAATATCAGTGGGTGGACTTTCCTGGGAGACCATGGAATCACATGGAAGGAGGCCCATCCAAAGCCATGGCTACACACAGCCGCAGAAGTGTTATGGAACAGAAATATCCTCAGGAAGTTCAAAAAGGGTCTATTTGAGGACTTGACAGGCAGGTCATAGAAGACATGCCTCTTAGATTGGGAACATATTAAAAAGTGAGCTATACTTTTTATTCCAATCAGGACAGAATATGAATCTCTGAAATTCATCTCCTCGTATCTTAATATAGCTTCTATGAGAAGATACCTAACTCATGGCATTTAAGTAAAGAACTTACTCCCCCGTATGCAAAGTATAAACAACAGGATAGATAAGAAAACAGCAGGATTCTTTCTCGGAGGAAAGAAACGCATGTGACAGCGGAGAAGAGGACAGATCTCACTGGGGCAGGCTAATTGAAAAGAACAGAGGCTCTCATTTATACAGCGTTTGGGGCACACAAGTCTTCCAGGGCAGAATAACATCAAGAACATAACGAGAATGGTCTGACCTTAGTAAGGAAGTGGGGGAGATGGTGAGTAACAGAATTTTAGGCAGAGATCTTGAGAGGATCTGAGAATAGCTTCTTACTTAAAATTAGTTCTGGGGGGAAAACAAAGAGAAAAATACCGTACTTCTATTGGTTACCTTTGAAAATTATCTTTGCTTCCATTATTCTTTTACAAGATGTGTGTGTGTGTGTGTGTGTGTGTGTGTGTGTGTGTGTGTGTGTGTAACTATTTGCTATATTTACATACATAGTTTTAAGGCATTTAAAAAAAAAAGGCTCACTGCTCATTGTTCTAACACAGACCCTTGAGGCTCCAGTCAGCTAGTGATGGAAATCCAATAGTGCAGAAGAGAGGGAAACAGCTAGCTAGGCAGAGGAGCTAAACTAACTTACACCTCTACCTCTTAAGACAACGGAGAGGAGAATGCACGTCATAGCTATTTCAATGCTGATTTCAAGAAACCTCGGCTCTGCCTCCACATTTTCATCCTTCCCAAGTTTTCACAAAGTATGAAAGGCCCAAGCTGCTCTTCATTACAGATTTGAATCTTTAGTACCTTAGCAACACCTTGTTCTAATGTTTAATTAATGCAAACCACCAAAATATCATTTTGTAGTTTCTTATCTCTTGTCTTTTTTGAGATTAAAAAAAAATGATCTTCAAGTCAACTTGAGTCAAGTCTCCAAGTTCATATATTTCCTGTTTATCATGAAATCCCCACATTAGTAAGAAATCTAACACCCAGGGGACACTCGAAACATAGTTCTGAAATTAAAGGAGAAAGTGGATCCATCTCTATGCTGATTCTAGACAGGGCTCCAAAAAGATGAGTTGTTAACAGCCTGGATACAGCCTATCTTTTCAGGCTCCTTCATACTACGGCCCAGCCCATGCCCTGCCGCCCTCCATCCATCATCCCCCAGACAAGCTCCATTTGCCCCCAGCCTGTGCACATGCTCAGTGCGGAAGTCCTCTGGCCTACCTACTTTCCATGAACCAGCTCAAGGACCATCTCTCAGAAATCAGCTGAGACTGCTGTGAGAAAAGGCTAGAGAAAGAGGATAAATAACTTGCTCAAGACCACAAAGCCAGGAGGTAACTTCTGGTGGACTTTGAATTCAAGCTCAGTCTAATACCAAACCTCGTGCTTTCAGGGGTACACCTTCCGAGCAAGTTACTCAGTCTCTCTGGACCTCGAGTTTGCTCATCTGTAAAACAGGATAATGCCTTGCAGTAATGTGAGGGCAAAATGAACAGAGCACTAACCCAGAATCCCCCTCGTTCTAAAAGGAAGGGTGTGAGCTCCCTTTGCTGCTGTTCCCCCTCAGCCAGTCCCTTGGAGTGTCTATTTGGCCAAGAGTGAGTAGTAGCCTTGCCTCGCAGGTGAGGGCCATGAGGGGCCTGGAAGGCAAGGAGGGATGAAGGACTTTGGGGCTCAGCTCAGAGTCTCTCTCTCCAAAGAACTTGCCTATCTCAAAATTCAGCCGATAGGTACTTGTAAATTATGGTTTGTTCATCTGCAAAACAGGATAATAATGCCTTGCAGTAATGTGAGGGCAAAATGCACAGAGCACTAACCCAGACTCCCCCTCGTTCTAAAAGGAAGGGTGTGAGCTCTCTTTGCTGCTGTCCCCCCTCAGCCAGTCCCTTGGAGTGTCTATTTGGCCAAGAGTGAGTAGTAGCCTTGCCTCGCAGGTGAGGGCCATGAGGGGCCTGGAAGGCAAGGAGGGATGAAGGACAGTGGGGCTCAGCTCAAAGTCTCTCTCTCTCTCCATAGGACTTTCCTATCGCAAAATTCAGCCGATAGGTACTTGTAAATTATGTATATGAAGATGTGGAACTGGGAGATGAATTATCAGGAGGGGTAAACAGTCAGCAATCGCAGCCCAGACCTGTCTGTGAACTGTAAAATTCTGACTTTGGGGAGGCCAAGTTAATGAGGCATTACCATAGCGATCTGTCAGGTTATGCTGAGTGCTTTTAAATAACATCATTTCTATTGATTTCAGGACAGTTTTAAAAGGTGCAATGGAAAAAGGCACTTCTTTCATCTTACCAGGGAGCTGGCATCATCAATTAGCAAGTATTTAAACTATGCAAAAATATATATTCTGGAAATGAAAGAACAAGCTAGAGTTAAGGCAAGGTTATTCTCTGAATGCCAAATGGAAAGAAAAGGAATAAACTGGTCCTTTGTCTTACTGTGCAAGTTGTTTGTAAACCCAAATTTGAAAATTCTATTTAGATATTCATCCAAGTGGGTAGCATTTCCCCAGCTTCATAAGCCTAGTCTCACTTCCCTGTTATTCTACGTATGAAAAAGGACTGGATTAGCTGGCTTTTAAAGTATAAGATGCACAGCAAATATTTATAAAGATGGATATTCTAACACCTGGGCACAAAGGAAGATGTATAGGTCTGACCCTTTATCCTTCCCCTGCAGCCTGATCTGGACCACACAGCGTGGCCTTTACCGAAAATCTGCAAAACCCACACAAATGCAACAGAACTACGCTTCCTGAAGAGCAAAGTGGGCCTTTTTCAAAGGGCAGGGAAGTGGCAGGTTAGGTACCAGAGAGAACGCTCGAGCCCCTCCAGCCGTGGTTTCTCAGAAGCATGAACATCAGACGCCATCGCTTCATAGTGACCTTCAATTCGTTTAGGATAAAGAAATATCACTCTTCGTATTATCCCTTGTGATTCAGAATCCCAGGAAGATGCCACTGTGTGTACGTTATAGTTTGTGCTGATAAACTTAGCAAGAGCAAAGCACAGAGAGGGAAAGGCAAGGCTACTGGATTCCGGGAGACCTGAATTCCAATCCTGACTCTTGGTAGATGAGACAGTGTGATGGGAGATGAGGCCAGCCCTCTCGTGCAAATCCTGCCTACGGATACGTGCGAGCTTTAAAATCTTGGACAGGCCATCTATGCATCTTTGCTTTGCTTTGCCTGTTGCTTGTCTGTGAAATGGATATTCTGGTAGGGTTGTAAGGAATGCAAGAGTTAATGCACATAGAGGATTTCAAACGCCACCCATGCCCACGATAGGCATTTAATAACTGTTGCTTTCCTCTGTAAACCAGGGATGATGATAATGCTAGTCATACTCCAGAAGGTTGTTGTTTTAAGGCTTAAATGAGACAATGCCCCAAAGATGCTTAGCCTACTGCCTGGCACAGTGTAAATGGGCCAGGGATGGGGAGCCATTGCTTTTAGAGGTCAGAGCAATGAAAGGCAATGAGTAACACGTGTCAGACTTGTATCTGCCTGCACCGCCCTTCCTTCAATGGCATTGACACACTTGGTTCTGTATCTGCTACCAAGAAGCCGGGAACTTTTAAGAGATTGCATAACTCCTGGAGTCCTCAGTTTCCTGAGCTATAAAATGTAAAATCTAGATCAGCGGTTCTCAACCTGTGGGTTGTGACCCCTTTGGGTTTGAACGACCCTTTCACAGGGGTCGCCTAAGACCATCAGAAAACACATATATAATTACATACTGTTTTTGTGATTAATCACTATGCTTTAATTATGTTCAATTTGTAACAATGAAAATACATCCTGCATATCAGAAATTTACATGACGATTCATAACAGTAGCAACATTACAGTTCTGAAGTAGCAACGAAAATAATTTTATGGTTGGGGGTCACCACAACATGAGGAACTGTATTAAAGGGTCGCGGCATTAGGAAGGTTGAGAACCACTAATCTAGATAATCTAAGGTACTTTCCTCTGGGAAGCTGCTGGATGCTAACTCTCCAGGTAGAGTGCTCAGGGTGTGTTAAAAGAGGAAGGGAACAAAGAATTTCTCTTCTCCATCACTCTCTCTGAACACCCTGTGCTCCTAGAAGCACTTGCACCTCTAAGCCATTATGTGGATAAAGGCCAATGGCTTTGAAAGGCCATTGATAGGTAAGCCCAACAACCAAGTACCCAGTGTGCACCTGAGAGTCCATGGGGCCGACCCAAGTGCGTAGCCTCTTGAGGCATCTTCTCTCCCTGCATCACAGGTCTGCTTATTTTCCAGCTGCTATCCCCAGGCCCAAAATGCAAACAAGACATTTAGGAACTCAGAGAATTCTTCAGGTCCAGCCGAGATGTGAATGAAAAGATCACACACAATGGGCCCTGGCTGCTTCCGCTCAAGTACACAGGGCACAGTGATTGGCTGTCAGTGACTCTGCCTGGAAGGTTAGGGGAGCTCAGGGTGCTGCGTTTAAGTTTAACCTTAACCTTAACCTTAACCTTAACCTTAACCTTAACCTTAACCTTAACCTTAACAAATTCCACATGTCCCTGCAGCAAGTCCCGTCATCTTCCAGAGGAAGCCATATAAGTTTCAGTTCAAATCAAAGGCTTTGATATTCAACAAATTCACAGGCTTTAAGTCAGACCATTGGCAATAGAATATCAGCATGTAGACGCTTCTTCTAATGATAGTCCGGTTTAAAGGCTCCGGATGGTATGGCCTTGGTGCCAACTTTGGATCTGCCTGGATTTCTGTGATCTCCCTAGGCCTGAGCCTTTCCATCTGTAAGATGGCAGAGGTTGGGGAGGGTCAGTAAAACTAGATGACCCCTGAGATTCCTTCGCCTGCTGATGCTAACCATATGTTCACTCAGAGGAAACGATTGCTTAGCCAGCTATTGGCTGTCGGAGGAAGAGGCACCATAGCTCTGAGGTGGGGTAGGCGCATTCTCAGGAGGCAATCTCCACAGAGAAAGGCAGACTGTCAAATGCAATTTTGAGGCTCAGGCTTCTGGAGGCATTGCTGTCACTGCAATTATCCTTTAATATGAGACGACCAGCTATCCCTTATGATGTCCTCACCTGTCATCACTCCCCCCCTCCACCCCTTCTGCAGCCATAAATCCTGTGGTATGCACCTCCTCCCAGCCATGCGTCTGCACTCATGCTGATCTTCTGCCTTGGAAAATATTTCCTCTCCTCTGTACCTGTCTACTTAGCATCTCCACGCCGTGTAATTAATACCCAAACTGCATTAACTACCGTGTGTCCCCTATACTGAGACCCCAGAGCATCTTATACTCTTTTTTAGAGATTTACTGATTTTTTTGAGAGAGGAGAGAGAGAGAGAGAGAGAGAGAGAGAGAGAGAGAGAGAGAGAGAGACATAGATTTATTGTTCCACTTATTTATGCATTCATTGGTTGCTTCTTGTATGAGCCCTGACCAGAGATCAAACTTGCAACCTTAGCTTACTGGGACGATGCTCTAACCAACTGAACTACCCAACCAGGGCCTATACTTTCTTTATTCAGAGCACCACCAACCTATCTTGTAGTGTTAATTTTGGTGTTGCTCTATTGAGGAAGGGACCCTGTCCATTTATTCACCATTGTATTCCAAGTGCTTAACACTTGCTTGACACATAGGAGGCACTCAATAAGCACTGTTGTGTAGTATTGTGTTGTGTAGTATTGTGTTGTGTTGCATTGTGTTGCGCTTTGTTGTAATATGGAATGTAAATACAAGAGTAGGTGAATTACTGTAAGGAAGACATCTGTACAGTATAGAGGGGCAACTGGACCACAATTAAAAAAGAAATAAGAACTTTGAAACTCTCTGGAGTCAACTCTGAGCATAGGAGGTGGCCCAAAGTAACTCATTAAAGCTCTTAGTCACTCGGTTTTTGAAGGAATAGATTGCAATGATAAAGTTAGAACAAGTATTATAACCCTAGCCAGTTTGGTTCAGTGGACAGAGCATCAGCCTGCAGAATGAAGGGTCCCGGGCTTCATTCTGGTCAAGGACACATGCCTGGGTTGTGAGTTTGGTCCCCAGTTAGGGGCCTGCAGGAGGCAACCGATCAATGCTTCTCTCTCATCATTGATGTTTCTATCTCTCTCCCTCTCCCTTTTTCTCTGAAATCAATTAAAAAAATATATATCTTTTAAAAAAAGAAGTGTTTTAATAGGGCACCATAAATATAACAGCAAGGCTGGCTAGCCACATATCTGTACTCATGAATAAGAAAAAGGTGGTCTTTGATGCATATTTGATGCATCTCACCTTCTATTTACCCTTCTCTGCTGTTAAGCCTTGGAAGTGCATCTTTTTGTATTCCTTAACAGCAGGATTTACAAGTGTTGGCTATCCCAGAAGAACGCCAGTGTGAATAAAGGACGCTACACGATGGAAAAAATATCTAAAGCAATGACCTTCTTGAGGATCAAAGGAATATGTTAAGGGCTGGAGCAGGTTAGAGTTCAGGGTATGGGACTCTCCACTCCCTATAAGTCATGCCACCTCCTACTCCCTGTTCTAAAAGCTCATAAGGCAGCCTGCTTTAACATCTCTCATTGGTGTCTCAGAACCAAACCTACTCAGTCTTGGGGAAAATGCATATTTTTATGGGAACAAAAACAATAAATAAAAACCTACCCGAAAAGCTATCCTAAATCCTCTCCAGTTGACTACTTCGTATCATAAATTTTATTGATCAAGAATGGCTTTCTTAAGCCCTCCCTCTCTTCCCCCCAGTCAATGCCAGGCTCTTAATATGCATTCTTGAAGTACTGTGCTCTCTTCTTCATCATATCACTTAATTAGAGCTGTAATGAAACACTTATTGGTGGTAATTATTTGTTTAATATCTATTTTCTTCTGTGATCGATTAAAAACAATACGAGCATAAGGACTGTGTGAGCGTGTTTACCCCTAGGATCCCCGCATTCTGTGTGATTCCTGCAATGGAACAGATGCCCAGAAAGTTTATGTCCATTGAATGATGATCAAACGATACGATTTTTCAGTATCGAGAGGTTTAAGAATGAAAGACTCACATCCCGCATAAGAAAAGGCACACTTGTCAGCGCAGCTGCCCTAAGGCCAACTTAGGTTGGAAAATAGAAATGTGAGTATGTGTACTCTGAGGTAGTTTCACAAATAGCACACTTATCCAGAAATGCATTAGGGCAAACACTATCAATTTGAATTTGAAAGCCATGATATCAGTCTTCAGAGGGAAAGTACTAGTGGAATATGTAACATTATATTCTAGGTATTTTGCTTTTGATGTTCCTCTCTTCCCCACCAGATCAAGAATCTGTTAGAGGAATATTGCTCACCAGGTCTGCAGTCGCCCTACACCTATCACAGTGCATGGCAGTGGATAACAGACTGGAATGAAGTTTTTGTTGAATGAATGAATGAATGAATGGAGGATAAATAAATGATCCAAAGATACCTAAAGAGGAAAGCTACAAAGGTGAGCCCAGACTGTAAGGCAGAAGTAAGTTAGCCATTAATGCCTTCATGTTCAGTATGGAGAAACAGGATATGTGTTTCTAACTGAGTTCCCACCTCTATTTATTATTAATAAATGGCTTCCATAATAAACATGACTTTTCTCAGAAACCTACTAGATTTTCAAGGGGAACCAACAGCTGTGATGAATTGGGGAGAGAGAAAAAAATATAGTAGCTCTCTCCAGAGCAGGTGCCTTTCAATTTAGATTAAGTATGCATGGACACACACAGACACACACACACACACACACAGACACACACATGCGCTTCAGCAACAATCCACAGAGCCTCTTTCCACATGTGCCTGACAGATGAAGCGGGGCTGGAAGGCACCTAGTTGAGCCAGCCTGTCACTCATCATTTCGCTCATGATGGGGAAATGAAGTCCATTTCCAAGCAGCCGGGAGCACAGAGTAATTGGGCTCTCCAAAGTCTTTTGCACGTAATTTTCTCAAGTTGTATTTATTTTTTTAAAGAATTAACTCTTAGCAGTTGATGGACAGAACATGCAAAAAATGAAGGCCATGGACAGGGTGATAAAGAAGATGATGCGGCTGCCCCTTGCTCTTCTCCCTGTCCTCTCTCCCCCCAGCCCCTCTGTACTCTCTACCCGCTTCCAAGCATGCCCAGGGGCAGGATTTGCAGCTCTACTCTTACTGGCACAACAGTGAGCCATGGACCAGATTCCTTCTCCTAGTCGCTGCCTGTGTTCTCTCTCTGGGAACTTCCCTGGAGATTTTCATTGTGACAGGGCCTGCTTTGGCTGCCTCCTTCTTTTCTCCCTCCTTGCTGCCTCCTTCATCCCCAGTCCCACCATCATGGAAGCAGCCAAGGAAATGGTTTTACAGGAGTTGGGAGTTTCTACATGCATCACTTTTTTCTTTTCTTTGACGGCAATTATGAGAGTGGAAAAGACTATTTTCTTGTGAAAATAAACCTGGACCCTAACTCAGAAGGACCAGGATTCAAATTCCATGTCTACTTCTTAATAGGTTGATCATCTTAGGAAGTTTCATTCACTTCCCTGAACTTGCTTTATTGAGTAGGCCCCTTTTATGAGGGTTAAATGATAAGCCTACTATAGAGCAAGTACACAGCAAGAATAATTTAGGTCTCTTTAAACCTGTGTCCTCTTGTATCTTGTCCCTCTCCCAAAGTGTTGATCATGGCCACAATTTTCTTACCCTCATAAGAGGAGGGGATCTAGCTAAAAGCAACAGTGAAATAGATATCCAGGTTCCTCTGTCTCTATGAACTACAGGTACCTATTGAGAGAGGTGAAATGAAGTCATTCCAAATGAAGCCTTGCCCACTGTGGCCTCAGCTTTCTACTCATCATCTGGTCCATAAGCTTCTCAAAAGGGGCCAAACATTTCTGTGTCTGAAGTTCAGTGAAGATTCCTCCAGGTTCTGTCTCCTGGTGATGGTTCTCTGGGGCCTGGCGTGGCTGTTCATCATTGTTTCGAGGGCTTCTCAGTGAGACCACAGCATCCTGGGTCCCTACCCTACGCTCCAAACACAGTGCTCTGTTCATTTCTTCAGTGATTGTAACCTTGGAAGTCCCAAGACCTCTCTCTCACACCTGGAACACTGGACTTAAAGCTTTACACTTGTAATATGTTCCCCACCCAACAACACTACATTGTCAGCCATCAGCCTTGAGAGTTTAGAGATACTATTTTTCAAAACATAGTCTGCATATAAGCCAGAAGGGGCATGTGTGTGTGTGTGTGTGTGTGTGTGTGTGTGTGTGTTGGGGGCTATGAAAACCTTGAATCCCCTGAAAGGGTCTGTCTTCAAGCTCTGATCTCACATCTGTAGAGTGGAAAGTAGTTTCCCAGGAGGAACCTGAAGGACTCAGAGGCTGTTCCTGTAGCTGAAACTATGAACCTTACCTGACGTCACCCCAAGACAGGGAATCATCAATGTGGCAAAATAAATAGGCGGAGTAAGTCTGCATTATCTAGCATGTCTTCTACACAATATCTCTTTTCAGTCTCACCAAAGAACCCTATGAAGTAGACAGAGCGAAGGCTTAACGATTTGGTCAGAGTGTGACACACTCACCTGCTCAGGGAGTGAAAGAATAGAGAGTTGAAGCCAAGACTACCCGATTCTAAGATACGTGGTCATGAACACCACCGAGGATGACAACAGCACAAGGAATCTTTCTTGCTCTTGCCCACCCTCCAATCAGATAGCTGTGCAAAAGTCTTCTGCAGCCTGTAAGGCTGGATAGGGTCTGCTTCCTTTCTTCCCCGTTACTTCTCAGGTCATACTTCCTACCTCTGCCTCCACTGCCCCTGCATCCCAGACACTCTGACCACTGTGACGCTCATCAAATATGTCAGATGCTCTTATGCATCAAGACCATTGCAGCCCCATAGTCATCTCCCTCAAAAGTGCTTTCGCCATGCTTGGCCAAGCCCTCACCTTCTTCCAAGATTTGCTCAGGTGTCTCCTTCCCCAGGTAGCCTACCCTGAACACCCGATTGAAATTGCCACCCATCTTCCCCACTCCACTGTACGCTTGATTCCTCTTACTCGGTTCTACTTGTTGAGTTTCTCCAAATACTTATCATCTTCTAACAATCTCTCTGATTTACTTCCTAATGTTTGTGTTGTTATTGTCTGTCTCCTGCTAGTCCAGAAGCTTCCTCACCAAATGGCTGTGTCTATTTCATCCACGTGTCTGGAACAGTATTTGAGTGAATGATTGAACTACGAAATCTCATCTACCCTATTTTTTAAACACTCTGGCAGCCTGCTTTGGCTGCCTCCTTCCTTTCTTAGCAGAACCATGGAAACTGAGCTCAAAGGGACATTAGAGCTGCAAGAGATGAGTATGAAGTTGTGGCTAAGAGAGCATTGGAATAACATTTGATAAATAGAAATTGACAACTAAAGGAAACCTAAGAAATTAGGTTCTGAGAATCTACGGTTCAGTGAACATCCAGCATGCAGGTGTTGGTTTGGTTGTGTGTGTTTTCTAGAGCATAACAAAAAACAAAAACAAAAAATAAACAAAAAAAACCCAGCAAGTTTAGTGTAAGTTTAGTGTTCACAGTTAATTTAGTTAATTTGCAAAGGAAGACTTGCAAAAACAACAACAACCCACAAAACCCTAGAAAATAACACAAAGTTGTATTTCAAAATGCAACTGTGTAGGTATTTGTGTGTGTGATGAGACTACACACAAAAAAAGTTGCATTTCCTTTTTATGTGGCTGAGAGAAAACATAAATATTTAAAAAACAACCCTACAATAATAAAATTAGTAGTAATAAGAAGAATACAGTATTCGCTTTGTAACACCAGGACCATGATTACAGCCCAGCCTTATCCTCTAACAAAGTCTGATTATTCCTCTCCTCTGGGCACCTTCCCTCGTTCTCTGTACTGTCCTACATGGCTCTAGTTCTTCTAACCAGATTCCTGAAACTGAAAAAACTTCCATTTGTCCTCAAAATCTTATGCGCAAGGCATCTCCTGTTTTAGTTCCTTGCACTCTTTCTTCTCTGGCATGTTGGGACATGTATCATGTAGTCATGTGAGGTGGTTGGCTGCAACATTGGCCACAAATACCTCACTTCACTATGTGTAAGCAACTTTCCATGTGACTTTGCTGCTACTCCCAAGAGAAAGTGGGATCTATCTCTTCATCTGCAGAAGCTGGGCTTGGTTACGTGACTTGCTGTTGCCAATGAGATGTTAGCAAATGTGTGGCTAAGAGATGCTCCATGACATGTGCTCATTGGGACTTGCCTGCTTACTGCTCTTGGCATGGTTGTGAATACCAACAGGGAAAAGAGCTTGTGGTTCATAGAGACACAGGACCAAGTCTCCCCATGATCCTAGCTGACATTGAGCTCATGGCTTGGACACGAGTGAGACCATCCAGCCCAGCGAAGCCTTCTGTCAACCAGAGAGATCAGCTAGCCTAGCCCACTCAGCTCACTCATAGAATCCTTGAGAAATAATAAGTGTTTTCTGTTTAAAGCTACTAAGCTGGAGGGTAATTTATTATGCAGCACAAATTAAGTCCTACACAAGATGTAGGTTAGTACCAGAATGGAAGGAATCCATGAGCACATCAAATACAGAAAGTGAGTATTTTTCTATTCTTAAGAAAACTATATGAAAAGCAAGCAAAAGAATGGCCCTCACAGAGCAATACTGATAATAATAATAGTGAGTAATGTATAACCTTCATGTATAACCTCATGGCATAAACAACACTTAACATAGAAAGCAGCTCTGCAGGCCACAAGTAAAGTAGGAAGATGGATATTTCAGAGTAAAATTATCTCAACTGTGATGATCTTCATAAGGAAGCAAAGACATTTTTATAAATTAATTCATAAAATAAGGCACTTTCTAAATAATTCAGGGTAACATATGCTATAAAAATATACTACTCCAATTTTAATAATATATATAAAAACCTAAGCAACCAGCTGACCGGCCAGTAGCTATGACATGCACTGACCACCATGGGGCAGATGCTTAATGCAGGAGCTGCTGAGCAACAGCAACTTTGCAAAGTGTCCTCTCGTACTCCGGGACCCTTCGGGGGATGTCGGACTGCCAGTTTCAGCCGATCCCTGCAGGCCAGGCCAAGGAACCCCACCTGCTGGAGAGACTGCTCATTCTGCACACACTGCCCCAGGGACAGAGGAAGGCTGGCTCCAGGGTGTGTCTGGCCCATCATGCCCAGTCCCCCCGCCACCCCCGCCAGCCACCTTCTAATTAATTTCTTTTCAATGTGCATGAATTTGTGCACTGGGTCACCAGTAATAAAAATAAAAGACCACACCCCAAAGAACCAAATGATTGGGATTTTTTTCTAATTCACTCTTTTAGATTCACAGGCTCTGTGTTTCTGTGTGTGTGTGTGTGTGTGTGTGTGTATTTGTGTGTATATTCTCATCATTTATGGTAGAAAAACATTCCAAAAGCTTAGACTACATCTGTGTACTTTTTGTGGTGTATGTATAAACACATGTACTTATTTTTAATGTGGTTATAATTATTACTGAATTGTAGCTTTTAATGGGAAGATCATTAGGGACATTTAAATCTGACTGCATTTAGCTTCCATTGAGGCTCTGAAATTATTTTGTCCAAATGTTCGGGTTTTGAAAAAAGTCAAATTGTGTGTGTCTCCAATAGTCTTCCTTGATTTTTCAGACTGCTATTTTAAGGCAAATTTAATCCGTATCATTCATACTCATTTACACTTAAATTATACAACTAGAGCTTTTAACAGCCATTTAATGTCCCAGACACCTTTTGAGCTTTTAAAGCGAGCTCCTAAAAGCCTTTTCCATCTCCTCCACCCTCCTCTCATCAGCTTAAGAGGTTGCATTTTGCTCAGAGTAAACAAATTGAATACTGAAACTTTGGGTTATTTTTCCTCCCGGTTTATGACCTATGAATGTAAAGTGGCTTTCAGATGTGACATAACTAATTCTCCCTTCCGGATGAACCAATAGAGGGTGCGTGGCAGATGACACGTCTCGTGAACAGCTCTGTCGCCAACACACGAGGCAATCGGCGGCCTCCTCGTTGGGGATCCAGGGCACATAAATAGATAATTACAAAACCTCAGACTCCTGTGACATTTCTCATCCAGAAATTGCGAGGCTGCCTTTAGAATGGCACAAGCATGTATCTTTAAACTTGCTGTAGACACAAAAAAATACCTAGTTATAGCTTTACGTATTTCTCCCTTTTTACAGATGGGGAAAACTTAAGCCGCTATAAAGCAGAGAGGAAAGGTCCTTCCCCCAGGCTCATGGTCCTCTGAAGCACAAATCAGTTTAAGAAAAGGTCGTATTTTGTGTGTGTGTGTGAGAGAGAGAGGGGAGCAGGAACAGATGGAGAGCGGCAGAGAGGTAGAGTGAGAGAGAAGAGCTGGAGGATTTAAGAATTGCACAAACACCCATCTCTTTGGAATTGCCAGGTTACTGAGAGCTGGAGCTGGACTCTTACGAATTCTAGTCACTATTTTTAGCAAGACAAACCTCCACGCTACTGCTGTGCAGTTAGCACTGCCCTTACAGGTACTGCGTCGTGGACACGTCAAATCAAGTTCACATGCCATGTTCCTAATTCCCTTCACCCCTCTCAGTTCCCATCTCTGCACACAGTGTGCCCCATGGGCCCACCACGACCCGTCTTCGTATCTCCAGATTGGCAGAGAGAGAGAGAAATATCAGAAATGTCCTGGGAAACATGGGGAGGCAGGGGGAGTGATTCATCTGGAAGAAAGCTGGGAACAGGCAAGGCAGGCAGGGGCTAGAATGGCATCAGAGTGTCTCCTTTGATCACTGGAGGGAGCGAAGCCCAGAGGACGGCCTGGCTGGCAGGCTGAGCCTGAGCCCTGAGCCCAGAGGGCTGCCTCTGCCCCTCCTAGCACCGCCCACCCCGCTGCCACCAGGAGAGCAGCTAGAGCCAGTGTTCTGGATCGCTGCCTTTTCCTAATAAGACTTTGCACAAACGGCTAAATGAGGCTGCTTGCCCGGGTGAGTTCAATCCCAGCCCCATTTCAGTTTACCCATTTCCTCAGAATGTAATCTAGCTCCTCACGATCGGATTCCTTCAGGGCCTTGTAACTGATGAATAGAGGCCAACAGCACAGGGTGGGGGGGGCGTGGGGGGCGTATAAGAGAGGGGGGGCCCAGGGTTCAGGTAACACGGAGTCATAGCGCACCACCCTCAGCGGGCACCTGTCTGCAAAGTCCCCGAATATGTGCATTCCCTGCTGCGGGGGGAGATGTCAGAGACTATGTCCCCCAGGCCTCACCTGACACCTGTACTCGCCCTGTGACCTTCCTGCCTCTGAAGAGGCATCTCAGTGACGGGGGCTCCCTCCCCCAAAAGACCCCTTTCCCAAGAAGTGCTCCTTCCCACCCTCGTGACATTCGCCTCCCTGAAACCTTTTCACGGGCTGTCACCTGCACCCTTGTTCTAAACCCCCACAGGGAATTCCTCCAATAAATCCCCCAGTTACATAATATAAATGAGTCATTCTGGCAATAGAAGCAACTTGTTTGAATTTTTTTTTAAAGCAACCCCCTTAGTAGCCGTTCGGATGGGACACAATAGATGGGTTTGTTTGAATGCCTCCAACAGAAAGGCCATGGTCTCTGTGCCGATGTCCACCGCCCGCCCATCACTCCTCATTCTCTCTCCTTTCCATGGATAGAATCGGGGGCCTGTCATCTTGCACCCAGCCCGTGGGCTCGCCAGACCTCCTAAACATGAGGATACCAGACAGTTTCTATGCTTTAAAACACTTGTAATTTAAGCTCAAGGTGGGCACCCAGGCTGGTCAAGGGATGGACACTGACCGGATTGTGCCCAGAGGAACGAATCGGTAGTGGCCACTCCCCCAGCCCAGCCTGGCAGTTGCCAGTACCAACAGGAAGCGGCGGCCCGGATGGAGGGTGCTGGGCCAGCTGGCTGCTGTGGTCCCAATGAGAGGGCCAGTGCCTTTTAAATTTTCCTGTTCGGTGAAGCCCTCTCCCAGCCTCTCCCCGGGGAGATGAGCAAGGACAGACCAATCCCTCCGCACCGCCAGCCTTTCCAGCAGGGCTTTAAGGAGCTTTCCTGCCCTGGGCTGACTTCACTCCTGGCCTGGCTCCTGCAAAGGGGGGTTTGCTGAAGCCCCGTGGCTGGGCTGGCCGTGTCCTCTGCATTCTTACGTTTTATTCCATTATTTCATCTTATTTTCAGTTGAAAAGAAATCATAGAGAAGTGCAGGCTTGGTAAAAATCAAATTGGAATCAAGTTAAGAAGCAGCAGTTAACAACCAACCCAGGCCCTGGCTGGGGTGCTCGGTTGGTTGGAGCGTCGTCCAGATATACCAAGGTTGCAGGTTCGATCTCCGGTCAGGGCACCAGGGCACAAGAAGCAACCAATGAATGCATGAGTGGAACACAAATTGGTGTCTCTCTCTCTCTCTCTCCCTCTCTCTCTCTCTCTCCCTCTCTCTCTCTCTCTCTCTCTCTCTCTCTCTCCCCCCCTTCCCCTTGCTTTCTAAAAATTGATCAATTAAAAAACTAATGCAGAGGTACTTTTGATGTTGAGCTGTGTCTGTGTAACAGTGTGGGAGGGAGATTTACACTTCGTGTTGAAATACAGGGTTTACTGATAGAGAAAGAATGAGGACAGGAAACATTAAGTGATCACCCTTTAGAAGCCAAAAAAATGTCCTTTAGTTCACTAAGGGAGAAATGGTGCATAGCACCTTGCAGTATAGAGAAGTTGCGTTTGAATTGTCCAAAAAGAAACAGAGGCAAAGAAGAGAATCTGAGTTTAAAGGCAGTGAACTGTGTCCTGTGATGGGAACTTGGACAGACTGGTACTGGCTGCATCCAGGCTTTGAGGGGAAGGTAGAATGATTGGCCAGTGACATCTGTGGCTGGGAGAGCAGAGATCCGTCCATGCCATGGCCTGCCCCACTCCGGTGACTGCCTGGAAGTCTGGCGCCATCACTGTTATTATACTTCACTCGAGAGCTGCTAAACTCTGCGCATGGCTTTGGTAGAGCAAGAACCTTAACAAGAGTCACCCGAGGTCTTGGGGATTGGCCCTCATCTGAGTCCACCAGTTCTGCACAGGCCCTCGTTAGAGGCACTGGGACCAGCTGGTCCCAGCATCACACCATGAGGCCCAGTGCCCTGCAAAGTACCTGAGGCCGTATGCCCACACTCCTTTGTCCTTTGTGCAGTAGCCATCAATTTTGTGATTGTATTTCCCTGCTTTAAGGTAGAATTTCAGCTTGTTCTATATTATGCATTTTGCCCCAAACTGTTTTTCTGTCCAGTTGCCTTGACTGTTATCATTGTTAAAGTAATATAAATGGAGCCACTTTTAGGGAGGACCCAGAGTGCCTTACGCATCTTGCTCCTCAAACCTTGGCATATTAACACTGGACAGTATGACCTTGGGACTGAGCCCACAGCAATGCCGTGTCCCAAAGAACTGTCTGCAGGAACAAGACCGCGGTGATTATGACTGCTGTGCTGATGACTACCGGATGAAAATAAAAATAGAATTAGCATCACTCTGCCATGCTATCTGCACCAACAGACATGCCTTCCTTCCATTGACATAACCGTCCCCCTTCCCTTTCTCATAAATGCCCATTGTGTTTGTTTTCTAAGAGAAAGACTATTTGGGTTTTTGCCTGAATCAGTGTCCTGGGTAGTTCTTCTCCTCTTCTCCTGGTCTCCTGGTCTCCTGGTCTCCTCTTCTCCTTCTCCTTCTCCTTCTCCTTCTCAAATCAATAAACATATCCTCAGTTGGGGATTTAAAAAAATTGATAGTCCTAGAATCCTTTGAAGAGA
>NW_006300017.1:983489-995092 GCF_000327345.1 Myotis davidii
ATGATCTCAAATAAATGCTTGCTGCCTTTCACTTTGAAATGCCTTTTTATTTTCAGGCTAACACCATAGATAGGGTCTGGGGTGGTAAGTACTGTTACAATTCATCTTATGAGCAAGTATAAGGGAGGAAGAAATGTGGCTTCTCTCAATTTGCTTCTATATCCAGCTACATACGACCACGAGGCAGCTAGTGCCTACCCCACAAGGCTTGGCTGATAGCGAAGTGACAGCCTTGTGGTTCTTGGAGGCATCCACATGTTGGCAGCAACACCAGGCCAGCAGGTTCCCGTGGGAGAACTCTCTAGACAGAAGGAAAGCATGCCAGACAGGAGGGCAAATGGCTTCTTTATTTGGTCCCCCGTTCTGTCTGAGAGGAGCAGCACCCTGGGTATCTAATGTTGTGTGTGAATCACGTGGGAGTTGGTACATGGAGCTATGCTGAAGGCATCACCTAAGTGCACTGGAAACCAAATGGGGGGTGGGATGGGCACAGACATGCCAGGCTCCTGCTGCTCTTCTGAAGTTTCTGCAGCTGCCCAGTGGCCACAGCTGCCTCTGTTCTCCCAGGGCTTGGAAGTTGTCCACCAGGACCTCTGGGAGAGGCGGGGAAGGTGTGTGGAGTCCCAAAGAGTTGGGAGTCAGAACTTGGAAGCTGACCTTGACCGTCCTGTGACTCCCGGGCATGAAGCAGGCACGAGATGCAAGTCACCGTTAGGGTGCGTCAGAGGAGCAAATCCGACATCTTCTGCCTGCCAGAGGCTCTTCTGATTCCAGGCCTTAAAATCACACAAGTATCCCTCCTCAACCACCACTCACGAATCACCTCCATTTTTAAGCTCCAAACTCCAGGTGCTTCCAGAGGGCCCCACTTCCATCCAGGTCTGTTGACGAACTGTCCGAATCCCCTAGGCCTCCCTGGTGGGTCACATGTGAAGTGGATGGAATCTCAGGATTATATGGCCCTTTTTTTATTTTTATTTTTTGGTCAGAAATGAGAATCTGAAATCTTTTGACAGCTATCATTATGGCCTGAACTCCTTTCTTTTTTTAGATCCCAAACATTTTATAATACTCAGAGGCCTTCTCAGAAGCAGACGCTGTCCCGGTCATGGTTGTCCCAGAGACACTTAGCAATGGTTTGACTACTTATTACTGTTGAACCTTTGATGGGTAAGACTCCATCCACAGCCCCTTAGCAGCTCGGGTCACAGCGCATGATGGCACCGGGATGAAGTGATTGCTCTTAGGAGGAAATGAAATCCTGTTTGCAGAACACCGAGTGGGAGCCAGCTGACACCTCTAAGGAAAGCTGGGTCCCCAAGATAACTCAGCGTCCTGCTCCCCAGCCCCTTCTACAGCACCCTAAAGCCAACCTGTCCATCGCAGGCCAGTGGTGTGCACTAAGCGAAGTTGCTTGCTCTAAGACTTGGTTCCCTCTCTAGAACACAGAGGAATGCTAGAGTTTAAGGTGTGAATCAGGCAGCTCCTATCCAGGTACCAGCACAGTACCTCCCCTCAGAGGGCATGCAGGAGATTCATTCTCAGGATGGTGTCCGACCCCTGGGGCACAGCACCCAGATCTGAGGCCTGCACAGGCGCAGAGTGCAGGCAGCCCCCCTCGGAGCCCTGAGGCACCCACATGGGGAGGCACCAGGTCTGCCTCCGGGCCATTCCGAGGCGTGAAGGGAATTAAGCTGAGCATGCGTGACTGCACAGAGGATGCTGTATTATCCAGAACACCATTTTTTTACACTATGGCTAATGAGTTCTGACCTGGGTGAATTTGGCCTCATAATTACACAACTCAAATTCCCTGTTAGCCAATCAGAGCGAGGCTGGGAGCTCAGCCATGCCGGGAGCCTCAGTGAGGAGAACAGGCACCAGGGACGAATAAAAGTAGCACCGCTTTCCTCTTCTGAATGACTTCTGTGGTGAGCAGACCCGCTTTCTCTTTCCATTTGTCAACACCAGCTCTGTTTACTTCTCCCCCACCTGCAGCTCCCCAAGGTCACGGCCACTCAGGACTGACTTCAGAGCCACTCAGGGTGAAGGTGACACCTGTGCTAATTCAGAGGCCTGTGAACGACCCCGTGGCCACATAAAGGTGAGCTGGTGAATGGGCGCACAGAGGCCAGGTGTAAAAGAGAAATTAAGGCAGAGGACTCAGGGGTGTGGGCTGTGGTAGGAGCACAGGCTGGGCTCCCGTGATGGGAGGCAGCGATGCTGGAAGAGCCAGGCTCTGGGTACCTACGGCAGGGGTGGCGCCCTATTTCTGTGACCCTGTGTCCTTGATGGGCTGTTGCTTGGGCTGGGGCATCCGGGTCCACTCTAGGGGCAGACACACTCCTCAAGGAAGAGCATCTGAGCCACAGACACGGTCTTCGTTAGTTTTGAGCCTCGAGGCTGTAAACACTACAGGCAGGCGGTGATGCGCCGAGGCGGGGCCGGGTTTGAACACAGCCGCGCGGCTCTGGCTGGCCTCTCGCATGATAAATGATGTAGCTGTCTCCATCTATTATTCAGCATAATTTATTTTGGACATTTGCATCAGCAGTTTATATACAAGATAAACCAGATGCCAAAAGGAGGCGGAGAGAATGAAAATGGACATGCGTGGAAGCGTGGAGGGGTGAGGAAGGGAGGGACAGCAGCAGGCCTCGGATGGCCCATCATTAATCAAACGTGGGCTGTGCAGTGACAGGAGGAAACGGAAGGGCAGGTTGGAAAGCACTGGAATGATAAGAGCGCCTGAGGAGCCCACCCAGGGTCCTAGCCTCCTGTACTCTGGGCCTTTTGCTTTTGCTTGGGGAATATTAAATTGTCCACTTCTTTTGAAACTACAAGCATCCCAGCAAAGGGCCGCCTTTTGCCAGAGGTGTCTGCCTGGCCACAGCCAGGACAGTCAGGAGCAATGGCGCCCCTGGTGGTGTGGAGAGAGAATGCATCTCAGCGCCCCCTATCCTCATAGATGCCCAGACCAGGCCCTGACTCTGGAAGGAAGTTCTGGATGCTCCAGGGCCGGCTGAGTGAGTTCAGTGGCATAACCGTTATCCTTGACCACCGCCTGGTGCAGGTGCAACAACAGTATCAGGTGTGGGAATGGCCCCCGGTGTCAGTCGCTTTGTGCAGACAAGTCTTCATCACTAGCCCTGGGCGCTGGTGAGGAGCGAGAGGGATGGGACTGAGGCGGGAAGGGAAGCTCCAAGCATGCCTTCCGAGTCCCAGGCAATTGGAGTATTTGGTGGAAACGATGAAGCAGCCACTGTGGTTTTATTCTGTGTTTTCTTCCTTGTTTCTTTTTCCTGCTCAGAGCCTCTGATCCTTCTCTCCCTCCCCCTCCCCCGCCCTCATGTCTTCCAGTAGAGAGAACCCTGGATGAGGGAGGGTGCAGAATGGAGAAAACTACAGAGACAGGGTCACAGGGAGGAAACTGCGCCTGGGGAGCCCTCAAGGGGATAAATGAGGGTTACTTTTCAGCAGAATCCATGAAAGGCTTTGTTTTGTGTTTCTGAAACCTTCAGGGGACGATAGCAGACAGTTATTAAGTACAAGTTTTTCTGTAGCAGAAAGAAAGATGTTTCCATTGTTTAAAATAAAATGCATTTCCACTGCCTCTTAATTATGGATCCATGAATGAGCCTCAACCTGAACCTCCCTGGTGCTCGCTCCCGCCATTCGATTTTGAGAGCTATCTGTCCCTCTGCCACAGCGGCCCCACCAGCTGCCATTAGCATGTGTGTGTCAAGCCAGAGGGCAGGCTGGGAGCACCACCAGCACAGCCAGCGGGCTGCAATTCAGTCACTGTGCACCGCGCGTAGGCCCCGGATTTGGCCTGAGCGTAGGCTGGTGGTGGCGGGGACCCTAGAAGGAAGGGGCGGGTGGAGAACTCATTTGCAGGAACTGGCCAGCTGAGATAACATTTAGAATGAAGCGGGATGGTCCAATGCTTTGTAATCCTCCGGCAGCTGCTCACTGTGGGTCAAGATCAAAAAGCAGCCTTTTGCTATTAGTCCTTGAGCCAAGAGTGGTCCGAGGTGGTGTCTCCTCTCCCTAAGCCACATCCCAGGGGGCTGCTCAGCTGTGTCCCAGGGACACTGAACAAAAGACAAAGAACAAGATGGCTTGTAGGTTCTATCCATGTGTGCGGCCCTGGACGCCCCACAGATGGGCCTGGTTGGAGACAAGGAGACCTTGGCCCGGCTCACGGGAGCTCAGTGCCCGGGAAGGACATCTGGTGGGCCTGTTCTTCTGTTCTCCGGCCTTTCACTGCACAGATCCTACCAAGTGATCCACATCCCAGAAATGCAGATTATCCCTCTGCTTAGGACCTCGCCTCCCTCTCAGGCATAGGGCCGCCCCAAAGCTGCCAGCACCAGCAGCCTGGCAGGACCCCACCTGAACAGCCCAAGGAGCTGACCCAGGTCATCGGTCCAGCTAAGGGCACACAGGTACTGGCCGCTTTCCTCCCCCACCCTGTGGTTTCTCCCAGTGGAGAAAGAATGAGCCTTTTTCTTTTGCTGTAAAATTACAAATAAAACTAAACTGACTGAGCCTCTTTGTGATACCAGATGGTTTCATAAAATGTAAATAGAACAATAAAATACAAATGGGGTCCTCCCAGTAATTAACTTTTGATTTACACAGTCCAAAGAGAATGCAAGCAAGTATTGTGTTTCCAACATATTAGGTGTCGCTCTCATTCAGTCATTCTTGTGGGCTCAGCCTTGCCAACTTGCCCGTCTCTCTTCCCTGACCTTCCATCCCAAGCTGAGAGATGCTTCTATGGTTCATGGCCCTGGAGCATTGAAACGAACGTTTGTCTGCATCTCCCAGGAACGTGCCACAGGCTGCCTAATTAGAATGGCCATGAAGTCCTCGGGAGACATAAGGAGTTCCATAAATGCCCATTATTCTCGTCTTAATCATGACACAGTCATAGGATCTCAGCTTGTTGGGGCATTTCCGCAATAGCAGGTCTCCCTCCATTTATTTGGCAGCCATGCCCTTTGCTGTTTGTGGATGGGGAATATTCCTCGGGGCCAAGGTCAGGGCACTGTAGAAAGCCAATAGAGTAGAGATATTCTGATTTCTAGACTCACTCTGAGATCAGGAAGATTTGCAAAACCATAGAAACAGAACACCAGCCCTGATTCCTCTCTGCGGGTGGTATGCCTCTCTCATATCATAGATCCAAATACTGGCTCCTGCACTTACTGCCAACTATTGGCTACTTCCCTGACCACCCTGTGCCTCTGTTTCCCCATCTTTGGGATGAAGAGATTAATGTCAAATTCCTCAGTGGCATTACTGTGTGAACTACATGAGTGGACAGAAGCAAAGCGCTTAAAACAGTGCGAGGGACGTGAGATGTTCTGTCAGTGTAGCTGCTGCGACTGTAGCTACAGTCACCACCGTGGAGCTGAGAATTTTCTAGAGAGCATCCCTCTTGACCTCCACACGTACAAAACAAACCAAACCTGAGGCCCACAGAGAACATGGACCTGTCCACAGGCGCCTGGAGGTGTTTCGTTTGTTTGTTTTCTTAATCTTTATTGATTTCAGAGAAGAAGGGAGAGGGTGCGCGAGAGAAACATCAATGATGAAAGAAAATCATTGATTGGCTGCCTCCTGCATGCCCTACACTGGGGATAGAGCCTGCAACCCCGGGCATGTGCCCTGACCTGGAATTGAACCGGTGACCTCCTGGTTCATTGGTCAATGCTCAACCACTGAGCTATACCAGCTGAGCGTACCTGGAGGTTTTGATAGAGAATTTGTTTGAGCTCTGTAAGTTCAGTATCAGAAAAAGAACCTCAAGTGACAGCAAAACAGGTAGAAAATGCTTTCAAGGTGGAGTTTCACATCTTAATTAGGCATAAGGACAGAGGAATGAATAGCAAGGCGGAAGCACAATTTAATAATAATGCCAATGAACACATAAGCATTTATAAGAGATAATAAATATTCTTCAAAGAGCTTTTCATGCAATAAATCATGCATAATCAGCCCTACGAATTGTGTATTATTAAGGTTGACCTTTTACAGCTGAGGGGGCTGCACAGAGAGGTTAAGTTACTTGCACCAGGTTGCACAGCAAGTGGCAAAGTAGCAAAGGTGGGACTGGATATTTTCCAGGTGGCTGCAGAGCCCTCCATGAGTAGGAGAATTAACCTCATGAAGAGATAGATTAGATGTATCCTCAATTCTCTACCAACCCTATGGTTCCTCAACAAATCTCAACCCCACAGTCTCTCCAGTCTAACCCCACCCCCATGCCTGTCAGGCCCTGGGATAGATCCTGGCAGTGAACTTGGAAGGCATGGCTCTCCCCTCGTGGAGCTGCAGTCTAGGATTCTAAAATGCTACAGTGTGTGTGTGTGTGTGCGCGTGTGTGTGTGTGTGTGTGTGTGTGTGTACATGCCCACTCAGGGGGGAGTTTGCTCCATTCCAGCCAGGACAAAGTTCCCTCTTACTTACACACTCAAGTGTGATGGTTGAGGTTAAAAAAAATCAGCTATGACAAGCGCTCTTCCTAACCTCCTTCTTGCATCCCTGGGGGGATTCCATCAGGGCTTGGTGACCATCTACCCTTAGTTAACTAGGTATTTCACAGATGGGGCCACCGATGACCTGCAATCGCTGTCACAAGCCCCCCCACCCCGCCCCAAGTACTTCTAATTCCCTGTGGCTGTGGCTGTGGCTGTGGCAGTGACGTAGCTAGGCCAATCATATGCACTATTTAACATCTAAATTAAATAACAAGTGAAGCTGGACCCCACTACCTTCTCCACTGTTACTGAAATCCAGCAAATGGGACAATTTCTCTTTCTCTTAGGGATGGAGCATGAGAGGGCATCCAAGCCAATACTGATATAGGCAGTTCTCTGCTGTGGCAGAAAAGGGAGGAAGAGGGGTTGGATAAACACTCAACACAGCCCCCAGGAGCCCAACTCAGGCAATTAACAATAGCAGGGCCCACGTCCAATGGGCACCCCGAGAGACCCTTTCAATGACCTTGCGACATTCATATAACCCGGTGTATTCTAGTCACAATCCAATTTCACTGGCATAGACAGCGATTCCAAACTGTGCTCCATGTTATCAATTCAAGTTAAATGGTCACAGCTGAGGAAGAGAAAGCTTGGTGGGTCGGCCTGTGTCGGTGCAAACCTGCTTCAAGAAGCCTGCGGTGTGATGAATGCTGTCCTCACGAGCCCGCCACCAGACCCTACACACCCCTCGTGCTGTTGCCTCAGCCGTGAACTTGGAGGCAGCCTGGGTCGTACAGATGGGATCCCTGAACCACCCGTGCCATCATCGCCCAGCGGGCTTCTTGGAGACGCAGTCTACATCTCTCGTGACATCTGTCAGCTGTGCACCCAAATATCTCACTTCTCGTGATTTTGTCAGATCATCACCACCATAATAGGACGCTGAAATTCACAAATGTGTCTATTTCCGGGAACTGCCATCTCTTTTCGAAAAGAGAGAGGTTTTTGCTGGGGACAGGAATCCCACATGTCTCAAGAGGCCACCTGGCTTAGTGGAGTTGGGGAGGTATTTTTTTTTCCCCTGGGAGAGGCTGCTGAGATCTCTTATACTGAAAGTTTAAATATATCAGTGGCTGCAAAGCTTCACCCACAAGTGATGAATTGCTCAGAAAATCAAAGGATTTTAAAGCAAAGGGAGAAAAAAGGGAAGTACTGCCCCCTAACCTCTCCCCCTCCCTCCCTGACCCTCGCCGGCACCTTAGGCTGGGTCCCCGGTGGCTTTGTCTGGAAATTTGGGGGCCACCAGCACAAAGGACACTGGGAGGGCAAAGACAGACCGTACCCCAGAAGCCACCTGCCTCTCCCAGACAGCTTTCTTCTCATCACAAAGAGCAGTGGGGAGAGTGTTGTCGAGATCCAAGCAAAGAAGTGGACTTAGCCTGCCATCTAAGGCTTTCTGAGGTGCAGGAGCCTGTGGTCATTGCAAAGGGAAGCTGGGTCACGCTCCAACCCAGAGTGACATGGCCAGTGTCTCTGTCCTGCCCAGAGGGCCCCGGCCAGACCAGGACCTGGGGACACGGCCTAGAGAGCTAGGATTGGGGTTACTCAGCTTCTGAGCTGTCACTCTCGGACCTTCACAGGAGACCTCCGCCCTCACGATGGGAGATATTCCATTTATTCATTACAGTAATGACTCTGAGTGAGTGCTAAGGAGACCAGCATCCACCCCTGAGCTGTAAAAACTATCATCACAGACACTGACTTCCTGTCCGACGGCCTTGACAATGAGGGTTCATGTGCATCGCACTGCATTTTACAGAACACTGCCCACCTCACTGTTCCAGGGCAGTGGGTGGGAGCCTGGCAGGACCCATCACCTGCATCTGCCCCTGAGGCTGCCCCCGAGGCTGCCCCCCTGGTGGACATCTGGAAGCCAAAGTTTGCAAAGGTTAAACCTGGGGAGGGTCACACAGCATAAAAACTTAACGAGATAGGACTAGGTCCAGGACCGTGGTCGGCAAACAGCGGCTCGTGAGCCACATGCAGCTCTTCGGGCCCTTGAGTGTGGCTCTTCCACAAAATACCACGGGCGGGCGCACGTACAGTGCGATTGAAACTTTGTGGCCCATGCGCAGAAGTCGGTTTTCAGCCTCGGCGAGTCTATTTTGAAGAAGTACTGTTGATATTTGGCTCTGTTGACTAATGAGCTTGCTGACCACTAGTCCAGGGTTTTCTGCTCCTTCCCACCGAAGACCTATTCGGTTATTTCCACTATGGTTCATGGAAATGGAATTTCAGACATGATTTTCACAATCATTCCCAGAGCCCACTCTGCCCCTGCGACAGGCCAGCCCTAAGCTGCCCACCGGAGATCAGCAGGGCCCGCAGGTGTGCACGGAGGCCCAGGGCACAGTGCCTTTGGGGGCCCCTCTGTCTTCAGTCCTGTGCCCTGCTCCCTTCCCTGCCATGGGCAGCCCTCCTGCCAGCTCTTGAAGCCAGGCAGCATGGGGCTTTCCACAAATTTATGGAAGGAGATTGGATCCTGCAGGGCCCCTAAGCAGGAGCCCCGAAGACTTCACATGAAAAATGATTGCACCACACACAGCGGCTGTTTAAACCTGTCACTTTAAAATATCCCTTCTCCTCTGCCTTAGGCTGGGACCAGGAGCGCAGCCCCGGGAAGAGGAAATCAGTTTAAAGTGACAGCCTTTAATTTCTGAAGCCAAATCTTGGCTTTGGTGCCAGACTTTTTATGTTCTGAGGTCTCGATTTAAAAGCAAAGTGCCCCAAGGGCACCCCATCCATCTCAGTAAGTTTTGGTACTTCATCCCCACATTTCTTCTCATGAGGAAAAAAACTCCAGAAAGCCAGGGAGAGTCTTCCTGTAGGGGCTGAGCTGGGAGCAGGGCAGCACAGAAGCATGCCTGGGGCATGAAAGGGACAGCCCAGGACCCTGCAGGGAAGCTGATGGGCCTTTAACTGCTTTTCTGTCATTAAGGTTGCCATTACCAGGTTGCCTGGAGCAGGACAGGATGCTCAGTGCTCACTTAAAATGTATTTCATTATTAGAGGGCCGTTAAAACCTAAATCCTAGAAGATGTTGAATACAGGCTTTTAGTACTCATCAAGGCTCTACCTTGTTCTCACCTCTTCCATGAAGCCTTCCAGGATTAGCCTGTCCAGATCACAGAATCCCTTTCCTAAGTCTCCAAGCCCTGTGTGACTGCAGTTCATATATACAGTTTGGTCAGTTTTATTGTGTGAATGTATAATTTCCTCACCTAAGATGCCCTACTATACCATGTGTTCGAACGTGAGTGTCTAGGACAGTGCCTTAACACTATTAGATAGTTCATAAAAATGCCCTGCTGGGATTTTTATCTGGAATGGGGGGAAAATGGCCAATTTGAATGATTACAAAAATAACATCTCCTGATGCCTCAGACATTCAATTCCTTTCACCATGTTTCCGGGCCTAGAACCATGCTAAGCACCCTCAGCTGCTGACGCGATGTTTTGAATGAATGAAGAAGTGGATTTTAGCAGAAGTGAAAGAACCACACCCATGTTGGTGCAGAAGTGGCCTGCAGGTGCTGGGGCTTGCGTGGCTGACAGACGAATGCCAAGTGGCACCGCCTGAGAATCAAACCTGCAACCCTTTGGTTAGAGGACAATGCTCCAACCAACTGAGCCACCTGGCCAGGGCAAGACCGGGGCTTAGTTTTGAATTCCTGCTCTACTGACTGGGGTCCCTAGGGCGGGTGACATAAGCTCTGGGCTTCTGTGTCTTCATCAGAAGCATAACTATCTCAGGTTTATCATGAGACATAAATGAAATAAAAGACACGGAGTTGATTTCCAAGATGTGATGCACTATGACGTCATGTCAATTATTAGGACTTGGATTGCAGGAAATGTTAGGTTGTAAAAGAAGAGATTCCAGATGTGGTTCTCTATGAAAAATTAGAGAAATTCTACTCTTTATCTGAGAGAGAGAGAGAGAGAGACCTATGAAAAATTAGAGAAACTCCACTCTTTATCTCATTTAGAGAGAGAGAGATTGAGAGAGAGAGAGAGAGAGAGAGGGAGAGGAAAGAGGCTGGTGTTGAGAAATTGTGACATTGCTTTATAGATTTAAATATTTACCTGTTAGATCGTTTTGAACATCACAAATCACAATTTTAGAAATTGTTCTATAAATGTTTCCCACAGAAACGTGGGGAAAGAGAAGGAGGAGAGGACAGGGACGCTCACCAAACAAGCCTGAGAACTCCCAAGTGAGTGAAATTACCTTCTCATCAAACACTTGACTAAACAGACATCAGAGTCCAATGCTGACAGCTCTACGGGTGAGGCATTTGCAGTGAATTGGGAAATACTGCTTGCGGTGGGGGATGCATCTCGGGGGGAGGCGCGGGGGGTGGGAGTGGGTAGTGCTGTCGACTTTTAAACAACACCCGCTTCCACTGTCAGGGCGCCTGGGTACTGGGACCCAGTCTCCTGACAGGCCCCCGGCACTTGTCTGCTGCTCTGTGAGGATTCAGGCTCCTCTCCTTCTGACTTCAGGGCCCAGTCAGAGCCGCTGACCACCTCCCTCCCGTAAGCCTGTCTGTGCCTTTGAAGATAGTAATTAAAGCTCCTGTGCCTCCCTGCCCCCAGCCCATGCCAGTTCTTCAGCTTTCTCCGGAGGTTTTATCCTCCAAACGCCTCATCACCTTGGAATCTCCGCAGCCGTTCTTAAATATCGGATCTGAGGGGGAGAAGTCAACCCAATTTTGAAAACAGAAGAAAGCCCTCCGTCATGTGCTAGAAACGCTTGGGAGTGATGATCAAAGCCCCACCATCCCTGCTGGCCAAGCCCCTCTCCACTGCACGGATGGTCTGCGGCCATTCCCGGGGTGCTGCACACGAGGGGCGCCGTGACCCCCCAGTGCAGGGTATTAGCTGCCGCTGTAGACATTTGGAGAGGTTGCTGGGTAATTGAATGACCGACAGCCCTTATCGGGAGCTGTGTACCAAGATAAGGGTAATCAAATTTCATGCTTCAGGGGCTCCGTGGCTTTAGCTGGCCACCCCGGGGTCACAAAGAATTCCTCTCCCCACCCAACCACT
>NW_006300017.1:995176-997805 GCF_000327345.1 Myotis davidii
GTTTCTCTAGAGTCCCCCCTAAGGAAATTCCTGGAGGAAAGGAGCCTTCGGTAAAGAGACCAACAAGGGCCAATTGGTCCCAGGAAAATGAATTCCTGCTTGTTCATCCCCCACTCCTAGGAGGCACTTGATCATTCATCAGACATGCCCATGGGGGGAGGGGAAGGAGAACAAAGGCAGGGGAAGAAAATGCAAGGAACATAGGAGAAAGAAGGGAAGGAAAAGGCGACTGGGAGGGAATCAAACATATTTAACGCATCAGAATGAGAAACGCTTGTGTCAGCACCAGCACCGGAGCTGCCATACGAGATGTGGCAAATGTCATACACGTCGCGGGCAGCTGCCTCCGAGTTCTGGAGGAGACAACGCTGGTAGGGAACTGAACCCCAGCTCAACCTCGAGGTCCTAAACAAACAAAGACACCTGGGAACCCTGGCTGGTGTGGCTTAGTGGATACAGTGCCGGCCTGTGGACTGAAGGGTCCAGGGTTTGATTCCATCAAGGGCACCTGCCCAGGTTGCGGGCTCCATCCCCAGTAGGGGGCGTGCAGGAGGCAGCAGATCAATGATTCTCTGTCATCATTGATGTGCCTGTCTCTCTCTCCCTCACCCTTCCTCTCTGAAATCAATAAAAAACAAACAAACACAAACTAAGTAAACAAAGACACCCGGGAGGGATCCAGAAAGAACTTCCTCCCTCCGCTGCCTTGGTGATGGCTGGTTTTCAGGCCATGGCCATCTCGGGTGTATTGATTCAGAGAGCTTCTCCGGTTGGGTGGTGAGTCAGGAGCCAGATCTGAAATCAGTTACCAGCTCAGACTGAGAGTAGCTAACTGCCGATCTCCTTCTCTGGGAAAAGAAAGGCTGGGACAAAACTTTCGCTCAGGCGCCTCTGTATTAGAATGTCTAGGACACAAGTAAGAAGCCCACTTCTTCAGTTGAGAAGCTTTAAGAAATGCCGTGGTATGTCTGGAGGGACGTTTCTGGCCCAAAGCGACGTCTGCAGAGGCTATATGTTCAACACAGCACAGCTGGCATGCCCATGGTTGCTTCTGGTTGTAAAATATTTTAAAGTGAAGGAATTGTGGGTATAAGTACCATTGGAAACGAGGTTCAGGATGAGAGAGTCCCCAGCACCAGGGACATGCCCGCCCTTGGGGTGGGGTTGCGCACATGCCCCTGGTTGTTAGTTAGCCTAGGGAGCTGGCTGGTTATGAATAACGGAAGGGAGTGAGGGGACCAGACATCAAGCCTAATGAACTAGGGAGCTGAATCAGATATTAAGATCAGACACTAAACCTCATTCACAAGGAAGCCACAGCATTCATGGGCTGCCCAGCACAAAATCCTCCTCCCCAAACCCCCCTCCCCTGAAGCAGACAGGAAAAGCTCCCTGGGGGACACCTGCCCACCAGGATATGGGGGGGGTGGTTCTTTGTTGGGCACATCATTACATGCCAGGCAATGCACTAAGTGCTTTATAAAAATGACCTCACTTAATCCTCATAAAGACTCTGAAGATGTACCTGGTAGCATTCCTATGTTCTAGATGAGGAAACTGGAACTCACATAGATTAACTAACAGGTCCAGTGGCAGAACTACAGTAAGTTTCTGAATCAGGACTTGACTTTAGGTCTGCAGACTACGGATCCCCCTTGACCACAGTCCCATTCTGCCGTGTGAGCCATAGCCCTGGGTGACATCACTAAGCCTTCTGGGCTTTCCTTCTCAAAGACAGTCTATCCCCAGCATGTCAAACTCATGGCCCACGTTTACTTAAAGGAGGTGTGTGGCCCGCTGGCCGCGGGTTTGACATGCTTGGTCTATACCATAGCCACTGCCCACATGTGACAATTGAGCTCATGAGACACTGGGGTGGAGGTGTCCTCCGCGTAAAACATATGGTAATTTCAAAGACTTAGTACAAAAACAGTAGAATATATCAGTAAATTTACATTGATTACCTGCTGAGATGATATTGCAAAGATATTGGGTAAAATAAATTATTAAACCTAATTTCACCTTTTTTTACTTTTTCTACAAATGTGGCCCCAAGAAATTTGGAATCTCACACGTGGCTTCCATTATATTTCTGTTGGACAGCACTGGTCCGGCAGGTTCTCTGGTCTCCTGCCTAACCATCCGGAAGGTGTAGTCTGTGGCTTCTTTCCATGGCTGGTCAGAGCAGCCCTCCTTACACTGAAAGTGGTGAGGAAGAGCTCCCCCAGGCCCCTACCCCCACCCCTCCCATCATGGAGCAGTGTTTCTATTTAAGGGGGGTTTTCAGGGACTACCCCTCCTAGTCCTGCAGGGGGGAAAGACAGTGTTCTGAGTTTATTAGCTAATATTTGCAAAGTGCTTTGAAGATGAAATGCGCTACATTAACGCTAGTAATAGCAGGCTGCAGTCCTGTGGGCCTTTCATCTGGGGATATCAAAGTTCCCATCACAGGCCGGCATCATTGTTCTATTACTTTAACATTAATTGTGCCTCATTGGGGAGCAGAGCCATGATTTCCTGGCTACCAGGCCAAGGAGTGAGAGAGTGGCAGGTGGCTTGTGGTCAGCCCAGCCCAGCTTTTAGGTTAAATGAACATGAGACAGATACACACACACACACACACACACAC
>NW_006300017.1:997883-1001941 GCF_000327345.1 Myotis davidii
GAGCACAGCACCCCTGAGAAACCTCCCTAAACAATACCTTCCTTAGGGCTCTCTCTGCTGAGGGCCCAGTGCACACGGATCACTCAGTGAATCCTAGCTGGTTGGCTGAGCAGTTTGGGAGAGAAGGTGTCTGCCATTCATTGTCAGGCCTGGTGGCGGACATGACAGTCTGAGAGAGGCATGGCCCCAGAGCTTAAAGGCTGTGCTCAGCCCAATCCCCACCTGCCTTCGCTGGGCCCTACCGTTTTCTGCATTTGACAGTTCCCAGGAAGCGACATCAGACGCTGTGCTTAATCAAGCAGAGCAAGAGCGCCTGCAAAAATAGAAAGGGGCATAGTAGGCCGCTGTGCTCTCTGCAGTCTGGCCTCAGCCCCAGCCCCAGCCCCAGCCCCAGCCTCAGGTGCAAAGTGCTTGGGTTCCTGGGGAATGTCACAGCCATGGCACCTCCCCAGCAGAGGCCGGCCTCCTGCCTGCAAGAGTGAAAGGCCAAAGAGTAGGCTCGCCCAGCAGGTGCAAAGCTACAGTGCGACATCCCCTCCAAGAAATTCCTTTATGCTAATGAAGGCCACCAGGAAGCCAGCCAGTGTGCCATGATGATGACACAGCTGGATGCCCACTGCTCAGGAGGTGGAGAGAGAAGGGGAGAAGGAGAGAGAAGGGGAGACAAAAGAGCCCAGGAGTGACAAGCACCCCACCCCCAGGCAGGGGCTGGGTCTCTGTGTGCGTGCACACTCTGCTAAAAAGGAATAAAATGTGTCCTTTCAGACTGCAGAAGTTGAACATTACTAATTAAGAAATGACTTAATTATGGAGAAGGAAATAAAATGAGGTATTTTGCCCTCGAGGGCAAAAATAGCTTTGATTTGCTGAATCAAGGAAATGATGAGATTCAAACACTGGATAACTGGAAATGGCTCCAACAAAAGCGTCAGATGCTCCCTGCGAGGCATCCTGTGGAACCTGCCTTTCCTCCGGAGCCTCTGGCTCCTGCACTTCCTTCCAGTAAATGCGGGTTCTCTAGAGCCGCCTGCCTACCCACAGCCCTGGACCTCGGGGATGCAAAACCCAGACTCCCCTGCACCTCTGTCTCATGCTAAGGATGTCTATGTGTGATGTTTTATTCATCAACCCTCAACTATTTTAATTCCTGCCCACCAAGGCTCAATCAATTGCTCTCTTCTGCTCACCCACAATTCCTTAGCTAGTAGATTACAAATCCTTACCCGCCAGCTCACTAAACCTGACACCAGTATTATGGTCTCTGGACTCCCCACCTGACCTCAGTTCTGCAGCTTAGAAGTACCCCATCACAGACCAAAAGAGCCAGCAGCTAGCACACCAGGCCTGGAATTGGAAATAAAAAACATCAGCGTTTTATCATTCTTTTAAAAATACGAGATAAGGAAAGCTCATTTGCATGTCTTTATCTATACACTAAGTTGCTCTAAGTGTCACCTTTATGCTGATAATTTCTCTTTCTCTAGCCGAACTCTACCTTTCAGGCCTATGTTTTTAATTGCCTCCATCGTATATTTGCAGATCACCTCAAAAGCCAACGTGTCCAGCATCGCTCTTTTCAAGGCACCCTTTTCTCACCCAACAGACCAGTAAGACAATTAATTACAAAGAATTTGAAAGAACCCCAAATCTTTCATGTGCCCAGGTTGAAAACTGAAGCCTGCTATTACTTATCTCATGACCATTCCCTCCATATTCAATCAGTCACTAAGCTCTGTTAAAGCATAATACTCTATATCATGGGTCCTCAAACTTTTTAAACAGGGGGCCAGTTCACTGTCCCTCAGACCGTTGGAGGGCCGGACTATAGTTTAAAAAAAAAACTATGAACAAATTCCTATGCATACTGCACATATCTTATTTTGAAGTAAAAAAACAAAACGGGAACAAATACAATATTTGTATTTGCATGTGGCTTGCGGGCGTAGTTTGAGGACCCCTGCTCTATATGGAGAGCTTACAAACATTGTCCTCATAGGAAATAGATGAAGATGAAGTAAACAGGGAAAATACACTCCCTTCTTTTATTTCCAATAGATGGAGAAAGGAGAGCTCATGCTTAGGTGCCCATTTGACACTCTTCATTCTGGGAAACCTTGATATTATTTCCCAAGGAGGCATTCCCTGAACCCCAAAAACTAGTTTTATTCCTCCTTCAGTTCCCGTATTATTCACTACTAGTACTTTCGCTGTTACTAACACTAGACTGTTAGATACATGAAATCAGAAACGATTCACCAACATTTTCTACATCCCTCAATAGTGTGCCTGGAAGATAGAAAGCATGCAATGCATTGCCTTCCAATGATTGAAAATAAACAAATGGAATCATATTTGTAAGGTCACACAACCGGTAAATGGTGGAGCCAGAGACAAGAACTAAGCTCCTCTTTCCACTGAGATCCTAACCCGCCTCCTTGCCAGATGCCGCCATGGTAGTGTTGGAGGAATCATATTGGGGCGTGTTTTACCATCATAGATCGCATCATAAATCAGTTAAATGTACTTGTTCCCATTCATACAAGTCTGAACATTTCAACACGCCACACTAGCCCTCACTCTGTTTTTTTAGCCACGTTAGGGAAACTTAGAGTTGAAAGAAGTCCCAGGTAACATAGTGCAACTTCCTTCTCAATGCTACACTCTCTCCCAGGGCATGTCTTTCCTCAAATGCAAGGGCAGAGCTGGGCATCCCCAGTGGCCTTGAGGAGCACACCTTTACTTCCTATGGGGCCAACGTGGTCATCCTCTGAGCTGTGGACTGCTCACTGCCCCCAGTGGTGTGGTTCCGAGCACACACTCCTCCGTCTGTTGCCACCTCTAGTCCCACTTCTCCTACAGGCTCATCCTCAGAAGGCCTTCCCCTGGACCCCCAGAGCATCCTTTCCTGTAATATTGTAAGCTCTATTGATCACCACTTTCACACTTTGACTCATATATTTTTAATTAGCCCTCATAAATGTTTGAGGCTTATATGGCAGCTAACTTGTAAAAAAATAAAAAATAAAAAATGGATCCTATCTCCTCCTCTCACTTCTAGAAAATAAATCACCAAATATGTCATGAGCATCCATGTGAAAACCCTGTGTGCTGGGCACCTTCAGGCCCATTTTGCAAATGTGTCCTGTCAATAACAGGCTTTAGGGAGTGATATCATCACCAGATAGGAAACTGGCTTCCGGGACAAAGTGATCTTCTAAAGATCAACTAAAATAAACGAAATGACACACTGTGAGTCTAATCCAGGTATTGACATTACTTTGCGAGGTTGCCATAACCACACCCCAGACTGAGTGGATTAAACCACAGAGATTCCTTTTTTCAGTTCTGGAGGCCAAGGAGGCCAAAATAAAGGTGTCAGCACATTTGGCTTCTCCTGAGGCCTCTCCCCTTGGCTTACAGATGGCCACTTTCTCACAGGTCTTCACACATGGTCTTTCCTCTGTGTTCATCCTGGTATTTTTCCTTCCTCTTATGAGGACTTCAGTCTGACTGGGTGAGGGCCCACCCTAAAGACCTCATTTTACCTACTTACCTCTTTAAAGGCTCTATATCCAAATAAGCCACATTCTAATGTGCTGGGAGCTAGGTTTTCAGCATTGGACTTGGGGGTGGGAGATTGTGGGGGGACACGATTTATCTCATAACAGTATTCTCACTGTAATTTGTGCATAACCACTCTGTATATACAGGGTGTCCCAAAATTCACGCAAGAATTGCAAATCTTGCATGAATTTTGGGACACCCTATACAAGAAACGCCAACTGGGTATGGTTGAGAGGCGACCTACAGGCTAATTAATTTTGGAGAGGGAATGTTACAAGTTCTTGTGATTGTTTTAATTATTGCTGTTATTTGTTTAGTTATGTTTTTTTACCCAATCTTAAAGTGGCACCGAAGATCTGGGACTCTTTCCAAGTTCTAGACGCCAAAGAAATAAGAATACATTAAAAGAGAGTTTTTAAAAAAAGAGTCGAAATCCATCAATACATTCACCATAAATTTCACACTGTATCCATTGCTAGCTTTTTTCTTTGTCT
>NW_006300017.1:1001991-1004365 GCF_000327345.1 Myotis davidii
GGGGGGGGGGGGGGTGCTCATCATCTGTTTGCTGCAGGCAGTTGTCTGGAGAAAAGACCTTCTGGTGAACCCTCGGTGCCTGTGAGGTAGGAATCCAGAGCTCACAGCAAACACAGTGTTCTGCAGAGTAACTGTTTCCTAACCCTAGTTACAAGGCCAGAGCGTATCTAGCACAGTACCAAACCTCAGAGGGCGCTCAGCAAATATGCTAAATGGGGTGAGTTGAAGAGGGCTTTGCTGTGGGGATGGAGAGAGCTTTTCTTGGAAAACGTGTGGGCCGGGCGCAACCCCTAAATGGAGCAGAGCTGCTGTGCCACCTTCACCTGCAGTTATTTTTGCTGCAATAACCAGCCGCCAAACAACTTGATCCAGGGAACAAGAGGTGAGAACCATTCATCCTCCCAGATGCAATGGAGCGAATGGGGTGGTTTATGGCAGATGCGTTCAGGGCCAGGTGAGAGGGCCCTGCAGAGGGACCAGGCCTCTGCTCCGAGAAAGGGAGAAAAGCAGGTCACGCGGACAGGCCCAGGAAGGCAGGGCCAGCTGGCTGAGCAGACAGAGAAGCCAGACCTGCCCACAGGCCTCCGGGCCCGTGGGTCTCCGCCCTGCTCTCTTGGGCCATTGGAAGTCCTTGCAGGGGACCTGGGCGGGCAGCGCCACAAGTCGATGGCTTCAGTTTGGATTTTCACAGACACGGAGATAAGGACACAGGACAGGTCCTTTGGGAGGTAAAGAAAAACACCTGTGGGGGAGCAGGGCCCTGAGACTTGAAAGGAAGGGACCCGCTGCAGCCCATGCCACGTGCTCCCAGTTGGGGAACTCAGGGAACCAACGTAACACACGCCTCTGCCGGTTGTCCCACCGAAGACTGGACAGAGCTGTGGTGTGTGCATCCCACCCACCTGTCATCGGCAGGGACACAGCAACTCCCAGCCCTCAGACCTGGCCCTGGGGACACAGTGGGCTGCAGTGGTAAGAGGGTGGCCTCCACCTTTATGCACAGACACCCAGGCTCTGGCAGTCAGAATGCAGGGGACATGGCTGGGGCATGCCCAGTGTCCACAGCCCGCTATCACATGGCGGGCAGGGTCTGACTTCGGAGTCAGACCCCGTGGCTGGAAATTCCAGCGTTGCCCTTCCGCAGAGGACTGCCCTTAGTGCAGTTACCTAATCTTTTATAACTGATTTCTTCATGTGGAAGAAAAAAACACACAGAAATTACAATGTATGGACATATCTGGAAGGGCTGAGGTAATGCCTGAAAGAACGGAATGAGATCATCCATGCGATGCCCTGAACATTTGCCAAACGCTCAATATATGCTAGTTATTAGTATTGTTAGCCACTAACATGATCAAGGCCAATACGTTAATATGGCAGCAAGGAGTGCGTTTCTGAACAGATACGGGGTGCAGCCTGCCCAGCAACCAAGCAGCCAGGCCCCAGTGACTGCTCAGGAGCATTTGGGGAACTTTCTCGAATGCCTATCTTCTTCATGATTTTACATGGTTGGTCCCAAAGTCTATACTATTGCATAAAAGGTGACTACTGAAGAGCTAGTCAGATCTTAAGGACACTCCATCTTCTAGATTTTAAAGACACCCCCTCCTCTAGTTCCTTGAGTATGTGGCTATAAAACAACGTGTAGCTTTAATCTTAGTCAATTCTCATCTGTCTGTACCACTGTAAAAGATAGGAAATGGAGATGCACAAATACTTGGATCATTCAAAATTCTTTACAATTAGCCTGTAGGTGCTTTTAGGCCCAGTGGATCATCTGGGGCCAGTGTGACAATGGGGCTCTCTCTGTTCCCTAGGCACACGCCCCCTGGTGGTTGGACAAGGCGGGTCAGAGGATGGTGAAGGACACCATCTGGGAGTTACAGCGCTGCCCTGATGCAGAAGCACAACACAGGGGCATCGAATGAAGCCTGCGCGCCCAGGAAACTTCCTACAACGCAACAGCACTGGACTATGTGTTCATTCTCTTACCCCAAACAACTGTAGTTTGTACAAATTATTATTTTTTTCCCCAAAGTTAAAAGGCTTGAATGGGAAAATGGCCCAGTTAGTTTATACTGCAAACACTAAGATGCAAAGTTCAAAAGCAATTTGCTATCCATGCATTAAGTCCATAGTACATGATGAATGTCATGTAATTGGGGATCTGTAATCTCAGCCTTTCTAAAAAAATATATTTTATTGAATTTTTACAGAGGCATTTGCTATCCATGCATTAAGTCTATAGTACATGATGAACGTCATGTAATTGGGGATCTGTAATCTCAGTCTTTCTAAAAAATATATATTTTATTGATTTTTTACAGAGAGGAAGAGAGAGAGATAGAGAGTCAGAAACATCGATCAGCCGCCT
>NW_006300017.1:1004472-1006858 GCF_000327345.1 Myotis davidii
AGTCTCTCCTGAGTTGATGATGCTTGAACCAAATTATGAAGCCAAAGACTTCTTTCTAGGAGAAAAGTCGGGTAGGGACAATAGTGGGCCCCTTTTCCTAAATTTTTTAAAGTATATTTTTGTTTATTTCAGAGAGAGATAGAAACATCAATAATAAGAAAGTATCATTGATCGGCTGCCTCCTGCACTCCCCACATGGGATGGAGCTACAACCTGGGCATGTGTCCTGACCATAAATCGACCCATGATCTTCTGGTTCATAGGTGGGCGCTTAACCAATGAGCCACACTGGCTGGGCAATAATGCACACCTTTTAGGGCTAAGGAAGCAGCCGGTGCAAAGAAGAGAAGTGTGAGAATGCCTGAGGGCCTGTGAGCAGCTGTCCAGGGTGCGGTGGGGACAGAGGGCAGAGACAGGCCGGGTAAATGATTGCTGGACCTGCATGCCACGAAGTGCTCTCTATTTCTTACAGAAAGTACTTAGCAACCTTTCAGTGTGCCCTTATTGCCAATGTTTCAAAGCAAGAAGTTATATATTGCTACAGAAAAACACTTGATGGCATTATAGAAAATAAATTGGTGGTGGCAAGTTTGGAGACAGGGGGACCTACTGAAAACTATTTTTATTTTATTTTTTTAGTTTTCTTGCTTAAAGTATTACAAAGGGTATTACATATGTCTCCTCCCCCCCCCCCCTTGACAATCCCCTGGCCTCCCCTTGAAAACTGTTTTTCAAGCTAGAAATTATAATGATCGTAACAGTGGGAATGGTCAGGAGAGGACAAATTAAAAACCTGTTATGCAGGTAGAATTACCACTGATGGTAGCAGCAGCGACACGGAGAACAGGAATAGGGAGTGAGTGAAAGTGACACCCAGGCCTCCGGCTTTGGCAGGGCGCATTATGCCGATAGCCATGATCTGGACTGTAAGACAGAACTAGAATGAAGATAGAGAGAGACCATGACATCAGCTCTTGTAGAAATGAATGTAAGATTTCTGGGGCAACTCAAAAGAAACCATCACGTGTGAAACTGGGTAAATAAATCTAAAGCTTAGAAGAGAGTTTGCACCTGAAACCACAGCCACAGAACAGACTGTAGAAGCAAACTATTAAAAATGAGACGAGAGGCTAAATCGCGCCCTGAAAAACAACAGCGTACGAAGGGTAAGCAGGGAGCGAAATTGGAAAGGCGAGCCCAGAAAAGCAAGAGAAACACTAGGAGAAGTACCGGGGGAAAGAATGGTGCGACTTTTCCTATGAAAGCCATCATTCACTCAATTACATCAAAACTACTGGGCTCGTAGTTGTTCTAGGCACAGGGTTAAAATGTTTGGTAAAAAGACACGACTTCTCCTTCTACTGAATACACAGTACAATTGGAGAGATTAATATTCATCAAATAATTACATAAATGTACTTTTTTTTTTTTTTGCAAACACCGTTAGGGAGACTTTGGAGTTTTGAAGCGCAAAAGGAAGAGGTGCTAACATGAACTCGGAGGGAGTCAGATCAGGGAAGTGCAAGTGGGCACCGGACGGCTGTGCCACTTTCTGCGAAGGGAATGTGAGTGGACCGGGGCATAGCAAAGCCAAGTGCTGTGGCTTGAGGAGGCCTGGGAACCATCAGTGTAGGTTACTGTTTTATTCAGTGGCTTGTGAAGAAGAAAGAGAGTTGGCCCGAAACGTGGAATGTGCAGTTGAGGGAGCAGATTTTTTGCAAAGATGGCAGAGGCTTGAACATATTCTTTTTTTGAAGAAAATGGCCAAAGATATGATTGTGAAAATAAAACAGGGCATATGGGTTAATTCATGGAGTGACGTTCGCACGCAGTAGTGGAATGAGGGGCAAACAGAATGAGGGACCAACACCTTTTTGGATGAGGCGGGAGGAAGGAAGCGAGGTGGGTAAGAATGCAGGTCCATCTGTACCTGGGAGATAAGTGAGAAATTTGAGAGAATTTACACCGGACCATCTCACCTGTGAACTTGGGGCAAGGCAAGGCCATCTGCTGAGATGAAAAAAAGATATGTAAGAACCTTGAAGGGAGTGATAAGGAGGCAAAACAGTCCACGTAGAGAAATGCCAAGAAATACGAAGTGACTTTAGCCTACAGGCATAACTTTAGAAAAATACCAGTCTATAAATTAATTCCATTATTATTGACTGTATTTCCTATGCGGTACTTTATATCCTGTGACTACTTTGTCACTACTAATTTGTACTACTTTGTCCCCTCACTTTTTTTTTTCCAACTGGTTTATGTGCCTTAGGGAATGACAGACTCTCATCTCAACTCTGAAGAGATGCTGGAGCACATCAATTACTCCTTCTGGTTCCTTTGGTGGAGCCACCTGGAGTCTATGCAGGCAAAACCACAGCAGGAA
>NW_006300017.1:1007072-1010932 GCF_000327345.1 Myotis davidii
CTTCCTGCTCTTCTGACAGTTCATAGACTTTAAACTTCACCTACCGGAGCTGTCAATTCCACCCAGACTCCCTCTGAAGCTGTGATTGGAAGCAGACAGCTCCACGATAATTCTATCATCATTAAGCAGTTCTCGAGCACTTTAGAATGTCAAAGCACTTTATGATGGTGCTTATTAATTTCCCCACATAACAATGCCAGAAAGCAGCCCAAAGTCTAAGCGATAGGTGTCAGCAGTGTGAGGAAGAGAAAATGGACGGTGGAGAGAAGCGACATCAGGATTTATCCGAGAAGAAGCAACAACATTCAGGCTAACTACTCTGAGCTTGGGAGAAGCCTTGAAACACCCTCAGGAACCCAACTGCCCTGGTGAGAGGCAGCAAAAGACTCCACCAAGTCACCAAATGCAACTTGAATAGTACCCTCCTATAGCACACTTCTCTTCCTGTCTATAAGAGGCTCAAACACATAATAAACACATCCATATAACCCCATGTCTCTGTTCGGTTGTATAGGTACGTGTATCTTTCAAAAAATTCTTTAAGGTGAGGATGGCATCCCCTGCTCGAGACGAGGTATGTCGCAACTCAGCTAGGCAACCCAGACAGAGGCAGCCAGGGGAAGGCTGCCGGTCCCACCCTCCATTCCTGCTCTTCTGACAGTTCATAGACTTTAAACTTCACCTACCGGAGCTGTCAATTCCACCCAGACTCCCTCTGAAGCTGTTCCAACACATAATAAACACATCCATATGATCCCATGTCTCTGTTCGGTTTTATAGGTACGTGTATCTTTCAAAAAATTCTTTAAACTTTACTTATAATGTGTGCTCTCGTCTGTATTTGTTATAACTCATTTTTTAAAAAGAAGAAGTTTACGGAAGAATGACGCTTTGAATGTTTTGGACAATAACCTATAATTCTATGTCATCATTCTAAAGCATCCCAACTATCAACCCTGGGCTTAAGTGAAATAAATAAGCTTTGCTCCATGTAAATAGGAAAGCAGAAAGGAAAGGAGAAAACAGAAAGAATAAAAGAAGGAAAGAAGACATTAAAAACAAGGAAATCAAACAAGAAGTCTGTTGGAAAAGGCCATTTTTTTAATAGCCCGTTGTTGCAGGAAAGAGAGAAGGAAAGACACACAATCATCTCCATCTTATCTCTATCACACTGAAAAACATTACTGTAACTTTTAGTGACGTTTTTCCTCTCAGTGTTTACTAAGAGAAAAACATCAGGTGAGATTTCCTTAATTAGAATGCTTTTCAAGCACATTAAAAGGGCACCTGAAAGGAGAGAAAAGTTGTTTTTTAAAGAACAGAGAGAGAGAGCTGTAGCTGGCAGCTCTTCTTTAATTTAATTACTGCCACCATCATTAGCAATGGACCTCTACCCACTCAACGTGACTGCGGGTCCTGAAGCCGCTGCCTTTCCGCTTCTCAGCTCTGCTGCACCTGCCAATACAGTCCCGCGGGAGCAGGCGCAGTGGCTTCCTGCAACACACCTCCCAGAGCCGAAGGGGAAGAGGTTTGGGGGAGTGACAGACAGAAGCCTTTGTCGATGGCACTCTAGAAAACCTATCAGATGTATATGGGGAATTCTCTAGTCAAATGTCGATTGCTGAGCCCAGTCATTGTAGCTCAGTGGTTAAGCATCAACCTATGAACCAGGAGGTCATGGCTGGATTCCTGGTCAGGGCACATGCCAGGGTTGCAGGTTCAATTCCTAGGAAAGGATGTGCAGGGGGCAGCCGGCTCTCTCTCATCATTGATTTTCTATCTCTCTATCCCCCTCCCTCCCTCACAGAAATCAATAAACATATATATAAATTTTTATTACTAAAAGATGATCAGAAAAGAAACTTCTCATAAAATGTAAGGAACCCTCAGGGGGCTCAATAAAACATGTTTCCAGAGAGTGGGTTACAACAAAGGACACTCTGAATTCAAACATGAACCATTTCACAGAACAGGAAACAGGGTTGCTAGGCAGAACGGGGAGAGAGCAGAAGCCTCGGCAACCCAGACAGACAAGCAACCACAGGTACAGAAATCGAACCCAAGTGCGGGCAGGCACTCCCAATATGAGGTGACAGGAAATGCTGTCATCCATTCTCTCCTGGTACTTGTCAGAAGGGGTCTGGCCTTTCGGAATCTGTTAGAAAAATACCAGGACAATCCCGATGAGACACAAAGAACCCCGTCTCCTCTCTGCCAGGCAGGAAGTGACCATCAAGGGGAAGAGCTCCACCCTTGACTATCCTCCTTCACGCTTCACCTTTAAGTGCCCAGGTGAGCCAGGCCCAGTGTTGCATTTTGGGGAAGCATGGCCAAGTTTCCTTGGAAGGTTTGTGTCCTGGAGGCAATGCAATCGCTGGAATCACAATTCCTCAGAAAAGTCAATATGAAAGAGCTTGCTAATATCGTACCTCACAGGATCTCAATGCACTAAGCATCAAGCAGCAATCAGTTCCCGGGCCTTTGAACCAGCCCCAACATGGGAGCTGATGCTTTCCCATCTTCCTAGACTAGAGGGATTCCTCTTGTTTGCCCGGGGAAGGCGGGCAGGAAAGGTGTGCAAAGGCTGATGGTATGAAAAGGCTGTTATTTGACTGTGCAAAAGGCTCAGGTCGATGTGAGTCCCATCCTTTTTCTATGAAAGATCCTGTAGAAATGTACAGTTGACGTTTGAACGACATGGGGGTTGAGGGGTGCTGACCCTGCACAGGTAACTTCCACTCCTCCTCCAAAACTTAGCTATAGTCCCTCGGTATCCAAGGCGGGTTGTTTCCGGGACCCTGTGCAGACATCAAAATCCACAGATCCTCAACTCCCTGAGATAACATGGCATAGAGTAATGCATACACTTGATCTTCTGCACCCCAGGGTAGGTTGAAACTGGGGATGCGAACCCCGAGGATACTGAGGGCCTACTGTATGTTTATTGAAAAAATGTTGCATGTAAGTGGACCAACACAGTTCAAGTCCGTGTTGTTCAAGGGTCAACTGTCCTGGCCTGATTTCACATCCGCTGTGCAGGTAAGCTTTCTCCCAGAATCCTCAGGGAGTGGCCTTTAGGAAGCCTGCAGTCTCATAGAGGGAGATTTCTAGAGCAATACCAGGAAAGACTACCCATGACAATCTTTGCAGTAGTAGCAGTTTCATTTTTTAAAATAAATTATATTAGGTACCAGCCAGGTTAACCTATTAAGACATCAGAATTAATTCATAATGGGAATTTCTAAAGTACATACACACATTCATACATATATACACATTTGCCATTAAAATAAAAGAGACAAGTTAGACCAGGAATATAAATAGGAGGTACGGCACAATCTGCAGTAAATTCCCCATAATATTTAATATTAGTGTTTCATTCCGTTTAGGCATCATCTAATTATGGGGTTGGTGAAGCTTCAGGGAAACTGTGCAGTGGGGTTCAGAATGACATTTCCCTTTCCTTATAAAGTGTATGTTTGGTTTGTTTTTAAATTTGCTGTTTCTGGGCACTCTTGTAGATTAAGCTGTCACTCATCACCCAGGGAAGTCACCTGCTCAGGTGCTGCAGTGCTTAATGCGAGCCGGGCAGACCTGTAGAGGTGCCAGTTCTGTGAACTCTTTTCCTTCGGCAGGTTCTCAGCAGGGCATCAAATGCCTTCAATCCTGGTAATCTCAGTAATGGTTTATATTACTAATTATATTGATAGTAACATGTGATCTATGTATAATCATATTATATATGTTATATTATCATTGCTCTAGTGTGCTTTGCTCCATAAACCCTCCATTCTGGTTTCTGCCCATTCCCTGGTGCTCCTGGTTTAAGCTGGCCAGGATCTCAGCCTTTTCCTCTTTCC
>NW_006300017.1:1010953-1014217 GCF_000327345.1 Myotis davidii
TTAACCCTGTCTGTTTCCTGAGATGGGGAGCAGGTAGGAGGGTTATGATCAATGTCTTAATGAAGCACAGCAAAAGAAACACAGACTATGTATGTTAGCCATAGGCCTGGCCCTGCAGGGATCAGGCCTAAACTGGCAGTCGGACATCCCCCGAGGGGTCCTGGATTGAGAGATGGCACAGGCCAGGCTGAGGAACCCCACCTACCCCCCTGCACAAATCCATATACCAGGCCTCTAGTTTTAAATAAATAAGGAAATAAATAAGTAAAGCAAAGCAAGAATCAGAGAAACAAGGGTACAACCCAGAGAGGTACTTATTTAAGGTTATACCATATTTTCTCCCTCCTCTAACCTCCCTCACTCCCTCTTTCCACAAAATTGGACTAACAACCCCCCTCCATGTGCTATGGGCTAAAGTTACAAAGATGACAGTGATGCCGGGTCTGCCTTCAAAGACGTTATAATCAGTCAAGGGAAAGCAACACATGCATTCACTAAGATACAAGCAAATGCTGAAATTAGGGTTTTACAAATGACTAAACAGCTTCAAAGAAGGGGAAATTAATTTTCGCTAACATTAACAAAGCTTCAGAGAGGAGGCCTCACAAGTTGTGCTTTAAATACATTTAACCTCAGAGACAGGAAATAGGCCTTCCAGGCAGCAGGAAGGGCAAGTGCAGTCCTAGTACGAAATCTTTGTTTTTTTCTTCAAAATATATTTTTATTGATTTCAGAGAGAGATAGAAACATCAAGGATGAGAGAGAATCATTGATCGGCTGCTTCCTGCACGCTCCCCACTGGGGATTGCAACCTGGGCGTGTGTCCTGACTGGGAATCGAACCATGACCTCCTGGTTCATAGGTTGATGCTCAACCACTGAGCCATGCTGGCCGGGCCTATTAAGAAATCTTGATGGTGGAAAGCAGGGCATGAGTTTGCTTCATCTCACCCCTAGACCAACCCTCACTACACTAGGGTATTTCTAGTTGTCGATGGAAGAGTCGATGAGGATAAAATTGCATAGGTACATCAGGGTCAGAAAAACCAAGCCATTTGGGTGCCACACCAAGGAATTTGGGTTTTATCCTCCAAGCACTGGGGAGTCTTGCAAAGGTAACAGCAAAAGATGTATTTTTAAAAAAGGCATCTTTGGCAGAAGAAGTAAGATGAATGGGGATTAGCTGAGTGCTGATACTATGAGAGTCTGAATCAGAGATGAGGATGCTACCAGGACCTGAACCTAGAACCTGGGAGAAGAGACACTGGTGCAGATATCTCTGTGGACTGGATTCAATGTCAAAGTCGTGTTGGGGTGAGGAGAGAGGAGGCAGAGGTGAATGGATAGCTTCAAGTTTGGGCATTCAGGTGTCCGGTCCAGCAGGAGAAAGGCACTTTTGCAGCATGTTCAAGATAGGCTTAAATGAGGGGAGTGAGACCCAGACAGCTTTCCCCTTCCTCAGGAGGCCCCAGGGGAGCGTTATGAGAAACACTACATGAACTATATGTTTGACAAGCCCAGTAAATACAGCCCTAACTTCAAAGAGAGGAGGAATTGAGCAAACAGACCAAATAATAGGCAGAAAGCCAAATTAAGAATCTACCTTGAGTCAAAGGGGTGTGGGATTTTTAAAAATCCACGAGAGTAATGGGAGATGATGAAGATTTGAGCTATAAATATAACCTGATGCCCATCTAATTAGGATAATAAAATCCGAGGAGCTGCTGTGCCATCAGTATGCTAATGCAATGCAACTCTGCCACCTTCCTTTCCCACAGTCCACTCAGAAGCAAATCCAGTGACGGCACAGGCTGGTGGCGGACTGGAATGGAAGGGCTCAGCGTGGCCAGGGAGGAAAACACTTAAGCAGCAAGGCTTCCTGCTGCTGCTGCCCGGGAGGAGGCTCCAGGGTGTCATGCGGGAGAGCCAGGCCTTGGCGCTAATGGGAAATTATTTTAGGTTCTGAGTCTTGTTAGGAAGAAAGGCTCCTTTCCACCCATTTTTTCTTTGGATCGATTTGGTTTTTCTTTGCCTGAACTTTTGACCTGAGTCTGAAAAAAAATCAAAGCTTTTAAAAAAGAAGAGAGGCACATATTTGACTACATAAAATCTGAAACTTTTGTAGGAAAGCCGAAAGACACACAGATTTGTGTGTGTGTGTGTGTTGGGGGAGGGGGAGGGGTTGAAAAGAACGCTCTCGCAGACTGAAAAGAGATGATGAATAAACAAATGGAAATTTGCAAAGGATTATTCGAGCAAATGCAAAGGGCAGGCTGACAGGACCTCGTGGGGAGCACAGAATACACAACCTCAGCTCCCACACTTGGGGAGCGCATGTGCTTTCAAGGCTCATAGCACCCGGGCTGGCACGTGAGCGGGTATCTTCGATTTGTATTTTATAAAGTGGGAGGACTGCCCATTTTTTGTCCACATCTGTTTTTCCTTATCCATCAATGCCCCATGGAAATCCCTCCAAATTATCTTTCGCTAATTTGAATGTATTCTTTTAGAAGACTGCCTACATTCCCTGATTATTTTTCCTTATGGAAAAGACACTGAAGACTACCTTTTTTTTTTTACTACCTTCATTGCTCATTTACTACCTTCATTGTATACACAATATATGGGATGATTTTAGGTGGTATACGAATGAGATTATTTTTATGTTATTCATATATTGCAACTTATTATATCATAACTTCTTTACCCATTCATCCATTGGTGGACACTTAGGTTTCTTCCATGTCTTGGCTATCGTGAACATGGGGGTGCAGACATCCCTTTCACGTGGTGTTTTTGCTTCTTTCCAATATATTCCCAGAAGTAGAATTGCTGGGTGTGGTAGTTCTCTTTTTAATTTCTTTAGGAACCTCCACCCTGCTTTTGCCACAGTGGCTACAACAGTTTACATGCCCATCAATAGTGCAAAAGCGTTCCCATTTCTCCCCATCCTCTCACCAATACTTCTCATCTCCTATCATTTTGGTGATAGCCATTCTCCCAAGTGCCAGGCTAAAACTCATTATGGTTTTGATCTGTATTTTCCTTATAATTAGGAATATTCAGCACCTTTTTGTGTACCCATTGGCAGTTTGTATATCTTTTTTGGCAGAAGGTCATTTGGGTCCTTTGCCCATTTTTAAATTGGATTATTTGTTTGTTTCCTGTTGAGTTGTGTGAGTTCTGCATATACTTTTTGGATATTAACTTCTTATCAGAGAGATCTTTGCAATTTTTCCCATTCCATAGATTGTCTTTGTCAGTC
>NW_006300017.1:1014268-1022362 GCF_000327345.1 Myotis davidii
TTTTGCTGGGCAGAACCTTTTAAGTTTGATGTCATCCCACTTGTCTGGTTTTTATTTTGTTGTTTGTGCTTTAGGCATCACATCCCCCCACAAAATATTGCCAAGACACATGTCAAGGAGCTGTTTTTCTGTGTTTTCTTCTAGGAGTTTTAGCCTGTTTGTTCTTACATTGAAGGCTTTAATCCATTTTGAGTTCATGTTTCTGAGGGATCTAACCATCCAATTTCCCCAGAACCAATTATGAAGAGACTTGTCTTTCTCCATTGACTATTCTTGGCTCCCTTGTCCAGTAGTAGTTGACCATATATGCATGGGTCTATTTTGGGGGCTCTAGTACCTGGATTATTTTCATGTACTTCTCCAATTCTTCTTCTTACATTTGCTGTGAAAAATTCCTCTGGGTGTTAACTAGTACCTGCACCAGTGAGTTTTAACCCAGGGGTCGGCTGGTAAACCAGCTCTCTGAAAAGGCAGAAAGGAGCTTCCATTTGTACTGTTTGCTGATTTCTGTGAGTAAATACTCCCACCAGGGCCAATTTGAAGTTACCAGCAATTGAAGCTGGCCTGAAAATTTCCTGAATATTTAACAACCAGCCCCTCACACTGTAATCTGAGCCAGCTGCACAATACACTATTCTACTTAGCCATTAAAGTCAAGATTTTGGAAACGAAGGTGAACAAAGCCACGTTTGAAGGCAGCATTCAGCATTCTGTCTGCATACAGTGTATTTCTATCTCAGTGATCTACAATTTCAAAAAAAAATGGTTAGGCCTGAATAGAGATTTAAGTGTTTAGAAACAAGTGAGGAGTTTTTAAATTAAAGAGTGATATTCTAAAAAAAAAAAAAAAAAAGTTGTCCCATGCGATGATTTCCATTTTATTTCTCTCTGAAATAAAACCATGTTTTCATGGGAACATAGTTCTCTAATGACAGAATTGTGTGCATTATAATCAGTGGTTTTGTACCTGTTACGTGTGCCAGCTATGTGTGGGACCCATTTATAGGTGTTCAATCCTCTCTGTTCCTGTGGTCTCAGGAGTTTCTGTGATCAGAGCCCTTACACCCTCAGCCATGATACCCTGTCCACATGGTATTATGGATAACTCCTTAAAGCAGGGGTCCTCAAACTACGGCCCGCGGGGCCACATGCAAATACAAATATTGTATTTGTTCCCGTTTTGTTTATTTACTTCAAAATAAGATATGTGCAGTGTGCATAGGAATTTGTTCATAGTTTTATTTAAAAACTATAGTCTGGCCCTCCAACGGTCTGAGGGACAGTGAACTGGCCCCCTGTTTAAAAAGTTTGAGGACCCCTGCCTTAAAGTCTTCAATTTCTTAATGCCTTCAACTCCTTAACCCAGGGGTCTTCAAACTATTCCCAGGGCCTAGAAGATACACACACTCAACAATAGTTTGAGGAGGAGATGAAGAAACAAAGAGCTCATGGGATTAGCAGGGTTAAAGATACTCTCTTGCTTGACTCCCTAATGTGACAGAGTAGAAACCTGACTTCTGTTGTGGTGAGTGATTTTTCCCAGAGGTCACGCCCCATTAGACAGCAGCAGGCAGAGATTAGAGACCAATCCTCCATGTTTCTTTCATTTGTGACAACATATGGCTTATTTCTCCTATTTCGTTGCCCAAAGACATCTAAATTGGTCCCGTTCTTGCATCAGTAACAATCTTGTTATGGCTTTTGCCAGCTATTCATCCACCAATAAAGATACTTTCACTGAGCACTTATTCTATGCTTCCTTCTCTCCTTCCTTCTCTCCCTACCTCATTTCCCCCGTCTTTCCCTTCTTTTCTTTCTCCTGGGAAATCAATCTAGCTGAATAAACTTTGGGACAACTTCTGAAAAAGACAAAGTCAGGACTGCTAAACCCAGTGATCACTGGACACGCTCACTGGCCTTTAGATTCGCTCTTGGTTGTATCTCTGAGGGTTAAGAACTCCCCAAAGGTCAGCTGTGGAGCATGTCAGGTGGTTCAGCACTGGCCCATAGTTCCGTGCTCTCTGGTTGGCATGGCAGCCACGAGAGGATGGTTTCTGGAGAACCTCCCAGGATCCCTTTGCCTTCGCTTGCACAGGCTGGGGCATTGGCACCAAGGGTAAAAATGAGGAGAGCCTGGCATAGCTTCCTGGCCCCGGTCCCTGCCATTTGAACAACACTCAGCTTTGGAAGGCCACACATGTCACAGTCAGTATAGAGTAACACAGGCCCTTTTATTTCTGTGAACAGGACATGGGGGGTGGGGGGTTTGAAGAAAATAAAACGAATGATCTGAGTGGGGAAGATGGGCTGTATGAGGAGAATTGGAGAATCAGTGGGCTGTCGTGAGTGAGGGTAGGAAGTTAAGTTCATCCCTAAGGGCAAATGGGTTAAAGTACAGCCCCTTCCCATCCCTGTACGGAGTGGACAGTTAATTCACTGTCACCTTAAACCAGAAGGCCCAGCAGGCGTTACAGTGATTCCGTTTCTGCAGGAGGTTTTCTTGAGGAGGGAACAGGTGAAGAGCTATGATCCTGGAACTTCGGGCTCCGTTCTTCAATTGCACCATTTAGAGGATAGGTTTGCCTGTCCCTGACCTAGGGTTTTGCAGGCCAGGACTACTGGGAACTTCTGGCCAAGACATTTGCAAAGTCCTTCTGAGGCACATATCACCCCTCACCTTTGACTCACCTTCCGTCACATACATCATTCAGGTGCCCCTAGAAATGCCAGGAACCCAAACAACCCAAGGTACCATGGTGCTACGAGACCCCAGCCCCCCTCACCCCTCCCTGGCCAAGCCTGTGCTCTTCAGGGGATTCTAAGACACTCAGGGGGGCACTGGCTCAGCATTTCAGGGAAAAGAAGCACAACACACACACACACACACACACACACACACACACACGCACACACGCACACACATGTACACGCACAGGAAACAGAAGGGCCTGGCTGGGTGTAGGTTTGAAATCTGGATAATCCATTTGAAACCTCAAGGCCTGGGCAGAAGTAATGCAAAAATGAAATTAAAACAGAAGTACCAATCTGTCTTCCTAGCTCTGAGACAAACTCACCTCAGATTTCGAATGTCAGCGTGGATAAAGTCAGAATTAGAGCTAATTGAATCTTTCCTACAACAGATAGGGGAATTGAGCTTCAGGATGACAAATGACTTGTTCATGGCCCAGAGGTAGGAAAAGAAAGTGACCTATTATTTTAATTTTTAAGATTTTTATATGCTAGGCCTCGTTCTAACTACATTTCCAATATTAATACATTTTCTTTCCAAGAGAAATTTATGGGATTATATAATTAATACAATCATCACCTTCTCTCATTTCCAGAAGTAGAAACTGAAGATCAGAGAGGTTTAGTAATTTGCTCCAGGTCACACAGTGTGGAACCGGCCAAGCTGGGATTTGAATCCCAGCAACGAGGCTATAAAGTCAGTGCTGTTCACCACTACCAGGTGGTCACCCAGAACATGATATTTCCTCCTGAAATCTCTGCCATTCACAGTAAAGCTAATCCTTGAAATCTGAGATACGGGGACACCGAATGTAGGGAATACCCAATATACTTCCAGCTAAGCACAAGTATTCCAATCTATTTGGTAGAAACAAGCTAACGCTCCTCAATCTTTGATGCAGAAGTGAGAGGAGAAAAGTAAAAGGGAAATCATAGTTTTAAAAAAACACGAGAAGTACATTTTAAAAAGAGAATGTTAATTATCAACAAAATGTATCTCACCTGAGACAAAACCAAAATATAAGACCAGTCAGGGATAAGATACGTGGCCAAATCAGCTTACTATGTCCTAGGAAACGTCTTTGCATTTATTCACTGAATGAATATTAATTTGTTCGATTTTAATTCATTTATTGTTTAATTTAGGTATTAATCCATTTATTACTTATTAAGCACCACCTCATTTCTGGGAATATAGTAGAGAACATAACAAAGTCCCCACCTTCATAGAGTTTTAAAAAAGACAATAAACAAATAAAGAAAGTAATTAGAATATATAATAAATTAGACAATAATGCAGCAAGGAAAATGGAATCAGGGTGGAGGGTATGATTTTATTTAGGTGCAGAAACCTCAAGTTTAAAATATGGGAGGGAGCCTGCGGCTACCTGTGGCAGAGGCCCAGGAGAGGGAAGAGCAATTCCTAAGGGCTTGAAAATTGAAGCACATTCGGAAGCTTCAAAAAATACAAAATAATAATAATAATAATAATAAGCAAGGAGGTTGATCAAGCTGGTGAAAGTGAAGAAAGGAAGAAGCAAAGTCAGGAAGGTCATGGGGAGGAAGGTCAAGTAGGGTTCTGGTGGCAGTTGCCACAACCACCTCTGCATTGGGGATCCTCAGTTCTCCCAAGCTAACCTGATCTGCAAGTGCGAAGATGCCCTTTAGTCTTCAATGCTTCAGTGCAAAACCTTTTCCAAAACAGACAGAGGAGAGAAACATAAAAAGACGGAGCTCAGAGCCAGAGGACTTCTTGCAACACTCAGTTCTCATTCTTAACGCAACTAGAGTGCAACCAAGTCTGCCCCAGCCTCCCCAGCTCCACTTGGCCTATGAACTCAATTCTTTCATCCACCTAGCTTGCTTTTGGCACCAAAACAAATACTCACACAAGTCACTTGAAAGCGCTTCAGAGTAGAGCTATCTATCCCTACATGTGTAGAAGGCCAAAGGGTGTGGAACCGGGAGGCTTGAGGCTACCTAAACTCCAAATCCGCCCAGCTCTTGGCCCTCTGGATGAGAAAGAAATGTCCTTTCCCTTCCCATTCCTCAAGTGTTCTCTCTGGGCATTAGGCAGTTGGCTTTTTCTACACCTCTCCCTTGAAGTAGGGTTTGGGAGGTCTGACCCTGTCCTGTCTCTTCAGCTTGTGAGTTAAGTCATCGTGCCTGATGTTTGAAACACTTCAGTGGCTGGATATTAAACACAACCATGTCTCCTCACCTTTGCTCAGGCTACCATCCCAGCAACGAGTCATGGGGTCTCTAGCATGGGCCACATCAGTCGTTACATATTTGGAAGGTTCTAGGATAATGCTTGGGGGTGGGTGGGCTCTCTCTGTTTTTGTTCACTGTCTGATTCTCCTTGTCTACTGAAACAGAATGCTCCCTCGTGTCCTTCTAGTGGAAGGTGATATCAGGAGATTCTGACTATAGAGTAGCAGAGGGTCATTCCAGCCAAGGAACCCTCTGTGGAGTCCCTGAGAAGAGCACTGCAGAGGCTTATGGGAGGATTTGCCCCCAAGGAGGAAGTCTAGCAGCAGAAAATTGATCTGTAGATAATCTACACCAACGGAGCACTCTTTGGTCAATGAGGTCTAGGAGAAATGCCTCCAGAGAGAACTGGAGTGGATTTATCCCTGAGATTTTTAGGGATAAAACAGGGGTTTTATCTCCAAACTAATAATGCAATCAGGGAAGTGGTCCTATAATAGAAACCATATGGAATCTGAAATGAAGAGGACATGACTGAATCTTAGCTGGGGAACTTACAACAGAGGTGACCTCACACAAATTATTTCATTTCTTTGAGTCTCTCTTTAAAAAAAAAAAAAATGTAGATAAGAGATAATATCATGTACTTGAGAGAGATTTTTGCAGGGGTAAATTAATATCTTTATTTATATAAAGCAACTGACACTGCAGTAGTTACTAGACAGTGCACTAGATCATAACTTTATCGGGGAGAAGGGTGTTACTTAATCACCTCTGAGGCCTCCATTGCTGATGGACAACTAGCCAAGGACATGGTTTGACAACAGAATATGGGCTTTGAGATCTTCCTGAGGTATAAGAGAAAGATCTGCCCAGGAAGAGAAGCCAGAAACCACAGGTACATAATAGCATCTATTTCCTTATATGTCTCACACAGACACCAAAGAGCTGACATATACCTTAGACCTCGTGATTCACAGCTGCATTTGGAGTTCGTTTGTAAAAGTTCTACACGATCCAGTTTGGGAGGCAAGGCAACAATTCTATCACATAGCCTTGTCCTCAAGGCCCCCAGAATCACGTTGAAAGTGAAACTGAGAAGAGATATTGTTTTATTATGGTGCCCCACCTGGACGCTGGATGATCACAATAAAATTCCACTGAAAACTAATGTTTGCCTGCTGAAAAATATAAATAAAAATCCACCGTTTGATTTGTTGAGAATGAAACGTAGGGGGAATGGGAAGTTAGAGAAATAAGAGAAATGAGAATAAAGGTCAAGACCAAGACAAATCAATCCGTGAAGGAAAAAGAAGACCCAAAGTAATCACCGATGCTGAGGAAAAATGACTCCTTCCAATTGATGGAAACACCGTATTGCAAATTATTACACACACTCCCAAGGAACTATCATGTCAAGAGCAAAAAGCATGATCTCATCTCCTGGACTTGATGAAGCTGACAAACACAATCAAAGCCATTTGGGGTGAATTCTCAAGAGGGAAGAGTGCAGAAGGCTGTGTCCTGTCTTATAACTGAGGCTCAGCTGATCACTTCCATCCATGCCTGTGCACCCAACACAGACTCGAGACTCCTGAAGCGGGAGCCCTTCTCCTGGGCCTTGTCAGATCTAACCAGGGTAGTGCCACATGGTCAATGCCTGCCCAACCTCCTGGGCACCGTGGGTGAACTAAAACGCTGGAGTTAACCACCAATGAAAGCACAGATGGCAAGCGTACAAGGGCACTTAGGAACAAGGGCAAATCTCAGATTCCTTAGCTTTAACATCGAGATGATAATAATACCTTCTTTACTTAACTCATGGGGCTTTTGGAAAATCAACAGGAAAAGCAATAGCTCTTTATAAAAACCTACACAGCTATACAACTGCCATCGATATATCATAATTAATTATAAATAGTGCATAGCACATTCAGCAAACTAAGTGCTTTAAGGGGGCAGCATTCCAGTATTTGCTGCATGTAATAGTCCCTTGAAGCTAATTGCCTATTAGAACTCTTCTACCACCTTTAAGGGTTTAGTGCTCTTATCTTCATCTTACACGGGATTGAGGGGAAGCTCAGAAGTTGTCAGCTGCCCAGGGTCCTACGGAGAACCATCAGGAACCTCAGGCTCCAGCCAGCTCTTTCCTTGCAACCCACCCACTGTGAAAAGGGAACGATGGGGGTGGAGAGTGACAGGTGACTGATATGACTCAAGAGGGCTGTCTGGGAGAGGCGAGGAACAGGGCAGCTGCGACCAGCTGGCGGAGAGGCATGGAAAGGATGGGCCTTCGCTGGAGAAAAAAGACATTCTTTCTTCTCAACCCAGATGCACACGCACCCAATGGCTCTGCCATTGGCATTGGCATTTCCCATCCGCCTTCACCGAGTGACATGCATCCTGGATGTCAGATAAGTGTTTCCTATACCCACTCTGCCACTTTTGTTGCCTGTCTTTCTGGAAAATGCAACATCAGGAGAGAGGTCTGAATATTTACTATTAATTTCTCCTCTGAAAACAGGTAAGGGGGGGAAGCTCACTATTCATTGTTGCTGACAAGTGTTGAAGGATGTGATATCCCGGAGAGCAAGAAGAAGCAAGATTTGATTCCTTTGAAACAAGACAGCCAGCCAGGGATGAGGCGTAGGGGAGCTGATTCTGCTCTTACACAAGAAGCCAAATGTGGGCAGCGCCCCCTTCAGGGTAGAACTAGATCAGCGACCCGCCTCCCATCTGTATGTAAAGATCTGTCCTAGGGAATCGGGCTGAATTCCAGATGTGGCCAGTGCTGCTCCCTCCCATGTGTCAGGTGACTTCTGAATGACAGGCTCTGGGAACAGGGACACTGGGGTACACTGGTGCTGCAGACCCAGAAAGACAGGAAGGGGGACTGTGTGGCACCAATTGGGGCTTCTGAGAAGCAATGAGACCTCCTGGCCCATCTCTCAGCCAGTCACCTCACCCGGCTTTGCAGGCATCAGATCATTAGTGCCACGGACTCAACTGTGAATGAAGTATTACTAGACCTCCACTGACAAAATGGTAGATGGTGGGGCAAAATGAGGCAACCAGGCCAAGGATCCAAACAGCAATTTGATAACAGCAGTAGCGAGGGGCGGGGGGGGGGGGGGG
>NW_006300017.1:1022386-1025423 GCF_000327345.1 Myotis davidii
TATAAAATCCCAAGTTGAAGTAACAGATCCCAAGCCTTTAAGAATCAAACCAAGTAACAAAACACACACACACACACACAAACACACACACACACACACACAAATACATGAGTTTACTTTATGCAAGGCCCATAGGACTTGGGGAGGGGAGCAAGTTGGCTCCCAGTGTACCCCTCCTTCAGCCCCTCTCTGACACCAAGCACTCTAGGATTCATGAACTGAGCTTTCAATTATTTGAATACTCCATTCTCTTAGTCACTTCTACTCCTTTAGACATACTGTGAGCCCTCCCCTACCTCCATGACCCCCACACTTTCATGACTGACTTGAGCCTATCCTTTGGAGTTTCTCCTAGATATTTCCCCAGGGATCTCTCCTGATCTTTCACATCTGGATTCCATGTGCTCCCACAATGCACTGCTCTTCCCCGTCACCATCTATCGCACCGTGCTATTGTCACAGCCTGTTGGTATCTGACACTAAAAAATGCAAGCAGAAACCCACGTCTATCTGGTTCAACAGTTTATCCTCAGGACACAGAACGATACCTGACTCCTATCAGGACCTCAATAAATACCGTACTGAATGACTAGCAGGAGACACACTTCTTGCCTGAAGGAAGCTTTTAATTTACTGGGTAATTAGCTGGAGACACTTGCCTGAAGGAAGCTTTTAATTTACTGGGTAAGACAGACATACACATTCCCAGGGAATGAGGAAATGTGGAGAATAAAGTGAGAATAGAAACCAGCAAGCGTTAACATTCCAAACCAGAACATCAGAGCTAAGACCATGGTATATGCTATTGCTTTACATTAGAATCTGAATCCCTTTCCAATGAATTTGTTCATGCTGGAAAACTCCCCCAGGTTTCAGGGCAGGCAAGATGTCTAATTGGAGAGCCCCCTTTTACTGGTAAACTCTGTCTGAAACTTGGTTGTCAGAGTTTACCGATAAAGACACCCAGAGTCCATTTCCTATATTGCCTGTTTTCAAGGCAGAGCTGTGGTTCTGCACCTTGGGCAGATGAGTAATTGTTTGTTTCCCTATAGCAGCTCTTTAGTATAACAGAAAGGATTTTGTAGGCAGCGGAATGAGATGTGTTGGAAAGAGCGGAAGTTTGGGGATTAAAATGACCTTGGCTTCTAGCCCAGCTCTGTAATTTACTAGCAGTGAGAGTTGGCCAGTTTCCCTGAGCACTACTCTTAGCGTGGCTCTAGAGGTGTACAGGTTACTATTCTATTACAGACTTGATTTGAGCCTCAATAATTTTCATCAATGGTATGAAAGACTCCATTTCCTATCTCTCCCACTTTCTAGCTGTGCACTACTGAGCACATTTTCTAATCACTCTAAACCTAGTTTTCCCATCCACAAAATCCTTTCTGCATATAAGGATGTAATAAGGTCTGTATATAAAGTTCTTCATGTGGTACCATACCAGACATTGAACAAACAGAAATCTTTATCACTTACTTTTATATCAATTACAGGAAGATTTTTGTCAAGTTTTTTCCCCCTGATGCATGGTAGAATGTGACTGTTTTCTGCTTCTTAACTTTTATCACCCTGTGTAGTCTACCCAATAGATATATTTCCTTTTGTATGGTCTGCAGCATCTTCACCCATTGATACGATAATGAGTGATCCTGGCATTTCCCGCAATTACATCCACTTCTGTCTCTCTTCTCTGGCCTCAGCCCAAGATTCCCAGCAACCCTTCAGGCCAGAATGGGGAGCCCTGGGTATTCAGACCACAGTTAAGGGAACTGTTTATATGCCACTGACTTGGCAGTCTTGAAATTAACATAGAAATACAATCACCAAACAGCTGAATAAAATGTTTCTCCCCGCTCAACGGATAGAATCGTGCCACAGTTCCGAAGCTCTTCTACATGGAAAGCGGCATTTCCCTCAACGTGCAGGTTTTGTTCTTAATTATAAGAGGATATAAGTTGTCAATATATAACATTGGTGTATTCATCTTTCTGAGTCTTCTTTATGAAAGAAACAGCTGGTTTCCTTTTTAGATCCAAGTATATTAAAGTTAACAATTAACTTAGATAACCCCATATGAGCTGATAGAGAAATGTCCAGCAATTAAATAATGAATGTAAGGGAGCCACAGTCATCAGAGATATCAGAATATGCCCTTATTATGAGGTAAAATGTGTTTTCATACGATTTAATTATAGATTGACAGGAAAAAATGCAAAACAATAGCTTAACAACTTTCAGGTAATGCGTCTATTAAAAATAGTGTTTCCAAAACTATGATTAGCATTGAACAGGTTAAATCCACCATTTTACAAGAGAATGTTTAAATTCCAAATATAATAACTTATCATGCACAGAGACAGAAGAGCTTAGGGTCTGATACGGGTAGGTCATCTCTCCCACAACATGGAATGAAATAAAACTTAAGTAACGCAGCCTTTCTCTAAAGGCAGATTTTGCCCACCTCGCTGTCTAGATTTCACACTAGAAAAATTTTGGCTCCAAAGGCTTCCATTCAATGCAAAATGCAGAACCAATTGTATTTTTGCACAATCTAGAAGGCAACACCTACACCGTAGCTCGTGAATGTCACCTCTCAGTGTGTGCTCTAGGACAGCTGGTGGCCCTGGAACCGACAGCAGCCTGTCTGCCCATAGAGACGGCACCATCTCTAGGCTCAGGTGCAAGGCCAAGGCCCTATGAAGACTGGAGGGTCCTTTAGTTTGGAAACCTTCTCTATGTTGAAGAGTGATGGCTCCATTATCTGGGAAGAAAGACATCACTGAGCAATAAACACGCCGTGTACATAGCACTCTCGGTGATACTACCAAGCATGGGGGTTGATTAGATCCAAATCGGAAGTTCCCTGGGGGTGAACAAGAAATAACTGGGATCCCTGGCTGGTTTTGCTCAGTGGATAGAGCGTCAGCCTGTGGACTGAAGGGTCCCAGGTTCGATTCAGGCCAAGGGCACATACCTGGGTTATAGGCTGGATCCCGAGGCCCTGGTCGGGGCGTGCAGGAAGCAGCCAGTCGATGTG
>NW_006300017.1:1026678-1027156 GCF_000327345.1 Myotis davidii
AAGTCAGGGCTCAGAGCTATGAGATGGTGTAAAGGACATTCTGAGTCCAGCTGACACAGTCTTTCTTTTGTGACACTAACCATCTGAATGACCCGGCCAGGGCTCTTAATGTAATATGAAAATACTATACTTTCTTGGCCTAAATTTCCTAATCTATAGAATAAGGAAATGCAATTACCTACCTAAAAATGTTTTTATAGAGATGGAAGAGGATAACCTATATAAAGTCCCTCACTATCCCAGAGTCTGACATCACGTAAGCATCTAATAAATGAGGGATAACACAGACAGACACACACAGAACCGTCTCTTCCGTTGTTGCAGCCTGGATCTTTGTCAGACACTGATAAATGTTGCCTGAATCTAAACCAAAACCATGGAAGTAAATGGGCCTTAAACACTGGAAATTAAAAACTTTAGTAGAAGGAAGTGGTAAGAGAAGATGATTTCATCGTAGCTATTTAAAATAATTAGGACA
>NW_006300017.1:1027279-1033971 GCF_000327345.1 Myotis davidii
AAAAATCATTATTTGGTTTTAGACCAGGAGCCGGACTCCTCAAAGAGGATTCTGGCCTCACCAGCATGGCTCGGTGTGTGAGCATCAACCTATGAACTGGGAGGTCACGTTGTGATTCCTGGTCAGGCCACATGTCCAGGTTGCGGGCTCGATCCCCAGTGCAGGGCGTGCAGGAGGCAGCCGATCAATGATTCTCTCTCATCATTGATGTTTCTATCCCTCTCTCCTCCCTTCCTTCCTGAAATCAATAAAGAAATAATTTTTTTAAAAAAAAAGAAATAACTGGGAGACACAGAATTTGCAAAGAGCAGTTGCCTGGGACTCCCCACAGTGGGGGAGAGGGGGCTTTCCTCTAGGAAACTGAGAGCAACAAGGCACTTCCTCCCAGAGGAAGAAAGAGCAGCTGGCTTGGGGATTCCACTGGCTTCTTGCTCACTGATGTGCCGACAGCCCCGAATTTCCACTGCAATGGACTAGATTCTCTTCACTATTTTCTTTTCATGACGGAAATGAAAAGATGAAAGAACACGGTGAACTTCATTTAAACCCACCTGCTCCCCATTTAAGGCAACGACAAAAACGAGCCTTCACAGGCTAAACAAAGGAGCGCGCTGGGGCCACATTCCATGCCAGAAATGGACAATGCCATGCATATGTCGCGAGAGCTGAAAACCGTGTCTCTAATGAGGTAAGCTTTGTTGATAAGATTACTTTTTGTTAGGCCAAGAAGAATATCCTATCATTTACCACAGAAGAGAGTATTGTACAAGGGTTTGGGGAAAATCTCTGTGCCCTTGCAGGAAAGTTCTTCAAGATAATGAAAGGAAAGAATAAAAGGAAAAGACCTCCAAGTGGAGTGGTTTTGTCCATTTTATTTTCATAACTAGATAACTGCGATGTAAAAAAAAAAAAAAAAAGATGATATTAGGAGCTCCTGGCTGCAAAGATAGTTGAATCGAATTCTCCTTTCATTGTAGAGGTGCTAAGAATTAAGGCAAAGACCCGCAGTATAGATGACTAGTTACTTTGTGAATGTTTGTGTCTAATCTAAAGTTGCATTTACTTGTTTGTTAGTTTGCTTATTTTGTTGTTGGTGGTGGATTGACGGACGGATTGAATAACTGAAGGAAAATTAAGAGTAGACTTCATTTTTAGACTCACTCAGAGTACTATGGAATGAAGATATTATCAGTGTTTACTTCCACGTAGCCTCACACCATTAGCATGAGCTAGAAGGGAAATTATGCCACTAGGGGACTTAGGGAAAAGAACCTCTTGGCTCATCTGGAAACTGAGAGGGCTGGATGAGTAATTTCGCGGCCTCTTCCTGGTCTGAAATTCTGTTTCTCTGATTCTTGGAGACCTAGATCAGGGAGCATTTTAGGAGAGAAACGCTAAGTCTCAATGACATGTGTTTGGCTTCCATTTACAAGAGAGATTCTGATATCTGCTTATTCTTTCAGACATGTGCATCCCATAGCGCTTTCTGGTTTCATTCAAACTGGGGTTTCACTGACTGAGAGATTAAAAACACTCTAAACAGCTGGGCTTGTGGCTTATGTTTCAACAATGCAGGGCTCGGAGAGTCTCAGATGGCCCGGAGAAGGCAATGGGAAATCTCCCTTCACTTAAATGGTTCGTGTTTAGTTCATCTTCTTGCCACAGGTGTGCCGCATTCCAAGTCAGGGCTCAGAGCTATGAGATGGTGTAAAGGACATTCTGAGTCCAGCTGACACAGTCTTTCTTTTGTGACACTAACCATCTGAATGACCCGGCCAGGGCTCTTAATGTAATATGAAAATACTATACTTTCTTGGCCTAAATTTCCTAATCTATAGAATAAGGAAATGCAATTACCTACCTAAAAATGTTTTTACAGAGATGGAAGAGGATAACCTATATAAGGTCCCTCACTATCCCAGAGTCTGACATCACGTACGCATCTAATAAATAAGGGATAACACAGACACAGACACACAGAGAACCGTCTCTTCCGTTGTTGCAGCCTGGATCTTTGCCGGACACTGATAAATGTTGCCTGAATCTAAACCAAAACCATGGAAGTAAATGGGCCTTAAACATTGGAAATTAAAAACTTCAGTAGAAGGAAGTGGTAAGAGAAGATGATTTCATCGTAGCTATTTGAAATAATTAGGACACCAATTAGCTTCCATTTGGGCAGCACTGACTGACCGTGTGACACTCTGCTAAATACTTTCCATGCATTATTTCACCGGACACATGCAAAGCTATGAAAGCGTAGCACTCTTGTTTCCATTTTACAGAGGAAGAAACTGAGGCTTAGAGACTATAATCTCTGGAACTGATATTCTTACTCCTAGGCGACATCACTCCTCTATGGCAATGCCCCAGAAACTAGTACAAATATACAATTCCCACCAGCATTGCACTTTATACTGGAGTTGATTATGCATTGATAGGCTGTACTGAATCAAGAACATCCTCATTCATTCTTTCTTAATTAAATATAATTTTATTAATTTCAGGGAGGAAGGGAGAGGGAGAGAGAGATAGAAACATCAATGGTGAGAGAAAATCATTGATCGGCTTGCTTTCTGCACCCTCGCGACTGGGGCCTGAGCCCCGCCATCTGGGCATGTACCCTGACCAAGAATCAAACCATGATCTCATAATTCATAGGTCAATGTTCAACCACTGAGACATGCCCACTGGGCCTCATTTATTCTTTTGTGCACAGTTACACTCTACAAAATGAGGTGAGCACTCATTATGCACCAGGCAGTATGCTAAATGCAAGGGTTATGAAGGTGCAAACACACAAGTCCCTGTATCTAAGTTGCTTATGCAAACCTAGGTAAATAACGAGGCATATTTAGGTCGGACACCCACTCACGTCCCCATCTGTGCTCACCACGGGAGGTGTTCATCGTGGTACCAGCTCCCTGAGCCCAGAGCCCGTTCCTAAGGTGAGGCAGGTGCTTCATCTCTTGTCACCACCTGCATCGCGACAGTACCCAGTCCAGAAATTAGACTCTCATTAGAGGCGCCTGTCTCTTAGCTCTTCTACTGCTTGCTGGGATAATGAGGATTCGTGATAAATGGCAAGTTGAACTGTCTATATGTAAGCAGTGATAGGATATTGGAGCTGGAAAAAAATAGGTGAAAAGATGAATGTAATTTGCTAGTAGAAAAACAAGGAAAAATCTAATAGCTCAGAACATCATGAAAATTGTAGTTACTTATCACACACTGTTGCATAGTATTATTGGCTAAATAAAATATGTTGCAATTACACCGACAAAACATTATATTTACGGGGCATGCATCAGGATGTAGAGTTTCCATATACAGCACACTATTTTTAAACGGTTTTCCTTGTCATCGAATTGTGTTTGTGTTTCTAAGCCAGTATCTTGATGTGGTTCCATGAAAGCAGGGCCCTACCCATCAGCCCACTCAGCGATGCCCTGGGCACAGTGTGAGACCAGAAAAAGGGAGGCAAGGGGTGGGGGTGACTAGAGGCAGGGACAGGTAAGGCCTGAACATGCATTAGCACATGCTGAGAACACATCTTCCTTATCTTACAAAAGCCACAAATACAAACCAATTTGTTCCCTTCCACGGATTTAATGCGTTTCTTGCTAAAGAACATCTCTTTGTGAAAGCCTTTGACACACTCTCCAAGCACAAAGGGATGAACAGGGCCTGGGAGAGCCAAGTTTCCAGAAAGTCGGGAGTTAGCAGGGGGTGGAGGAAATGTTATCGCTCTCATTCCTTGTTGGAATATTAAGGGCCTTTCTTTCAATCAAAATTTCCCTCTTGCTCTTAATAAGACGGCAGTCTGGAACACTTGGCCAGCTGCTGAGACTGATTCCTTGCTGGGTGTAGATGATTCAAGGGCCCTGCATTTAATCTCAGAAGGCCGCCAGGGGTTTGAAGGAAGGAGAGCTCGGCAAAGCGAGAGACAGAGTGGACCCCTGGCAGTAGGTGACGCCACGCCAGGAGATTAAGAGCTGGCTGAGATGTGAGACCATCCTATTTATTATTCTCGCTCTCGAGTCAAAGAGCAGACACAAATCAGCACCTTCTCTTAGGCCCCCCAAAAAGCAAGAAGAATAGGGAGGGGTTAACAGGGAAGCAGGTGCCCGAAGGGCAAGCTGGGGAGAATAAAAACTTGGAGCTTCCAAGGACTTAGGGAAGTGACATACACTTAACATGAACAGGTGTGCACACCCCAGTGAGTGCACGCGGCTGGGGGATCCAGGACCAGCATTCCCAGCCACAGTCCAAACACACCCCACCTTCCGGTCCCACAGCATCCTAAGGAGCTGAGAACTGCACCCCCAGCACACACCCCTCTCAACAGGCTTTCCTGTCTCATTAAGCAGCTCCGGGAAAGGTCAAGGTTGTAGCAATGCGAGAAGTTGATGTTCTTTCTCTTGCAGAATTGGAGTTCCGGAGACAGAAGGTGTTTTGCTTTGCAAAAACTTTCTAAAATATTAATCAGTAAAAAAGAGAAAATGTTATGGAGTTTTAGCTAATCTCTCAAGGGAGCTGCTGAGACAGAAGCCAAAGAGAGATGGTCTTCCTTTTGTAGGAAGAATGATCCCTGTTTCCTAAAATCGCTTACCTATCTAGAGGTTCTCTCAGCCCCAGAAATCCTTGATTGTTTTAGGAGGAAATGGCCCCAGTGCAGGCTGCATTCCCTCAATGTAAATGGGATCCTATATAATAAAAGCCTAATATGCTCAGCGTGTAAATGGGATCCTATATAATAAAGCCCAATATGCTCAGTGTCCGGTCATCTGGTCTCCGTTCAACCAATCAAAGTGTAATATGCTAATACTGGTGCACGAATTTGTCCACCACGCCTCTAGTATTTCAATAAGGAAAAATGTCAGGAGTGTGAGAAACAATAAGATGATGGGAGAATCTGCCATATGTGCAACTTCAATTATTACTACTTTGAAATCCACGTGTTAGCTCTTTCAAAAGCACACACTATAAAACATACTCCCTCCTCAGCTAGCCAACCTTCTGCGTCCCTTCCTGGCCCCGTTCATGCACCGGTGGGGTCTCTCGGCCTGTCCTGTGTGCTCTCACAATCCAGGACCCCTTGGGGGATGTTGGAGAGCTGGTTTCAGCCCGATCCCACAGGCCAGGCTGCGGGACCCCACTGGTGCATGAATTTGTGCACCGCGCCTCTAGTATTTCAATAAGGAAAAATATCATGAGTGTGAGAAACAATAAGATGATAGGCAAATCTGCTATATGTGCAACTTCAATTATTACTACTTTGAAATCCACGTGTTAGCTCTTTCAAAAGCACACACTATAAAATGTAAGACAGTCACATGAAGAAAAGCCATGTGACGGGGAGGCCTGATGAAAGGGCTGTGCCTGAAAGCTAAGGGTCCCAAGGGTTTTAGGTGAAACACCAGAGGATGAAGAAAGCAAGCAGAGATCCCCTCCCCCAGGAGTCACTCACAATCCAGGACCCCTTGGGGGATGTTGGAGAGCTGGTTTCAGCCCGATCCCACAGGCCAGGCTGCGGGACCCCACTGGTGCATGAATTTGTGCACCGCGCCTCTAGTATTTCAATAAGGAAAAATATCATGAGTGTGAGAAACAATAAGATGATAGGCAAATCTGCTATATGTGCAAGTTCAATTATTACTACTTTGAAATCCATGTGTTAGCTCTTTCAAAAGCACACACTATAAAAGCCCTCCGCCTCCAGAAACTTCGTGTGCCGCTGACCAAGGCCCCCCACTCTGCTATTTATGTAGGAAGTCATAAAGCTTTCACTTTTTAAAAAATATTTTTTATTGATTTTATAGTCCAATTTTAACTATGATACATATGTGCCATAAAAATATATGAAAACATATCTACATACTACATACATCAACGTTCAGTGTTGAGTAAACTACATGCATTTTTGTCCACTCTCTGTCACGTTCTCGGACGAAATCCTAACTGGTGATCGTTCAAAAACTCATTTACTCACAGGTTCATGACTGAGGACTTTTTATGGCTTGAATGATGTCCACCCAGCAGATATTTTGAAGACCCATCCCCCTAGCACTTCAGAATATGTCCCTATTTGGCTATAGGTTTGTGGCTGTTGAAATTAGTTCAGAGGAGGTCGCACTGGAGTAGGGTGGGTTCCTAACCCAATAAGTCTGGTGCCCTTACAAGATGAGACAAAGACAGTCGCATGAGGAAAAGCCATGTGACGGGGAGGCCTGAAGGAAGGGCTGTGCCCGAAAGCCAAGGGTCCCAAGGGTTTTAGGTGACACCAGAGGCTGAAGAAAGAGAGCAGAGATCCCCTCCCCCAGGAGTCAGAGGCAGCCAGGCCCTGCTGCAATTTGGTTTTGGATGTTTAGCCTCCAGACATGTGAGACAGCGTGTTGCTGTGGTTTCGAGCCATCGAATTTGTGGCACTTATTGCAACAGCCCTGGGAAGCCAATTCAGCTCTGAAGGTCTGGCTCTGGGGAGGACCCATGATCAGTGTGATCAGGCCTCAGCCTCCAGAAACTTCATGTGCCGCTGACCAAGGCCCCCCACTCTGCTGTTTATGTAGGAAGTCATAAAGCTTTGACTTTTTAAAAAATATTTTTTATTGATTTTATAGAGAGGAAGCGAGAGTGATAGAGTCTTAGAAACATCAATCAGCTGCCTCCTGCACACCCCCTACTGGGGATTG
>NW_006300017.1:1034483-1035883 GCF_000327345.1 Myotis davidii
CCTCCCCCAGGAGTCAGAGGCAGCCAGGCCCTGCTGCAATTTGGTTTTGGATGTTTAGCCTCCAGACATGTGAGACAGCGTGTTGCTGTGGTTTCGAGCCATCGAATTTGTGGCACTTATTGCAACAGCCCTGGGAAGCCAATTCAGCTCTGAAGGTCTGGCTCTGGGGAGGACCCATGATCAGTGTGATCAGGCCTCAGCCTCCAGAAACTTCATGTGCCGCTGACCAAGGCCCCCCACTCTGCTGTTTATGTAGGAAGTCATAAAGCTTTGACTTTTTAAAAAATATTTTTTATTGATTTTATAGAGAGGAAGCGAGAGTGATAGAGTCTTAGAAACATCAATCAGCTGCCTCCTGCACACCCCCTACAAGATCTGTTATTCACCACGTAGTGCTAGCACCAAAGTGCCGGCACATGGGCATTTACTAAATAAGAGTTGATGAGGGGAAGAAGGAGGGTTATATAAATAATTCCTGACTCTCACCATCTCTTGTCTTGACATCCATGTCATTAAACTACTCAAGGAGCAGGACTAACCAGGAGAGACTAGAATAAGAAGTGGGTGCTGATAGGGTATAAATATTTATTGGCATAGAATTGTGTACCGACATGGGGAGTGCAGGGTAAATACAGATCTGGACTCTGTTTCCAGTGAGTTTATGCTCATCAGACAAAAGAGGTGCCTATGAAACCACCGTCTGTGTTTCGTTGTGTTTTTCCATTCATTTAATTAAGCCTTGCGAAGAAATTGCATCATTTTACCAGCCTGCCCTTTTCTCTCCTTAAAAACAGCATGTTTGGGACTTTGCATACATAATCTTGGAAGTATCCATGGCAGTGATTTCAGAATCTAAACATCATCTGATGTTGGGGTAGAAAAAAAAGGTTGAGCCGGAACTGGTCTGGATCATGTTCACCGGTGGGAAAGGAGAGAGTGGCTTCTGTTACCTTAGCTAAACATCAATTACCAGATGGCTTTGGAGGAGTAAGTACTTCATTAAAGAAGTCTACTTTGAGTCCCCCTCCCACTGCATTCAAGACAAAATTAAGTCCCCTGGCTTTTAGGCATAAAAGAGAGAGAGCAACAGCTAACAATTGTTCCATTGACCAACAATTGCTTGAGGTTCCAAGTCTGAATGACTGCATTCTCTGTATCTTGCATTTAGCAGGTGACCCATAGTATTTCAGGAAGTAAGGAGGATGCTATAAGGATCGCCATGCACACGGGAGACTGTTGACTGGTGAGAGTGGTTACCTTCATTGTATGAAAACCATGAGGCCTCTTCATCATGTGTGAGTCACTCTATCTGCCAGGGATATGGTGTTAAGAGGGGTAAATATTTCAAGAAAGTAAGGACTTTGGACCCTCTTGGTAACAGGTGAGAAAGAAGGTTTTCA
>NW_006300017.1:1048175-1058181 GCF_000327345.1 Myotis davidii
AGATTATCTGTCAGTGTGACTCTCACACCCATGTCTTCAGGTGTCTCTCGCAAACTTTAGTCCTGAACTTGTTAACAGAATGCTAGAGACTTTTTAAAAAATATTTTTTATTGATTTTATAGAGAGGAAGCGAGAGTGATAGAGTCTTAGAAACATCAATCAGCTGCCTCCTGCACACCCCCTACTGGGGATTGAGCCAGCAACCATGCCCTTGACCGGAATCGAACCCAGGACCCTCCATCCTCTGCTGAAGCTCTATCCACTGAGCCAAACCAGTTAGGGCCGCAGTCATAAAGCTTTTAAAAAGAACTCATTAGTCAAATTGAACCCCCACTTTCAGTTTTCCCTTAGAATTTCTACTTTACATACGAGAGAGAAGGCAAAGAGCCAGAGATAAAGGGAAAACAATGCCATTCATAGTTTGAGACCTCCCCTTTTCCCCAAAACCCTGGGTGTCATTTATTTTAATTTGCTTTGGAACATTTAACAGATTTTTGTCTTCTGAGCTTACGTTCCCTGCCCTTAGGGTCAGAGAGGCAGTCAAGAACATCTTAGAAGCCTCAAGAACATTTCTGGGTCTGGCCACAATTAGCAATTAAACTGATTTACTGACACGGTGCCCTTCAGCTCTGTGGCGAGCCTGCTTGGCAGAATCTACACTCTGTCCAGGCAAAGGGAAGAAGTAAGAGGCTGGATCAGTACAGGCAAAACTGGATCAATTGTCAACACACAACCTGGCTTCGCCAACTGAGAAATTGTCTTCTTTTCTCTCAAAAAATATGTATTCCTTGCATAACTGTATCAGTCAGAACGGAACTTTCCAAAGTTTGTTTTTTATAGACCGGTACATTTTAAAAAGAAAAAAAAGAGACAGAAATTATGTGGCAAGCCTCTATTTTGCCAAGTAAAATGTCTGTTTTCTCTCACCGCTAATTCCTAAAAATAAAGGGGCATTTTTCATTTCACAAGGAAAGGGAATGTGTGATCTCGGCTTGAAACACAGCTGTTGACAGGACAGCATGTTGGTGGCACCCCACCGACTGTGATCTCCTTATTTTTCTCTTCCTCTGCAGGCTGGGGCTTCAGGGACCAGCAGCAGTTTATGGATCAGCATTTGGAACCCAGTGGCCACCAGAATGGCATCGCTATCATCTTGCTTTGCCTCCAAAAATAGAGATAGGAACTCCCACCTGCCCTCCCCACGCCCTAACACCCCAGGAGAATGATAATTTGAGATTAATACCCCTCAGCTGAAAAGATCCCCTCTCTGCACTGGACACTGAGAGTGCTGGGACCTGAAGATCTGTTGATTCACCACGTAGTGCTAGCACCAAAGTGCCGGCACATGGGCATTTACTAAATAAGAGTTGATGAGGGGAAGAAGGAGGGTTATATAAATAATTCCTGACTCTCACCATCTCTTGTCTTGACATCCATGTCATTAAACTACTCAAGGAGCAGGACTAACCAGGAGAGACTAGAATAAGAAGTGGGTGCTGATAGGGTATAAATATTTATTGGCATAGAATTGTGTACCGACATGGGGAGTGCAGGGTAAATACAGATCTGGACTCTGTTTCCAGTGAGTTTATGCTCATCAGACAAAAGAGGTGCCTATGAAACCACTGTCTGTGTTTCGTTGTGTTTTTCCATTCATTTAATTAAGCCTTGCGAAGAAATTGCATCATTTTACCAGCCTGCCCTTTTCTCTCCTTAAAAACAGCATGTTTGGGACTTTGCATACATAATCTTGGAAGTATCCATGGCAGTGATTTCAGAATCTAAACATCGACTTTGCATAATCTTGGAAGTATCCATGGCAGTGATTTCAGAATCTAAACATCATCTGATGTTGGGGTAGAAAAAAAAGGTTGAGCCGGAACTGGTCTGGATCATGTTCACCGGTGGGAAAGGAGAGAGTGGCTTCTGTTACCTTAGCTAAACATCAATTACCAGATGGCTTTGGAGGAGTAAGTACTTCATTAAAGAAGTCTACTTTGAGTCCCCCTCCCACTGCATTCAAGACGAAATTAAGTCCCCTGGCTTTTAGGCATAAAAGAGAGAGAGCAACAGCTAACAATTGTTCCGTTGACCAACAATTGCTTGAGGTTCCAAGTCTGAATGACTGCATTCTCTGTATCTTGCATTTAGCAGGTGACCCATAGTATTTCAGGAAGTAAGGAGGATGCTATAAGGATCGCCATGCACACGGGAGACTGTTGACTGGTGAGAGTGGTTACCTTAGTTGTATGAAAACCATGAGGCCTCTTCATCATGTGTGAGTCACTCTATCTGCCAGGGATATGGTGTTAAGAGGGGTAAATATTTCAAGAAAGTAAGGACTTTGGACCCTCTTGGTAACAGGTGAGAAAGCAGGTTTTCACGGGGAGCAAGGAGGGACCAGTGGCCAGGTGCTGCCCCTGGGAAATCCCACTCAGTCCCTCAGCATCGTGGGGATTGTTCTGATCTGTTGATTACACAGCCTCACCGCTAAAGGGTCTCTACAGATGCATTAGGCCAGTGGTTCTCAACCTTCCTAATGCCGCGACCCTTTAATACAGTTCCTCATGTTGTGGTGGCCCCCAACCATAAAATTATTTTTGTTGCTACTTCATAACTGTAATTTTCCTACTCTTATGAATCGTCATGTAAATATCTGATATGCAGGGTGTATTTTCATTGTTACAAATGGAACATAATTAAAGCATAATGATTAATCACAAAAACAATATGTAATTATATATGTGTTTTTCGATGGTCTTAGGCGATCCCTGTGAAAGGGTCGTTCAACCCCCAAAGGGGTCGCGACCCACAGGTTGAGAACCGCTGAATTAGAGCAATTGTCTGAGCAAGAACATGTGGCCTGTGGGCTGACTTGTCCTGTGGACTCTGTCCTTTACTGAGCTCACTCTGGGATCTGGAGGCACCTTGCAGAGAGCTTGGCCAGGAACCCTGCATAGAAAGACCAGCCATGGATGTGTCCACGTGACCATCATCACAGCCAGCATCCCCACTGTTCCTGGCACCAGATGGCTCTGCCCTTCAGTAGAGATCAAAGGAGAGTGCTCAGTGCCAGACCTCAAGGCCACTCCTCCCGGTAAGTACAAGATGGAAGAATAAGCCCACCTAAATGAGGTGCATTTTGCTAGGGTCAGTGGTTTGGGATAGTGCTGTGAACCCTGCTCCATACCTTGGGGTCCCTCTTCTGATCAGAGCTTAGCTCTAAATACCCATGTGCCTTGGAAAAATTCACCAGCTTTGCACCGGCTGGTTTGGCTCAGTGGTTATAGTGTTGGCCTGAGGACCAAAAAGTCTGGGTATGATCTGCAGTCAAGGGCATGTATGTGGATTATAGGCCTGATCTTGGCCCAGGTCGGGGTGTGTGCAGGAGCCAACCAATGGATGTTTCTCTCTCTCTCTCTCTCCCCCCTTCCTCCCTTCCACTCTCTCTAAAATTCAATGGGGGCGGAGGGGGCAGAGGGAAATCCTCATGTGAGGATTAACCAGAAAACTTGCCAGCTTTGCAGAGATTTCTTAAAAATGTATCTCTGAAGTGAGGCATCGGGCACAAGTGTCTCACGGGCCCCTTATCCTACTAATATCCAGAAGCTGAATCCAAAAGACCATCTCATGTCCTCACCTCCTGCTCTCAACAATCAGAAAAGGTCTTTTACCAAAATGGAGAATCACTGGACATATTAACAAAAGAGGTCGATACATTGAGCTGTGTGGCCTTTTCCTGTTCCAAGAATATTCACGTCTTTATAGTGTTACACTGAGAAAAACCTGGTCTGTGCCAATCTACATCAAGTGGCAAATGGCGAGGGGAGGCGAGGAGGGAGGAGGGACCCCAACAAAACCTGCGATCCAGGCCTTTCAAATGGCAAACTCATTATGCCTGGGGCCCTGACAGGCCCAGTGATAGCTGGTCGTATCAGAGGCCCTCTGTCTGTCTCAGGCTCACACCAGAGCTGCATGTCACAAGGATAACAGCAAGTTTTGGCAACAGACGCTGAAAATGTCAGAAAGCAAAAGTGTCAGAAAGCAAAAGGGGCGTTTGGAGATGTCATTGAGGCTGGGGGAGCAGTTGTGATGTTTGTGGTACAAACAAAACAAAACAAAAAAACTGACTAGAAAATAGGCCCTGTGATTAGCAAGATGAAAATGGTGAGAAGGAGGGCAGAGAAGAACAGAGCTAAGGCGAGAAGAAAGACGGACCTCTTTTCATTCAAGAGACACCAGGACACTGGGAATTTGGCTCCACTCATCTACCTCCGCTGTGTTCGCTATCAGTTCTGAGCTAGGAATTATGCAGGTGTAGAAGACATACATTTAAACCAGGAAAGGCAGCGTGTCACAGGGAAAGGCCATCCGCTTAGAACAGAACACAACTGGATCCCTATCATGGTTCTAATCGTGATTTGGAGAAGTGACAAAAATCTCAAAGCTTCGGTTTCCTCACATCTAAAAGGAGGGCTATAATTTGGCCCAGTGAAACAGTTTAAAGGATTAAATGAGATATTACCGGTAAAATGCCTGCCAGGTAAAAGGGAGTCACCAAAGAGAAGCTAGCAGACTACATTCCCACTGGAGGAGGGTCTGTAGGGAGAGGGGGACATCACTTACAATCCAGTGTGCTGGCCGGCACATAAATAAAGTGCATTAGATGCATAAATAAAGTGCATAACATGTTCGTTTCTGAATATTGCTCACTCTGAGGAACACTGCCCAGAGTGATGAGCAGCTGCATGAGGAAGTGAATAGGACGGGGATCCAGGAAAGGGAAGAGTAGGCTTGATGTTAGAGAGGCAAGTTGAGCAAGAGTGTTTGTCCGATTGAGATGCTTATGGCTCAGCAGAGGGTCCGGGGGGAGGAGGGACAACTGTGGGATAGACCCAGGCCACGGCTTGGAGGGTCCTGCATGCCAATTGAAGTTACCCGGGCATTCCCTCTCACGGGGAATGAGCGCCACAACTTTGGAATGACGGAGACCTATCACTCAGCTGGTAGCGTGGAGGGTCCATGAGAATGAGGGCCAGGCTGCAAGAACAGGTTGGGGGCCCGTATGGACAGGATCCTTGTCACACAGGCATGTTTTAGTTGCTCTAGTCCAATGGTCAGCAAACTTCGGCTCGCGAGCCACATGAGGCTCTTTGCCCCCTTGAGTGTGGCTCTTCCACAAAATACCACATGCACCCACGTACAGTGCGATTGAAACTTCATGGCCCATGCGCAGAAGTCGGTTTTCAGAAAGGAGATAGACAAAAAAAGTATACAAGACGAGTGTGGATGGGAGAGTTGGAAGGGGTCGAGTTGATATTTGGCTCTGTTGACTAATGAGTTTGCTGACCACTGCTCTAGTCTATCCTAACACTTCGCTTAGAATAGAGCCAGAATTAAGGGAGGGACAATGCAGTGAGAATGCAGAGGAATGGTCATGTCAAAGGATGAGTCTGCAGCAACCAGCTCAAGGAAAGATGCTGTTTTCACTCAAATCTGATCCACTTCTAGTATCACTTTTTATGAACAGAGCTGCCTAGTTATTTTAAAACAATGTAGAAACATTATAAACAACTCTCGCGTTGGCTAATGATAACTCCTTAAAGAAGGCATATGAAATTTTGCTATTTTCTTAAATCTCTCTTAATGACATTAAGCGAATCGTGAGTTTTAACGTTCTCTAAGGCCCTCTGCACTATATACGTCTGCCATACGAAGCAGTGCATGGTATTACATATGGGCCTGCAATGTAGGCGTTGACCGACTCCCTGGGGAGTCATGTATGGAGCAGTTCGAAGGATAACTGACAACTCGAATAGGACAAATGGCACTCAAACATACACCAGCTGAATAGACGTATTACAAGGCTCCATGAGAACTTACACTTGGGCGGAGAGAAAGGAAGGAGAGAAGCAGGAAGGATACTCTTCCTTGAGAGGGAGACAATGGGAAGGGCAGGCAGAGTCAGCTACTTGGAGAGAAGAGCATCCCTCTACCCCCCACCCACCCCCACCTGTCTTCTAAATCCGTTTCCCCAAATACCGTTGAAAAAGCATCACAGCTGAAAACGCACTTAGGACCAGATACGATACTCAAGACAAACTCAATTTCATTTGATTTCTTTCTTATTCGTTTCTGACTGTTGCGTATTTTGTCCACAACCTGAACGAGGAAGCATGTTTTCATGTGAGGATTTGTGGCTGATCCTGGCTTTATTGCTAATTTATTCTTGGTCTGGCTCACTTGCCCATCAATAAAATTGGAGCCTGACTAGCTACCGTTTCGCTAACCTCCAGGGTACGGAGGGGATAAGTGCATTTATAAATGAAATGAGCATGAAGTACTCTAAATACCATTAAGAAAGAGACAATTTTAAAAGAGGTGCAAAAATCCATGCTGGATAATTCTGGATACATAATAATTCTCTAAATGAACCAACCAATGATTAGTTGTTGAACACCTACTCTACTGTTGGCCTCAAGTGAAGAAAGTGTAGAGGAGTCACAAGAAGTAAAATATGTCTTAATGAGAACATCTTTTTACTCTCCAAATCTCCCCTCTGTGAGGTGGAGGTTGGGCGATGAGGATGAGAGAGAGAGAAAAAAAGATAGAAATAATGTGAAGAGAGGTATCTGATCCTGGATTTGATGCTGTAGACCAGCACTATCCAACAGAAATGTAATTTGAACCACAGATATATATTTTTGGTCATGAATGTAATTTTAAATGAAGTCCCATTGAAAATTAAAATTAAATGAACTCTCATCTTAAAAAATTTAAAAAGATAAAGAGTAAATTTATTTTAACATATTTAACTCAATACATTTAAAATACTAGATGTATCTAGTACTTAACTAGCTGTATCTAGTAGTCAACACACGTACTAGCTGTATCTCAACTGTGCATGCGCCACAGGGGGCAGCGGTCACCATGCTTGACAGAAGAGCTGTGAATATTGACTGTGTTCTTGGGTCAGAATGTTGAGTTTAAAAAAATACCAACAAACAAATGAATGAAATTGGGTGTGAAACTGTCCCAGGAAGAGGTATACAGAGGGGGAACACAGAAAGGGAACTGGACAGACTGGTCAGGAAAGGTTACCTGAGGAAGGGTCTGAGGCAGACCCTACAGGTAAACAGAAAGCAGCCCCGGGAAAAGGAGGAGGCAGAGGATCAGCCTGAGACCCGGTGGGAAAGAACCAGGCAGAGACCTGTCGAGGTGCCTCTGGGGGTGGCAGGGGGAGAGGCCTGGAGAAGAAAGAACCCCACAGATCCTAAGGGCTCTTCTGTCAGGCTCCAGAATTTGCACAGTGTCTGGCACAGGAAGCAAATGGGGAGTGTAGCCATGACCCCACCCCTTCGGGCCTCCATCCTTATTCCACTGCCTTAGGGACAGGCTTGTAGCTCATAGTCTTGTCCTGGCTGACTCCTGGGGAAAGCAAGCTGCATGCTCTTTTCCAGTTGACTACTCTCCTTGGGTCAATTCTAGGCGTTCTGTTGGACATCGGGGTAGGAGCGCAGCTTCCCGTGGGAAGTGAAGGGGTCAGAGATGTGGGAATCTTCTCATTTAAACTCCATTCTTCACAGGCTGAGTCTGGCTTACACAGACGAGCTCGGAAAGGCTTTCCTTAGGCAGAATCCTAGCAGGAGCCCTTGCTGGGTCCTTCCATAGACGCGCCTTCTAGAGGCTGGAGAGGTTCCAGGGATCTGAAGAGTCCTGCTGGGAGCGATCCCACCAGACAGGTCCCCAGGTCAAGTGGCCGGAACAGCTCCTAAGCAGGTGATCGGACTTGAAGGTCCTCAGCATTTATGGTATCTAATGGTTATTTCCTCTCAAGGAGAAAGACAGGAAGGAAGGAAGGAAGGAAGGAAGGAAGGAAGGAAGGAAGGAAGGAAAATAATAACATTACCTTTATACTTATGCAGAATTTTACTATTTGATGCAGGGAAGGAGGAGAGAGAAGGAGAGGGCTTAACTGGGCCCCTCTGAAGACCTAGAGCAGCAATTTTCAACCTTTCTCATCACAGGGCACACATAGACCAATTACTAAAATTTTGCAGCACACCCTAAAACATATTCTATTTTTTTTGCTGACCTGACAAAAAAAAAGGTATCACTTTGATTCGTTCTCACCAGACAGCTATTGTCACGCTGACTATTGTCATTTTGTATTTGACCATCTCAGGGAAAGGAGGTCAGTGCCCCTGACTGCCCAGTTGGGCCCCACATGTTTTAGGAATGACTGCAGCCCACCGGTGGGAAACCGCTGATCTAGAGGGTCAGGCATCTAATGAGGGATGGTGAGAGGCACACAGCTGAGTTCAAAGAGAGCAGGCAAATGCTGGATTAGAGAGACGACCCCTGACAGAGCCCGGGGCCGGGGGACTGGGGCCACGTCCTGGCCTGCACCTGAGCCCTAGGGCGATTTTGACTATAATAAGTGAAGAAATCAAAACGGAAAGATCTAGTTCACTCTGCCAGAAATGGACCACCAGAAAGAAGCCAGCATCGTAGCAGTTCTAGGGGGTGACTGGCGGTTGTGTGATGGGAGGTCAGTGTGAGCCGTGGTCACAGCCCCCTGGGTGCACATGAGACCGCCATCCGCAGCAGGTGGCCCCGGCTCTGTCCGGCAGCTGCAGATACCAGCACAGACCGCCGTGGGTGGGCAGCAGGGGCTGGGTTAGGACCGGGGGGGCCAGGAGATGTGACCACACAAGTCAGAAGTGGGGCAGGAAGCAAGGGACAGCGCAGGAAGCCAGAGGGCTCACTGCAGGGCTGGCAGCCCATGCCTGGTGAGCTGGGTACACCGGGAAGGGTTCTTGGAAGAACTTCCATGCCCACTGGGTGTGGGGCAGAGCTTGGGAAAGCCTTTTGGACTACACTCAGCCCAGTGCAGGTGAGGCCAGGGGAGTGGAGTTTTAAGAACACAAGGCAGCCTACATTGCTGCGTGGCACCTGGACGTGAATGCCTCTATCTTTGTACCAGAGGCGTGTTTCCAACCACCGGCCTGAATGCTCCAGTATTTGACAGTGAGAATTTCTAGGAACTTACCCACATTTTTTAAAAAATATTTTTTATTGATTTTTTTACAGAGGAAGGGAGAGGGATAGAGAATTAGAAACATCAATCAGCTGCCTCCTGCACACTCCCAACTGGGGATGTGCCCGCAACCAAGGTACATGCCCTTGACTGGAATCGAACCTGGGACCCTTGGTCCACAGGCTGACGCTCTACCCACTGAGCCAAACAAGTTAGGGCTTGACAAGATATATTGACATAAAGGTACACATCCTCTGGTAGACTGAAGACTGCACTCAGGTTAAGCCTATTCGATTTGGTAACTTCACTGTGGCTCAGGAATCTGTGCAGCCCTCCTTCTCAATAAAAGCATGATGACATGTGATCATGAAACACCCCGGATGCTGCATGGAGGGCTGGGGGCCTGGTGCTCACTCAGGGCAGATGCTGACCAATGCGGGCGAGTCCGTTCAGTCCACACAGCCCACCTGCTCCGTCCTCCACGCCCACCTGGGTCGTCTGGGAGATCACCCACCCGTTCCCCAGGCTGCCAGGGTGCTGCTCCAGGGCACCCTGATGGGCATGGCCCTTGTCCTTCCCCCAAGAGCCAGCAGCTACTTTCCTTTATGAAATGGCACCTGGAAGGAACTGCTGGTCCCGCCTGCAGTGAACAGGGCTGCCTCTGTCTCATCTCTCGCCATCTCTGCCCGAGGGGCCAGCGGGTCCAATTCCCCCCTTTCCACCATTTGTTAGCTCCTTTTTTATAAAAAAAAAAATAGATTTTTATTGATTTCAGAGAGGAAGGGAGAGGAAGAGATAGAAACATCCATGATGAGAGAGAATCATTGATCAGCTGCCTCCTGCATGTTCCTCCTTCCCCCCGCACTGGGATCAAACCCACAACGTGGGCATGTGCCCCAACCAGGAATTGAACTGTGACCTCCTGCCTCATAGGTTGATGCTCAATAGCTGAGCCAGGCAGGAGGG
>NW_006300017.1:1058774-1062157 GCF_000327345.1 Myotis davidii
TGAGAGGCACGCAGCTGAGTTCAAAGAGAGCAGGCAAATGCTGGATTAGAGAGACGACCCCTGACAGAGCCCGGGGCCGGGGGACTGGGGCCACGTCCTGGCCTGCACCTGAGCCCTAGGGCGATTTTGACTATAATAAGTGAAGAAATCAAAACGGAAAGATCTAGTTCACTCTGCCAGAAATGGACCACCAGAAAGAAGCCAGCATCGTAGCAGTTCTAGGGGGTGACTGGCGGTTGTGTGATGGGAGGTCAGTGTGAGCCGTGGTCACAGCCCCCTGGGTGCACATGAGACCGCCATCCGCAGCAGGTGGCCCCGGCTCTGTCCGGCAGCTGCAGATACCAGCACAGACCGCCGTGGGTGGGCAGCAGGGGCTGGGTTAGGACCGGGGGGGCCAGGAGATGTGACCACACAAGTCAGAAGTGGGGCAGGAAGCAAGGGACAGCGCAGGAAGCCAGAGGGCTCACTGCAGGGCTGGCAGCCCATGCCTGGTGAGCTGGGTACACCGGGAAGGGTTCTTGGAAGAACTTCCATGCCCACTGGGTCGGGGGCAGAGCTTGGGAAAGCCTGTTTGGACTACACTCAGCCCCGCCCAGGTGAGGCCAGAGGAGTGGAGTTTTAAGAGCAACAGCAGCCTACATTGCTGCATGGCACCTGGACGTGAATGCCTCAATCTTTGTACCAGAGGCATGTTTCCAACCACCGGCCTGAATGCTCCAGTATTTGACAGTGAGAATTTCTAGGAACTTCCCCACATTTTTAAAAAAATATTTTTTATTGATTTTTTTACAGAGAGGAAGGGAGAGGGATAGAGAGTTAGAAACATCAATGAGAGAGAAACATCGATCAGGTGCCTCCTGCACACTCCCAACTGGGGATGTTCCTGCAACCAAGGTACATGCCCTTGACTGGAATCGAACCTGGGACCCTTGAGTCCGCAGGCTGACGCTCTACCCACTGAGAAAAACCAGTTAGGGCTTCTCCACATTTTTAAAACCACATCTCATAAATAGTTGCCTGCGTAGCATGCATACGACACAGGGATGACTCGTTCCACATACAAGTCCGTGTCCGGGGTGTGTCATCAGACAAAAACCTGCGTTCAAATTCTGGCTCTGCCACTTCCTCGGGGAACCCCCAGGAGGCAAGTTTTCCGGATTCATCATCGTCCTTGTGTGTTGGTTTGTTCTGTAAACCTCTGTGCAGCTTCCTCCTTCTCAATAAAAGCATGATGACATGTGATCATGAAACACCCCGGATGCTGCATGGAGGGCTGGGGGCCTGGTGCTCACTCAGGGCAGATGCTGACCAATGCGGGCGAGTCCGTTCAGTCCACACAGCCCACCTGCTCCGTCCTCCACGCCCACCTGGGTCGTCTGGGAGATCACCCACCCGTTCCCCAGGCTGCCAGGGTGCTGCTCCAGGGCACCCTGATGGGCATGGCCCCTGTCCTTCCCGCAAGAGCCAGCAGCTACTGTCCTTTATGAAATGGCACCTGGAAGGAACTGCCGGTCCCGCCTGCAGTGAACAGGGCTGCCTCTGTCACATCTCTCACCATCTCTGCCCGAGGGGCCAGCGGGTCCAATTCCCCCCTTTCCACCATTTGTTAGCTCCTTTTTTTAAAAAAAAAAAATAGATTTTTATTGATTTCAGAGAGGGAGAGGAAGAGATAGAAACATCCATGATGAGAGAGAATCATTGATCAGCTGCCTCCTGCATGCTCCCCCTTTCCTTCCCCCGCACTGGGATCAAACCCACAACGTGGGCATGTGCCCCAACCAGGAATTGAACTGTGACCTCCTGCCTCATAGGTTGATGCTCAATCGCTGAGCCATGCAGGTCGGGCTGTTAGCTCCTTCTTAATGTTCTGGAAAACGGTGCAATCACAACAGGAGTCAACCAGGTGGGGAGGGTTTTGCACGCGGCTCTGAGCCCAATCCTCCCAGCAGCCACATCTGAGCACAGCGTAAGCAATGCTGATGAAACACCAGATCCCAGCATTTCCCTCTCCACGGCCCTCAGTGTTCACAGGACAGGCAGGTGGCTCTTCTGAAGGCACACACAGACAGACACACACACACACACACACGCACACACGCACACACACACACATGCCCTGGGCCAGCTGGGTGTGAGGAAGCCAGCACACTGCATGCCCGGCTTTGCAGTCTGTGGCGGCGCAGTGGTAGCTTACCGCAGAGAATGGCCTCCTGGTTTTCTAAGCTATTTATTAGGCCCCTCCCGCAGAGCGACATCAATATGGCCATCAGTGAAGCAAAGCAGCGGCTATCAAATGATCATTTCTCCCAAACAAGCTTCCCAATCAAACAGAGCCCCGGCTGGCGGGACGGGCTTCTGTGCTGGCGCACAAGGGCCCTTTCCCTCTTTGAAACAGACCATTAAAACACCGGGCCACTTTGGCACACACAAGTCGACATCAAAAGGAAGGGGGGAGGGAAGAGAGCGCTTTCCTCCCCGAGTAATAATGCTGTTTCCAGGAGGCTCATAATCTCCGGGAGGCTCATAGTCACCCCTCCTCTCCCTCCAGGAACCCCCTTCTATTCACTCCACACACAGCACAGTGACCAGGCTGGGATCCCTTCAATATCATGTTGTTGTTTTTCCAATAAATAAAAAGGTACCGTTTGAAACACAGACCGGACGGGAAATCGCGATCATCACCATAAGCATCACTGAATTACAAGGGTAGCAGCAGCATGTGCATCCATAGCAGGTGGATGCATCTTTGTTGCTGTGATCAACTTTTCCAGCCAGTGCCCTCCCAATGGCTCCAAAACAGGTCTTAACAAACCGCATCCCAAACACCCTGTATCTCTACCTTATTGCATCTGCTCGAGTGAGATAATGTGTGGACTGGAGGAAAGTGACATTTGGTGAAGGAGCCACAGAGAGTTGCATAAGGGGCCTAAATGACACTGCCCACCGCTTGGCACTCGGCCGTGGCTTCTTGTGATGCTAGAAATCAAACTGCAACCTCAATTCACACGTGGGGAGGTTCTCCTTTGGCCTGTGGGCTAGGGGAGGAGAAACAGGGTGTGATTCTGACAGGGCAGAAGGAAGGAAAGGAAGCCACGGGGGTGGGGAGTGAAGGGCCGGCCCACTCAGACGTGCACCCCAGTGAGTATTTGCTTCCTAAAGAAGTCTGAGAACATAGGTAGACACAGCTTCCACAGCTCCATAGGCACAGTCAGCTGAGATCCCTGCACCTCAATGAGAGGGTCTTTGTGAAATCTCGGTTGTTTCTAGATCCGGGAGAATTTCAGGGGGCGGGGGTGGGGGGAGGCGGGAGGACACAGCATGAGCTGAGAAGGCCCAGCAAACATGCCCCAGGGAAGCACAATACCTCATGCTCTTTTACTCTG
>NW_006300017.1:1062208-1067765 GCF_000327345.1 Myotis davidii
ACACACACAACCTCTCTGTCCTAGTGGCGCATAGGAGAGAGGGAAAAGGTAGCATCCATGGCCATATTTTTGTTTACTTACAAACTACCTTTTTTTAAGAATTTAAAGCCAGAAAGTTGATTATCTCAGAACTCCATGACCCTTTGGGAAAAGCAAATAGATTTCAAGGAGGATGGGTACTCCTCCCCAGGGTACGTCCAATTGGAAATTCTTAGAATCTGCAGGCCCTTCATGCAATTGGCAGTAGGAAACGGCTATGACACAATGAATTGCTAGATGTTTAGGATCAATCCTTCACATCACAGGTGTCCTAAAGAATCAAACAAAGAAACAGATCTGAATTCGGGACTCAGTCCTACCCAGGGCCGTCTTTATAGTCTTTGTAAAGTCAACTCAACTTTCTGGCTTCAGTTTACCCTGAAGAGGAAACACTGGAGGTTGGGATGTACATCAGGGAAGGATCTTGGACACTAACAGAAACCACCTGGCCAGCTGCACAGGTACTCATCAGTCTGACAACATCAGTGGGAAGTCTTGTCTGAGGCGCCGCTCTCTTTGGGAGCTCCCTGCTTTTACCCTAAAAAAGAATCTCAGAGAGAAAAAAAACCACCCACCCAGATGGTTTATGAGGAGGAAAAATATTGGAACGAGTCTTTCATTTTCCAACTCCTCTCAGGAGCACAGCTGGATGTTCTATGTGAGAAGACTTAGGGAAATCTGGGCGAGCGCTGCTAACAGTGAAAATGATATGATTTTCTGGGAAGCGCTGGAAAGAAACACTGCCTTCCTGGAAAAAGTCATCACGTGGGCCCATGTGGGCCCACAGCGCCAGACCACCGAGGGGGATTTTCATCAGTGACACCAGCATGGAGCTCTGCAGAGGCAAATGGGCCCACATAGAAATAATTCCAGCACATCTGCCTGGAGACAATCACACCCACACACGAGAACAGACCAGCAGACTCCTCTGATGCTTGAGACTGGAGGCTGCGATCACAGTCCTATCGCCAGGAGGCATCCAACCACCCCTGGGTGATGCCTGTCTTTTCCTCTTGGTCACCTTGAGCCGCCTCTTCCCCTCCAGTCCCTCCTCCTTTGGGGCGGGGGCCCTAAATTGGTGAATGAGACAGCAGATGCATATCCACATTTGGGAAAAATAAACACCAAATAGCTAAGATATTATGCTGTGGCCACGTCACCTGCCCACTGACATGAACCAACTAGGAGCTCAGTGGGATGCTACTCCACTTAGGAAGGTGAATTAAAATGGACAGAATAGTGTTTCGAGGGTAAAGGTACTAATTCAACTTCTAATTGAACTTCTTTCACTGGGGGAGATACTTTGACAATGTTACTCAATGAATAACCAAAACATAAAGAACATCTAGTTAATGCATAGCTTTAAAGAACTCATTCATTAAATAAACATTTCTTAAAAATCTATACTTTTTCCTGGAAATATAAAAGACTTCTTTTATATAAGTTGTAAAACCAGGGAAGTTAGAGAAAACGAAGGCAGGCATGTTTCCAAAATCAAAGGAAGACTCTATCATCTGAATTTCCAAACTTGGCACAAGTCTGAACTTTCATAAATATAAACATGGGTAGCAAGAATCTCAATATGCGATGCATGACAATTTCCCATGTTAAAATCTACACTCTTGAGTATGTCAGAGAATTAGAAATAAGGAAAAGAAAATGATAGGTGTCTCTAATGAAAAATGATGCATTGTTCGAAGCATATCCCATTCCAGCCTGTCACTGCATCTGCACTATGTTACAGCTCTGTAAAGTACAGATAATTGCTAGCAATGCAAGAATGGTTCTGTCTTCAACACGGAAATAAGTTCTGTCTGGTGCAGGCTCAGTCGACTTCCCCTTCTCCTTTGGAAAAAGCCAGCTTCTTGCCCATCTCTAAATTGATTTCAATATTCTTCTATTCTAAATACCAGTGCACTTCTTTGATTCCTCCTCCTATTTATATATAATACATGCCTGATTAATAATGAGTTAAATAAAATATTGTTCATTTTTATCTCAGACCCATTCATTTACCCAACTGGAATGTAAACAAAATATATTTAAACCTTTTTTTTAAACTTTTTAAAAAAAGGCAAAAAATATTTGTGAAGTCCTCTCTAGAAATGAAATTCTTATAATTCACTTAGATATTTTATGAAGTTCATTTTCAGAACATAGATTAGCACAGAATGCAGGAAAACCCATTTAAGGAGTTGATGTGCAGAGGTAAAATGATTGTCTTTTGGCATTCAGTTCCCAGTAATTTCTAACTGTATCATCGACACGGGTCCAATACTCGCATTCCCTTCACTACTACCAGACGCAAACCCATGAACAGTGAGCGGCCATACCTCCATGTGCCCTGCCCTGCGCAGGAGCCAAGAGATGACAGGAGCCACTGGGACAGCACGAATAGTAACCGGCCAAAGACTTCTTTCCAGAGGCCTCAGAACTCTCTCTTGAAGAAGCTCAAAACAATAATCAAATATCACTTACCTAGGGAACGCCAAAAAGGAAAAACAACAGGGGAAAAAGAGTTAGAGTTGATTACAACTACCTCATGTTCCATAAAGATGACCTATTTTAAGCAAAAGAATAATGCAATGCAAGCGCTCCACAGGCTCCGAGCAAAATTCAAGTTTTAAATACACGCAGGTAAAGGTCAGTGAGAAAATGGCATATTGTTGCAAAGGCCAGGCAGCCAGCTGTTTGTTTTCCTTTCTGATCTAGCATTGTTATGCAGGTGCATTTAAAACCAGGACATTGGCCTTGTACTGAGAGAGGAGCTGGGGACTCTGTTTTGTGCCATAAAGGGGGAGAATGCATAGGACCCAGCTTGTCTCTATGATTACAGAGATTCTGTAGCTCTGGGATTCAGATGCTGAGAGATTGAACTAATAAAAAAGAAATGAGAGAACTGTCATCACAGATTACATGGTATTTATTCCAAAATCTGTTCATTATAGAAATTTGCAAGACAAATGGGTTTTTAGCAGGGAACGGCGGCATTTTCCTCCTGGTAAATGCATAACAAGGCACCCAATTTGTCTAGAGAATGGTCTCTCTTTTTCTTTCAAATATGTCTGCTTCTAAATCTTAGTAAACCGTCTGAAAATATTTATTTGGAAGTTAGGAAAAACAAGTGGAATGTGTAGAGTTCTATACAATGTATAGAGGACTTTCATCGACACTGTGTCTTGATGTTCATGGGAACATTTTATTGTAGGTAGGATAGGTATTCTTATTATCTCCTCTCCTCCTCCCCCGCTCCTGCCCCTCTTCCCCCTCTCCATCCCATCTCTCCTCCTCTCTCCTCCTCCTCCTTCTCTTTCTTCCTCTTTAAAAAACAAGTAACCTGAAAGAGAAAGAACTCATGGACATGGACAGTAGTGTGCTGATTGGGGGTGAGGGGTGAGGGTGGGGGTGGAGGAGTCAGAAAAGGGTATAGGGGAGATAAATGGTGATGGGAAAAAAAACTAAAATAAAAATAAGTAACCTGAGGCTCAATTTAATTAATCAACTTGCCCCAAAAATGGTCTTATGGAGAATGACAATTCCAGGACTTGAATTCCTGTTTCCCCATGATTTGCTCTTAATCAAATCTCAGATGTGCTCAAAAGAAAGAGAAAAGGAGAGCAACAGAAGAAAGAAGGGAGAAAATTAGCAAATTGAGGAAGAGGGAGATAGTAAAGGAAATAAGGAAGTAAGAAAGGCAGAAAAAAAAAGAAGCTAACCAAACCATCGCAAGTTCTTCATTATACATATTTTTGTACAAGTACAGAGCATGGAGAAGTAGCTGATACATAATCAACGCCATAAAAGTAGTTACTGATATTCATTGCTGTATGCCTGTGGATCCGAGGGGAACTCTGTAAGAACAGAATATTCATCCCTGTGATGGCTACTGTGGATTCATCTGCCTTAATATCTAAATCATATCGGTCAAGGGAGAAACTGTGCCAGAGGAATATCATTTAAAAAAAAAATTCTAAGAGAAATATTCCCTGGTCGTGTTTTATTCTCTCAGCATTGATGAATGGTGAATCCCAGGCCCGCTCACCGCTGGCAGAGGGCTGGCATTTTGCTGTGTCCCAGCACTCCTGATGGCACTTGGCTTCCTTCCAGGTGGTTCCCAAAGCCTGCAGCTCACCGGACATCCGCATCGCATGCCTGACTACTTGTGTGATAACAAATGCAGCCACAACAAAGGGTACAAAGCAAGTCACGCTTTGGAGTTCTGGAAAGACCAGGAACTATTAGAAAGAGGAAGTTGTGAGTTTTCATGCATAAATAAAAGCTTCTCACTGCCCTCGCTGCGATTTGAGTAGGGAAGGGAGTTACCAGCAGAAAGCAATCAAAGGAGACTTTGGGCTGGTATCATGGGATCATCATATGTGTTGCTTTTAATTGGAAGGTAATTCGAGTTTTCTTCGATTATGACCCAGAATGCACATAATCCCCTCATAAATGCTTCCTAGTCACCTGCCAGCACACTCCGAGGCTGCTGGCGCATAAATGGTGGCTGTTTCTACCTGGCTGACGGCAAAGGCTGTTAATTGTAACACGCCATGAAACTTAATTATGCAAAGCAGAGAGGCCACTCTGATCTAGTAATCAGAGGTTTGATTCAGAAGTAATTTGTTGTTGGGACCCAAGGAGCTGTTCTTCTAGTCCCTTCCATGGAGCTGCTCCAAGTAGTTAATCCCCGGCTTTAATGGAAGGCTGTTGAGGTTGGATCTGGGAGCTCAATGGTCAAAAGGCAGCTTATAAACACCACCCTGCTTCTTCGTGGCAGGCACCTAATTTCTTCTCCCTAAGTCACCTTTAATTACAGCAACCAGAAACCAATATCATTTGTGGGTCAAAGAGAGCAAGTACCAGTCACTTATTCCCCAAATGCTTGAAGGCCGGAGCAAGAGGAAATGGGTCCACTATGAAAGTAGTTAATAGAAAGGAGGGAATGAATAAGGCATTCTGGAAATTGACAGTAGAAAATCATAGATACCATCCCTGAATAGCTCTAGAAAGTGTATACTGTATATATCGTTTCTAATAAGAATGATTTCAGTCTGTGCTCCTAGGGAGAATAAGGGGTAAATTTATTAGGCTCACCCTGATAGTGGCTAAGGAATTCCCAACTCGTTTTTGATAAAAAGAGAAGGGATCACTCCCTGACAACAAAAACAAAACAAGAAATACTACACTGCTGCTACTGCAAATACTAATGACATCCAATGGGATCCCGGTGTCCTTGGTATCAATCTATACATCCAGTCTTTCAAACAGCATTTTGGGGGACTAAGACGCACACGTCATGGCCCTTTCTTTCAAAGAGCTCACAGTCTAATACAAAAGATTTGCAAAGCAGCATAGCAGGACAGGAGTGCAGAGGATTAGACATGATGCTGGCAGGGCAGGAAATTAGGGAGACTCAGAGAAAGGATGCAGAAGCAAAGTCGCAGAAATTAACAAAGGGAAAAAGAAGAATCCTGGAGATTTAAAGAGGGTGGGCTGCCTCAGAAACATAAGGGAAAGA
>NW_006300017.1:1067783-1073776 GCF_000327345.1 Myotis davidii
AGTTACAATAAACAAAGTAGGAGAATGTGGAAAGCGTGGCAGAAGGAAAGACAGACATTCACTCTACTTTCTACGTTTTCCTCGCTGCCCCCATCACACTGTTTTAGAGTAGAGTGATCTCCTTTATGTCTCCCAACATCTCTGCTCGTCCCTCCCCCAGCCTTTTGCTCAGACTGTACCTGTCTGGAATGTATTCTCCCACATCTTTCCAAATTATGTCTGTTCTTTAAGGGCAAGGCTGCCCCAAGTTCAAGTGATTTCTTCTACCCAACAGCACTGCCCAGGCCACTCATGTGGCACTGAGTTGTGCATATTTCCAGATATAGCCCCTAACTTCTCAAGCGTGTACTGTTAGGAATACCATAGAAGCTTTACGCACAGAGATGGTATGGGGGGCAGGATAACAGCTTCAAAGATATCAGGTCCTGGTCCCTGGAATTTGTAAATATCACTTCATATAAGAAAAAATAATGTCTTTGCAGATGTGATCAAGTCAAGGACTGTGAGAGGGAGGGATTATCCTGGTGAGCCCTAAATGTCTTCACAAGTTTCTATATAAAAGGGAAGCAGAGGCCCTAACCAGTTTGGCTCAGCGGATAGAGCGTCGCCCTGCGGACTCAAGGGTCCCAGGTTCAATTCCGGTCAGGGGCGTGTCCCTTGGTTGCGGGCACATCCCCAGTAGGGGGCGTGCAGGAGGCAGCTGATCGATGTTTCTCTCTCATTGATGTTTCTAACTCTCTATCCCTTTCCCCTCCTCTCTGTAAAAAATCAATAAAATATATTTTATTTTTAAAAAGGGGGGGGGAAGCAAAGGGAGATTTCATAAAGATGAACGAAACGGAAGCCATATAAAAAGGAAGCAGAGGGAGATTTCATAAAGATGAACGAAACGGAAGCTGTGTGACCAGAGGGGCAGAGATTGGAGGGATGCAGCCACAGACCCAGGAATGCTGACGTCACAGAAGCTGGAAGAGGCAAGAGACAGAGCCTTCCCTGCAGTCTCTGGAGAGAGCAGCCCTGCCACACAGAGACCTCGGCCTCGGCTAATGACCTTGGAATTCCGACCTCTGGGGCTGTCAGGGAACGTATGCTGTTATTCCAAGCTCAGAAAGAGATGGACGGCTTTATCCAATAGAGGACAATGCCAGGCTTCATTGTGCTAAGTTATATGACATTGACTATAAGAGGCAGAAACATTGAGAGAAGGGACAGTCCACTGTGAGTTAAGATAATTGTTAACAGCATCACAAAGACCTGTGATTTGGCCTGGAGAATACTTATAGCATAGTATTCACATCGGTTTTAAAAGGGGAAGAAGGGGGAATATGTAAGACTAATCCAAGTGAAGACCATGTAGCCTTTGTCTTACTCAATATGAACTACTAAATTTGGTTTCAAAGATGTGTTATCATATTTCTGAAATCCTATGGAACTTAGAACTTCTTACTCAGATGAAAATTGCAACCTATCCTCTGAATGTTGTTAATTCTTATGAACCGAGTTGGTTCGAAGAGATTCCCACAAGTTAAAGGGATGTGATATTATACATTGGAGCAATGAAAACACATTTAAATCAATTTAATTCAGAAAAAATCACCCCGTTACTCTTTCTTTCTCCGATACTTACTACTGAACTATAAGCAGCTTAAAAGTGATTAGCTAATTTGCTGTTGTACTAGAATGTCCAATTCTTCCATTGCATAATGCTCCTCATGAAAGAAGTTATATTTACTGTTCAGAAAACCTAAACATTGGATGACATGGTCTGATCTTAGTTTAAAAAAATGCACAAATAAATATTTGAAAGTGTGACAAGAACAGGGAGGAAGGAAGGTAGGAAAAGAGGGAGGGAGAGAGAAAGAGAGAGAGAGAGAAACCTAAATGTAAATACACTGACGTCTGTTTTTGGATAATGAAGTTGGAACAAAAACGGGAAAATGTGAGACCCTCCAGTGCACAGGAAAGACAATTAAGAAACAGAAATGGAAATTGGCATAAGGGAAAAGTGGCACTTGGAAAGTACTTAAGCATGTAAAACCAATTTTGTTACCAGGAGGCAATCATACATATGGCACCAGAAGAGAAAACTCCAACAAAAATGCGCCCATCACACGGTCTCCACCTTCAGTTACCTACTGCAGAACAGAACGCAGATGCTAAGCTGGATGGTTTCAGGATTGCTGATGGCTGAGTCTACTATGCATTGCAGTTGGCCTGTTGGTTCTTTAGTGTTTCACTGCATAATAGCTACTGTTTCACTGCATAATAGCTAGAGAGAGTCTAGCAAGAAAACAACAAACACCTGGATCCCATTAATAACTTGCATCGGAATGGATATTTAAATCCTGCATCGTGTTGGATGAGACTTTCAGAAGACATGCTACCATTTGTGTTCTGTGGCTGACCTTGACTTGTTACCGATGGCATGCTATCTATAAGCTGATATCAGTCATTAAAAGGCAGCCTGGATGTATTGGTCAGAGAGCAGTGGAAACATGGGGAGGTGGAGCACCCCAGGAAGTAGGCAGAAACAGGAAGAGGACACTCTGGAGTAGAAGAGAAGGTGCAGAAGACACCCAGCGAAGGAAGAACTGCTTGTAGCAAGTGTCTCTGTGCTCCCCATGTAATCAAGACGAACACTGGAGACTGAAAACTTTATTGCGATCATCCTGTGTTCTTGCATTTAAACTTGAATAACTACCAGAACAACTTAGTGAGAAGAGGACTCTTTTCAAGCAGGCTTATGGGTAACATTTTTAACGGATAGGTTTGGTAAGTTTGAGCACTGTCATTTTTAGTTTACAAAGTTCTTTGAAAATCAAAGATGTTCCCCTAAGGAAGCACGGTGTGCTAGAGGGTTGACTTTACCAGGGAGGTATCATTCTGCAGCCCACGGGCATGGCATGTACAGACTCGTGAGAGTACAGATGTCTGTGGTTGAAATGAAGCTTATATTTACTCTAATATAACCCATTCATCATAAAGACAGCAAGTAGAGGGAGCAAAGTGCCTGGATATCAAGTGATATTTATGGGACTCAGATTTCTGCCCCTTTCGTTGGAAGAATACCAGAGACCTGGCGGACCACCAAATGAATGGAATAAAACCAGCAACCAGCAGACACGGTGCTGAGCACTTCACGCCAGACCATGAACTGGGAAGTGGTGTTTCCATTGCCAGGTGCGGAAGCGAGGCCAAGAGAGAATGTTCCATAATTTTCACTTGGATTACAGAACCCTCCACATAGCCACTGAGTGCCAAGGCGCTCTTAAAAGCAAACGTGTGAAGAGATGGGATTGTTCAAGCGTTTGGGCTGAGATGAGGAAAGGTCGCATGAATCCCCAAACCTAATGGTAGAATCATGGACCAAAATGGTCGTCTTGGTAAGTGGACATCTCGCTTCCTGAGGCATATACTTCCACCATCGCCTAACTCGGTGGTTCTCAACCTGTGGGTCACGACCCCTTTAGCGGTCGAACAACCCTTTTACAGGAGTCGCCTAAGACCATCCTGCATAGCAGATATTTACATGACAATTCATCACAGTAGCAACATTACAGTTATGAAGTAGCAACGAAAATAATTTTATGGTAAGGTCACAACATGAGGACCTGTATTTAAAGGGCCAGAAGGTTGAGAACCACTGGCCTAACTCCTTCCACCCCCCAAAAATAACTTTGAAAACTTTTTTCCTACTAAAATTCAATCTCAAATGATGTAATGGGAATTGGTAGGAAAATGGGATTCATTAAAGCACTTTTCTTTTAACCAAAGTTTGTGAACTCTGTCTTACATGTAAGGAGACCCACCTAAGCCAAGATATGGGCTATGACTTGCCAAACAGACCCTGCCTGGAGGTTCTGTGGCTCAGAGAGAGGAAGCAGCCTCTGCATCCCATCTCTCCTTTCTCTTGTCCTCCCACATCTACATCCCTTCAGGAATATTTTTTGATATATTTTTATTGATTTCAGAGAGGAAGGGAAGAAAGAGATAGAAACATCAACGATGAGAGAGAATCATTGACTAGCTGCCTCCTGCATGCCCCACCCTGGGGATCGAGCCCACAATCCAGGCATATGCCCTGACCGGGAATTGAACCGTGGCCTCCTACTTCATAGTACGATGCGCAACCACAGAGCCATGCTGGCCGGGCTTGCCCATAGCTTTTGACCCAGAGAGCAATAATCAGAGCTTGATTCCAATTTTGTTCTCCTCGGTCACAGTTCTTCTCTCTTTCTCCTATTCCCATGGAAATAAAATAATATCCTTTATCCTGATACATATCACAGAGATGCTGTGAGGGTTAAAGAAGTCAAGAGACACGAAGCAAAAAGCACAGTGACTTTCTTAGGGAGACACAGACCTACGGGTGTCACTCCACCCCCACTCTAAGGATGACCGCAACAACTCGAGGATGCCAACTTTGGAAAAGGATGACTGGCTCAGAAATATTTCCATGGCATGTGGAGATAGGTAGAGCCCTGTGCGGGTGGACATACAAGTGGCCATAATAGCGTGTCCTATCATTAAAAATGTCCAGTCGGCTTCAGGGTAATATTTGTGTGGTTAGCAGATAGCCCTCCATCACTGCACAGTGGGCCAGCTGGGGTATCTATAAAACAAGGGACAACTTGGTAGTGATGCAGACTTGAAGCTGGAAGCTGCTGGTCATGGGCGTCTAGTGGCCACAGCTCTCCTTGATTCCATGCCACCATCCTCTCCCTCCCTCCTCCATCTTTGCATTTCATAAGCACAGCATCTGACAGCATTGAGAAGCTCATTGAAAGTAAAAATAAACTAGAACCACAGGCAGCAAAACAGGATGAGGAGAGGTGGTTAATGCTAGGGACGGTTAGTGATCTCCAGAAGGCAAAGAGAAGGAAGTGGTGTGAGAGATCATCACATTCTAGGCTTTAGATGGAAAAAAATCTGAGATTCACAGAAATGAAATGGCATGATCAAGATTATACAGTCAACACGGGAATGGAATTTTCAATTTTGGTTTCTCTATCCTTTCTGTGACATGATATTGCAAAGTCTCTTTCCACACAATGTATATGTACATAATGCATAGAGAGAAGAGAAGCCAGGAAAAAGACTGAATGAGGCAGCGTGTCCCACACGTGATCCACAGCCCTTTCTTGAGCATGATACTGGCTGCCCTCATGCCTATGGTTAGTGATGTCATCCTCCCTGACGCTCCGTCCTTCCCTGTCTGAGGGAAGGAGCATGGTGTAAGGTCAATGGCATCGACTTTGGTTTCCAATGTAGTTAGCAAGTGAAGATTGAGACTGAACTCAGGTCTGTTCTGATTCTGATACCTGGGCCACATTCAGAGTGACCAGGAGGGAGGAGGGAGGTGGCCCTCATAGAGTGCAGGGCCTACAGTAGACACTCAACCAGCTGTAGTTCTTATTTTTCTTGTGTTTAAGTTCCCTTTTCTATGTTACCTTCCTGCCAAAATGTCACGAGCTTCGTGCTCTCAGAGCATTTTTTATTAACCACAGACTTTATACATTCTTTTCAGTCAATGGTCACATGGGCTTCTGAATCAGGTTCAGTACAAGAGGCGAGGGAACTGACAACCAATAATGAGATAAGAGCCACATCGGGAAGGACTTTATAGGTAAAACCCCAAATCTGAGCCTTGATCCTGTGGGCTCAAGGGAGATCCTGGAAAATTTTAAGCAGCAGAATAATATAATCTGATTTTGATTGTAGGTGAGTCCATCTGACTGCCAGGTGAAGAATGGATCCGAGGTGGAAAATTCACTAGAAATTCCAGTTTCAGTGGTCAAACGACAGAAAAATGAGGAAGGCTTCATTTCGACAGTAGGTCGCTATATGAGCAAAAACAATAGAACTCTGCCACAACATTGTACTGTAGTTGGTATTTATTTTCTCCTAGGGGATGGATTAGAAATTCTGGGATAACCATACTTGCGTGCTAGAGTTAAACAAATGCATTGCAGGTAATGAGAGCCAGCTTTTGA
>NW_006300017.1:1073880-1083789 GCF_000327345.1 Myotis davidii
GAGACATCAATCAGGACTCATGGATTTTTCAATATATTTATAGATATATATTCTAGATATTGATATCTATCAATTGAGAGAGAGAAAGAGAAAAAGAAAGAGAGAAAGAGAGAAAGAGAGAGAGAGAGAGAGAGAGAGAGAGAGAGAGAGAGAGAGCGCTGTGCTTTTGCATGAGTTAATATACCTTCCTGTATCTCCTACCAGTGGTCGGCAAACTCATTAGTCAACAGAGCCAAATTCAGCAGTACAACAATTGAAATTTCTTTTGAGAGCCAAATTTTTTAAACTTAAACTATATAGGTAGGTACATTGTTATTAACTTAATTAGGATATTCCTAAGGCTTAGGAAGAGCCACACTCAAGGGACTCAACTGACCAAAAAGCCGCATGTGGCTCGCGAGCCGCAGTTTGCCGACCACGGTCCTAGCCCAACCACAGAAAGGGACTAGATCCACTCACCCCACAGCAGTAACAAACAAATCTAGCATGAGACCTTCATTTATGAATACCTTTCTCCAAAAAATACAAACAATTTAAAAATACAGAGCTCCTTAGAGAACTGTTAGAGTCCAAAGAGAGGGAAAGAAAATATAAAATGAGTCTGTAGCATTTTCGGGCACCAGAAGGTAAGAAAGTGCTTAGAAAGAGACAGGAGGAAGTGCCCATATTGAAAGTGAAGGCACCAACCAGAAAGACCTCCCCATGACCAAAGTTGGAGCAACCTGAGGAATAAAACGAATAACAAAGATTCAAGTAACTAACTAACTACAGACAGACCTAAGTGGAAGAGGAGACCTTTCTCTCTTGCAAAAGAATTCCAACTTAAAAAATGTAGAAAAACCTGAGGGAAACAGGAAGTCACCATTAGAAGCCTATAGTAGTCATGGCTTCCGTGCGAATCACCATGTGATGATAAATTTATAGAAAAATATTTTTAAAAAATATTTATATTATTGAAAGTATTACATATGTCCCTTTTCTCCTCCCATTGACCCCGTAAAGCCTGTCTCCCCGCGCCACCTCCCACCCCCAGCCCTAGGCCATCACCACCCTCTATGGACAAAATTTTAAGGAGAAAGGGGATATGTTTCCACCATATAATTACAAAGGGAAATAGTTCACCCTGCAATGGCGATTTCTGGCAGGTACCACCTCACATCAGCAAGGATAACATCATTAGTGCGTGACACATGTCAATATCATGTACCTGCTGATCTCCTAGGCTTTGAGCAGCAGACACCTTGAGTGGCATCTTTCCCAGGAAATCATAGCTGTACACTAATCATGGAAAAGCATCAGTGAAAGCTAATCTGTGGGGTCTGGTACAAAATAATGAAGAGTGCTTTGGGAAAGTGTCAAGATTACAAAAAGACAAGGCAAGACTGAAACACTGTCACAGATTAGAAGATGCTAAGACTGACATGACAGCTCAAGGCAACAGAGGATTCTGGAACAGAAAAATGACATCGCTGGGAAGACTGGTGAAATCTGAACATGTCTTATCAGTTTCTAGGATTGCACCAACAGTCATTTCTGCCTTTGATCATGACCCTATGATTTTGCAGGGGGTTGACATATGGGGAAACTAGGTGAAGGGTATTTGAGACCCACTGGGCTACTCCTGTAGCTTTTCTGTAAGTCTACATTTAATTTAACAAGTTAAGCAAACTTGTAGGCAGTGGAACTAGAAATGGGTAAAAGAAGGTAGCAGAGTTCTAGCTGGTTTGGCTCAGTGGATAGAGCATTGGCCTGTGGACTGAAGGGTCCCGGGTTCATTCTATTCCAGTCAAAGGCACAGGCCCGGGTTGCGGGCTCCATTCCCAATAGGGGGCATGCAGGAGGCAGCCGATCAATGATTCTCTCTCATCATTGATGTTTAAAAAAAGAAGAAGATAGCAGAATCTATGAGACCAGTGACAACTGAGATGTGGGATGCCAGGGAATGACTCAGGATGAGTGCCATTTACCAATTTGGGGAATCAGGTAGAGCGCAGGCGTTGGAAGGCGGTGAGGATTTCATGTCGGAATATGCTGAGTTTGAGGTGTTTCCGGGACAACCAGATGGACACGCAAATTAGGCAGTTTGATGAATGTGTCTAGAGTCTAAGAGAAAGAGATGAATTGGAAATAAACATTCTGAAGCAGTCAGCATCCGGAATTTTGTCAGAGGCATGGAAATGGATAGGATCATAGAAAAAAAGCATGAATGATGAAGAGAAAGGAGAATGAAGCTCAAATTTAACTCTTGTTCACATTAACCTCGTTTTACATATTTTTTTGTGGAACAGGGAATGTGGCTTATTCATTCCTGTGTTCTCACCACACAGTAGTGTGCCTGGCAAGTGATGTGCCCGCAAACCTGTAATCAACCTATGTTTGCCTAAGTGATTGGAGGAGGAAAGGACCCCTCTCCTTGTGAACACCGGGATTACATAGACTTTCAAATTTCTCTTTAAATATATTTCATTCTCTGACATCATCATCCCTGGATCTCAGGTTTTATTTGAAAGGCATTTTCCCCTAGATTAAAATTTTAGGTAATTGGTAGGATGGATACCCGAAGACAAATTATACATTTTGATATCAAGTTATATCTCATCTATTTACTCCCCTCCACATGTTTAAGAATGGTAAAACAATCAACTAGACAGCCTTAGAATGTTTAAAAAATGTAGAAAGTGACCCTAGCTGGGTTGGCTCAGTAGGTAGAGCATTGGCCTGTGAACTGAAGGGTCCAGGGTTCAATTCCGGTCAAAGGTACATGCCCAGATTGCTGGCTCAGTCCCCAGTGGGGGACATACAGGAGACAGCCGATCAATGATTCTCTCTCATCACTGATGTTTCTATCTCTCTGTTTCTCTCCCTTCTTCTCTGAACTAAGTAAAAATATATTTTAAAAAATGTAGAAAATGCTTTGGTTAGGGTCCCCTACTCTGCCACCCAGCCTTGTTCAGAACAAAAAAAGGAGCTCACTTCATTCCTGCCATCTTTGCTGAATGTTCAAGAGTCATTCTTCCCCAGGACACCTTTCCGGCCAGGACTCGGGTGGAATTCCCAGGTCAAGTGAGAATCCTCCACCTGAACTCCAGGCTCAACTAGAGAACAGACCCCTCACTGGCATCCCCTGGGCCTGTGGGTGCCAATCCCTGCTGTGCGCTGCCCACCACCTTCACTCTCCCCGTGTTATGCAAATATCCGGCTAACTCCATTTGTTTTGTTCTAGAAAACAGTAAAATATAATGATATTTAAAAAGACAAGTGGCTGCTGGAATCCCCACCACATTGCATTATTTGGGAGAATAGAGCTCACCTGAATATTTTAGGCTTAACAATTGCCAGCCAGATGGCAGGCAGCAATAGAAAAGGTATTACAAAGCTCCAACTCCTTCTGCGTGTCATTTAGTAGAATAGTTGCTCAGAATGCTGTTCTGTCATTTTTCCCCCCTTACGGTTTTATTTTTTCGTGCTAACACTTCAAGGGGAAAAATTATTTTAAAGTATTGCTGTGGGTTATTCATTTATAATCTTTGCGCTTCCTGGAATTTGCCTCAAGGTTCTTGCAAGAGTAGACATTGGGAAGAAAGTGTGGTTAACTGGGGGTGAGGGGAACACAGGACCAGTAGAAAGGATGCAGGGCATGGTTTGGTTCCTTTGTTCTATAATGCACTGCTTCTCCTTCAGTGTGCTGGCGGCTTGGGGAACCTGGCCCAGACTTTCTAGGGCTTTAAGCAAGAGCACGGCCTCGTTGGTGGTGGAGTCTTAGGGCTCTGAAAACAAAAGGCCCAGCTGGTGTGCAAAAGGAAGCCCAGGGGCAGTGGATGGAGCATCGGGGCCAAACCCAGCGATAGGGGATGGAGGTCTCTGAGCAGAAGGACAGGGCATGATTTTGTTTGTGTGTGTGTTTGTTTTAAAGTATGACTCAGGCCCTAACCAGTTTGGCTCAGTGGATAGAGCGTCGGCCTGCGAACTGAAGGGTCCCAGGTTTGATTCTGGTCAACGGCATGTACCTTGGTTGCGGGCACATCCCCAGTGGGAGGTGTGCAGGAGGCAGCTGAATTGATGTTTCTCTCTCATCGATGTTTCTAACTCTCTATCCCTCTCCCTTCCTCTCTGTAAAAAAATCAATAAAATATATTTTTTTAAAAAAAGTATGACTCAGACGGGTCCAGAAAGAGGCATTTCAAGTTGCTCAAATGAGATTTGGAATACGGCCCGGCGGCAGGTAGAAGGATCAAAACCATGGGACTGAGGTCCACTGGTGGGAGCAAGTCAAAGCAATGGCCAAGTCTTAGAGCAACTGGGGCATTAGAGAAATTGTTAAAGCAGGCACTCATTCGGGCATGGAACCGGGCAGTGGAAGAAGTGAGGGCGGTTTCACAGTGTGAAACTAAAGCATCAAAGACCTTCTCCACGGAGAGCTGGGCTAGAGGCAGAGAGGGAGTGGCACAGACTTGATGTGAGAGGCATCATTCACTACAGGAGGTTCATTAACCCCCGCCCCCTGCTCAGGACCTGCCCCAGTGCCTGGGACCTGACCTGGCAGCGACCTCTGTCCAAGGTGACAAAGACAGAAAGTTCAAGAGTACACACATATGCTGTATTACTCATATCACATCATATTACATCATATCATATGGTAATAGGAGATAGCTTAAAGAAGAAAGCCAATCAGAGTATCATTTGCTGCATACCTTCCCTCTGTAAAATTGAGATTGAGACTGTATTTATATCCAAGTCATTTCCAAAATATATACATTTTTAAATATATATTTTTATTGATTTCAGAGAGGGAAAGACAGAGACAGATAGAAACATCAATGATGAGAGAGAATCATTAATCGGCTGCCTCCTGCACACCACACACTAGAGATTGAACCTGCAGCCCAGGCATATACTCTGCCTGGGAATTCAACCGTGACCTTCTGGGTCATAGGTCGACACTCAACCACTGAGCCACACTGGCTGGGCATTTCCAAAATGTTATGGCAAACATGTTAACAAAGCAAATACATGTAGCTAATGAGGTGCACTTAATTAACCAGAATAGAAATAAGGCCCCTCCCCGCCAAAGCACACCCAGCACAACCACCAATGACACAAACCAAACGCCTCACAGAAAGGTCAGATTCTCTGATCACACTCCTCTCTCATTTCACCCAAACTGCATGCACGCCCCAGCTGCATCCGAACAGAGAGAATGAAATAATAGAGGACAGACGAGCTGGAGCCCTGAATAGGCCGTTTAATTCAGTTCCAAGGCGTGGGTAATTGTCTAACTCTTCCCTTTGCGTGGCCTATGTAAACACAGATTTAAATGATTGATCAAAGATAGAAGAGTCCCATAATGATCAGAAGAAAATTAGAGGAAGCGCAACGAAATGATATGATCTCAGGTTTGGAGAAAAATAAAGCATTTCCAACCCCAGCCCAGACTCTCTCCTCCCCTCCACAATCTGCAAGGGGGTCGCTACTTGCTTAGGCGGAGAAGAAAGGGACGGAAAAGAAACAAACCAACTTAAACTGACAACATTGTGAAACTCTAAATGCCTTTTATTGCTCTAGCGCATGATCAAAGGTCCCATCAAAAGTCATTGAAAAATGTTGAGCCTCCATTTTCTCTTAAACAAAGTCAGAAAACACCAAATATCTCCTAAGTCTGTGGTGGTGAGATAAAGGGTAGGATACGTATTAAAACGATTTCATAATGGTTTATACAAACATGTGTCCTGCTGACAAGTTTGATAATGACATAAATGAATAGAATAATGAATGAATGAATGATTAGACACATGGCTACAGCCGCTGGGTGATTTCTATACATGGATAGCATAAGCTGTACCACCATTTATCTTTACAGTATTTATCACTATCTGACATTACATGATATAGTTCTTTATTTATATACTATCTGCCTCTCCTACTAAAATAGAAATGTCTTCTGGGCAGCAAATTTGTCTTATTTGCTTCCATATTCCCAGTGGCCAGAAAAATAGGTTAGTACTTAGCAGAAAATCAGTAACTAGGTGTTACATGAATGAATGAATGAATGGATGGATGGATGAATGAATGAATGGATGAATGAGGCAGCCGGTTTTGAACCTGTATCTGTTGACTCCAAAGCCTGTGCCCTTCATGACTGAGGTACGCTACTGCTTATGAATGAATCAACTCTAAAAATAATGAAGTCAGACTCCACTCAACACCATGTGCATCTTGTATCATTTTGCTGGGCAGGCTATGTCCCCAAATATGTCCACACCCTAATTCCTAGAATACATGCATGTGGGGTTTTTTGTTTGTTTGTTTTTTACATGACAAAATGGATTGTGTAGATATGATTAAGGACAGAAACATGGGCAGATTCTCCTGGATTCCCCAGCGGGTCCATTTATTCACCTGGGTCCTGAAACACAGAGGTTGTGCTGCAGAGAAAACCACGTGAGACTGTGATGGGTCACAGAGATGCTATGATGCTGCTCTGAGCGGGAGGAAGGGACCATGAGCCCAGGAGAGCAGGTGGCCTGGAGAAATTGGAAAAGACCAGGAAACAGATTCTCTTCTAGAACTCCAGCAAGGAGTGCAGTCCTGCCAACTCCCGATTTTAGCCAAGTGACAGCCACCTCGGATTGCTGACCTGCAGGAGTGTGAGATAACAGAGGGGCTATTTTCAGCCCCTGAGTTCGTGGTGCTCTGTCAAGGCAGCGATGGAAACTGAGGATCTATTTGAGGAAGTCCGTTGTTACGTGCTCCCAGCATATGACTTCCGCCACCATAAGACACTTTAACTGACACTTCTGAATTCACTGAATTCAACTGAATTCAACAAACTATCTTATAAATAGTAACCCCACCCCCAACTTTGGGCCAAAGTGAAACAATCCAAAACTTGAGGCCAACTGTAATTTTTCCCCCCCAGGTGCTTATAAGAAAACCTTGAAACCTCAATTGATTTTTTGTTGTTCCAGAAACGCGGGCTGGCTTCCACACACTATTCATTAAGCAGTGAATAGCACTATATATCCGCAGCGAAAGCCTTCCTCTGCTGCTGCTTCCCGCTGCCTTTCACATTAAGCAAAAAAAAAGAAGAAGAAGAAGAAAGAAAATCTTCATGCTGCTACCATTTCACCTGAAACCTGCATCCTCCTTCATGTTCCAATAGTTACAGCGTCTTAGCCAAGGAGCGTGGAGCCTTGCGGCTACTCCCGCAGCCCCGCTGGCTCCTCTCGCTACCACAGAGCCCACTGGGCCGGCAGTGGTGATGCTGATGCCCTGAGAGATCACGGCTCCCCAGTGATGGACGTGACCACAGAAATTAACAGGCGTCCGTTCATCACTGCAGACGGAGCCTGGGCTGCAATTTCTCAAACAACGTTTGTCGTCTTGCTGGAATCTTGGCAATCGGTGTAACAGATGAACATATCGTTGCATCTGAAGTATTTGCTAAACATGATGGGACCTTGAAATCCACACCTCAGCATGTGTGTGTGTGTGTGTGTGTGTGTGTGTGTGTGTGTTTAAAGAGACACCATGTGCGTTGGGTAGTCTATAGAACTAAAAACTAAACCAAGTAAAAACCAGCTGGATAAGGCAAAGTGGGGAAACTTGCAAGTTTATTAAAAATAAATTCTATGCCTGTCTCCACTTTCTAGCACTGTTCCAACGAAGTATTTTTTAGCCTTTAAAAAAATGAAGGGTTTCAAAAAAGTCCGGGAAAACCATGCATCTACCTTTCCTCTTTTAAATGATGAAGCTTAATGCCTGTGCAGTTTCCAAAGTGGAATCTAATGGCAATAAAAGTCAATTGGCTCAGTCGGCATTGGACATATTACTCTTACGATATTACATTAACTTGGATGCCGCTAAGCTCATCTGCTTGTGAAAGAGCGGGGTCCGCGGAAAGGCCTTCTTACTTGTGGGATGGACACACCAGCGTATCTGTCCGCTGATGCTTGGGCCAACCACACCCACCCCGAACCGGGGACACCTCTTTCTTTCCAAAGTCACCGCAAAGTGAACTTCATATCGGAGGCCATGGCCAGAGCAGAAACTTTAAAACCACTGCATAGATCTCCTTGCCTTTCTCTACATTATAAACAGCCACAGAATCAATATCTTCATCATCAGTGAACTAATCCAACAAATACGTATTGAATTTCCACTCTGTGGCAGGGACTGTCCCAGGCTTCGGGGGGGAAAAAAGCAGGAACAAAATATTCAAACTGTCTTGCTTTTGTCCGAGGCCTCATCGAATCGGGGCTATTGATGAGAGGAGTAATTTAGTGTTCCAGAAAAGCAATAAATGCTAAATGGGGGAATTTGGCAGCAGAGGGAGGGGTGGTGGAAGGAAGTACAGGGAGAGAGTGAAAACTTGGTTGTCGGAGGGAGAGCTTTTCAGGCAACGTTTGTGGGGCAGGAACAGGTGTCATGTTGTGGGCTGGGACAGGGGCAAGAAGCCCATGGAGGCTGGGGCAGAGAGGGAGGTGGGGGGTGGGGATGCTGGCAGAGAGGTAACCAGGGCCTCCTGAGAGTCCCATGAAGACCTAAGCATGAGCAATTTCCATGAGCACAGAAAGGGTACACGCAGGCACTGCCCTTTCCATTTGGATCAGGGATATCAGACTAGGAGTGAGAATTTGTGTTTTAGGATGTTTAATCCTTGGTCTTAAATAGCTAGCTTTTTGTTCTTGTTTATATTATCCCGTGTGGGCATGTAACAGAGAATACATGTATGTGTATGTGTTGCAAATGTACTGGTAAACCATAATGCATGAATGAAATGATCATTTCATCACCAAGCCCCACATTAACTTTTTTTCAATGTCGAATGGCTCTTTCCCCCAATTTAGTTCATTACTAGATTTAATTCAAACTAGAATGTCATTGTTTATCAATACACTATTAGTTGGTGATTCTCTAAGAAGGAAAAAATACTTCCAATGAATCTACTGCATGCTAAGACACCCCAATGTGAGATGCTTTAAAATTTGAAATCCTGTATATTGTAAAGTGAATGGAATGTCATGCATTCCCCACTCTCCTGACCCACAAAATACATGAATTTAGACTTATTTTTGATGTACTATTTTTGCAAACCTTGTTTGTTAACCTTGAACTCAAAGCAAGAAATGGCATGTCCATTTTCTTTTCTGTGGACCTGCTTGCTAAGACACAGAAAGCTTTTATTCCAGGCATTGTTCAGTCTCAACTGCCTTTATTTGTCATTAGGAGAAGCAGTAATTAGCGTCCTGGCAGTGGCTCTTGGGAGGAGTGTCATGGAGCTCGCACCTGGAGTGTTCATCCAACACATGCTGTCGTGCCCTGCCTGTTGCCGCAACGTGACCACGCCCCACATCACGGCGAGCGGGATGGTGACTTATCCGCATGGTCTTCTTTGTTATACACCCACATGATCAGCTTCCAGCAGAACATCCAAGTTCTGTTTTGGAATCTTCTCTTGTGTGTGCATAAGTATGCCAGTGCTGGTTGTTAGCTTCAAATCATAAGTGTATGATGATATCAGGCAGTTCTGTAACTTTTTGTTAGAATAACAATCACTAATGTTTATTGCATGTCTATTATCAGGCTTATTTCCAATCACTTTATGTCCATTGAAGCTTAGGCACTACCCTATAAAGTCATTTTATTATTATTATTATTATTATTATTATTATTCCCATTTACAGATGAGGAAACTAAGGCAGAGACAGGAAGGGCTATTTCTCAATGGACAAAACCTCAGGGAAACAGTCTACATGTCACAGTGGTCATCAGCCCCACATGGTTTTACACCAGCTGTTGTTTGTTTTTAAATATATTTTTATCGATTTCAGAGAGAATGGGATAGAAACATCAATGATGAGAGAGAATCATTGACCGGGCTGCCTCCTGCACGCCCCCTAGTGGAAATTG
>NW_006300017.1:1085358-1101980 GCF_000327345.1 Myotis davidii
GTACTGTAACTTTTTGTTAGAATAACAATCACTAATGTTTATTGCATGTCTATTATCAGGCTTATTTCCAATCACTTTATGTCCATTGAAGCTTAGGCACTACCCTATAAAGTCATTTTATTATTATTATTATTATTATTATTATTATTCCCATTTACAGATGAGGAAACTAAGGCAGAGACAGGAAGGGCTATTTCTCAATGGACAAAACCTCAGGGAAACAGTCTACATGTCACAGTGGTCATCAGCCCCACATGGTTTTACACCAGCTGTTGTTTGTTTTTAAATATATTTTTATCGATTTCAGAGAGAATGGGATAGAAACATCAATGATGAGAGAGAATCATTGACCGGGCTGCCTCCTGCACGCCCCCTAGTGGAAATTGAGCCCGCAACCTGGGCATGTGCCCTTGACCAGAATCAAACCTGAGACCCTGCAGTCCTCAAGCCAATGGTCTATCCACTGAGCCAAACCGGCTGGGGCTCACTAGCTGTTTTATGAGAAGCCCATTGCACTGGAACACACACATATTCTCTGTTCGGTGCCCCCAGTGCAGTTATGAACACAGCCACATTGTTGCACCAGCTCCAGTCCATCAGCCAGATAGACAGCCGAGCTCAATCTGATATGGATTGATATTCAAACGTGCCCTGCCCACATGCTTGAGACCTCTTGGCTTCAGACCTGATCATCTTAACCTAGCACAGTCACCAGAATCTGTCCTTTTAGATGCCTTCACTTTCAAATTCATGGCACATCCTGCTGACAAGTCAACACTTTCACTCAGCCCAGGTCCTCGCTCACCCAGATGAGGGGCAGGGCAATGGAAACTCACAGCCTCCTTTCTCACCAGCACCCCCTCAGCACTGACCTCACACAGCACAGCACAGCACGCAGGCCCCCAGGTGTTCCTACACTGGCCCCTGACAGTGCGGTGGAATTCTCTGCACAGAGCACTTGGAATTTATTGCACTTAATGGCAACCCCTCTGGGACCTCCCAAAAGGGAAAATGACCCATGAATTAAAACATCACCAGCAACTGCATGACTCCAACACCTCTTTCTTATTTTGTGGATCCTCTAATTACCTGGGAGAGAGAGGGAGAGGGAGAGGGGGAGAGGGAGGAGAAGGGAGGGGAAGAGAGAGAGAGAGAGAGAGAAGAGAAAGATAGACATAGCGATTGGTTGCCTCCTGCACGTGGCCCCACCAGGCCCGGGGATCGAGCCTGCAATCAAGGTACATGCCTTCACCAGCACCCAACCGGCCAGGACCCCAGAGGAGAGAAGGAGGGAAGGTGGGAGGGAGGGAGTGAGGGAGGAAGGAAGGGCAGTTTTGCTATCACTCACAACTCTCTGGCACATTTCCCACTGGTCCAAGTCTGAACTTCACTGCGTGTTAATACCACTGCCCAGCAGGATGAAGTTAAGGTCCCCACAAAGAAAACCAGAAACGCCCACGTCACCGGGTCCTGGGCAAAAGGACCTTGTGGTTTCTCTGAGCTGACAAAAGTCTTCTGCCGAATGAATTTCATTTAGTCGTTCAGAGAAAAGTCCATTTTCTGAAATTTCCCAAATGTTTGCATTAGGCTGGAGCGGAACCCGTCCTTTCACGCCCCCTCCGAGGCTTGGAGAAGTGGATTTGAGCCAGCGGGGCCCTGCACACCGAATGACCACCAGTCCCTGTCCCAGCCCAAGGAAGAGGTACGCTCCTCACCACCCATGTTCACATTTCAGCTGATCGTTTCAGATGTGTTCCACGCTATACAAATCTTACTTCCCCTGATAGGGCCCGAGACTCACTGAACAACACACTTAATTTTTAATAACTTGACCAATTACGTGGTTAATTTAATAGATAGAGACAATCTACTTACAAAGGAACCTGGGCTTTCTTTTACTCTCCCCCCTTCTCTTATTCCCCCTCTACATCCTCCTCTTCCCCCCTCTTCTTCCCCTGCATTCTTTTCAGCTGTCTTTCCTGATCCCCTGGACCTGAAGTTAGGTTGATAGAACTGGGTTAAAGACCTAGTTTTGCCGCTCATTCTAATGTGAGATTTTTTTTTAGACTTTCTCTAAGTATCTATCCTTTACACGTAAAATGGGAATAACGACCCCACCTAACTCAAGAGTATCTTGCTGTTAATAAGTATTAGAGTGTACCTCGAGCATATACTGAACATCTAATAAATGTTAGTTCTTGTCATCAACTTCCTCCTTCATCAATTAAAAAGTTATGTACTATCATCCACTCCAGAAGGCTAATATCTTATACTTTTGTTCATGAGATATTTATTTATTCTTTTAAAATAAAAACTCTTCAAAGGGTGCTCTTCCCTGGAAAATAACCAGCTAGCTTGGCCAGTGTGTCAATAAATGGCATAGGTCGCCTCACAATGTAGAATCAGATGCCGTCGCTGGTCCGGTACCCTCCCTTCTTGCTCCCAGCGTTTATGCTCCAAGGAAAGCCTGCAAAGGCCACTGATGTACGGGGCCCATCAGTCCATCCAGAATGCAAGGTCAGCCACACCAGGCTGGCTCGGGACTGGGACAAGGAAATGTTTCATAAAAAAAAACACAACATAACTAATTCACTGTCTGCTCATTCCCTAATGATGCCCGGCCCTGGAATGAAGGTGCGGTGCCCGGGAGATGGACGGTGCCCTGGACTCCAGCGACCATCGCAGTAGGAAGCGCTGAATGGATGAAGACAGGCAGTTTCCACGCTCTGCTTTCATGAGGTTTTCAGCAGCTCCACCAACAAGCATCAACTCTGTGTTCACCGTTGGTTTGGGTGGAGTATTCCAAAGAGAGATTGTATCAGACTGTGGGCACATCTGAGGCTGGGAGAGCAGATGCCTGTGTGTGTGTGTGTGTGTGTGTGTGAGAGAGAGAGAGAGAGAGAGAGAGAGAGAGAGAGAGAGAGAGAGAGCGCGCCACAGTATGAGCAACTCTGGACAGTGTATGATCTTGCAGTGTGGCTACATCAAAGGCATAAAATCAGGTTCTCAACACTGATTCCTGTGCAGCGTGTGCTCATTTGCCTCATTACTTTATATTAATGAAGATTAACTACGGGCTCTAATTTAGTTGAAATCTATATGAATAGGCACATGTACCAAGTACCACTCAGTGAACAGAAACTGGTTTTGCCCATGGATTCAGGGGGGTGGCTACTGTGGAAAATACCTGCACGACGATTTTAAACACTTGAGTAGGAGTGAGTGTTCCTGATCACTGCATTTGAGTGCAAAACTCAAGGAGGACGGCGGTTAGAAGCCGCAGAGTCCAAAACCGAAGCACTGTAGAGAAGGCTTCTGCTGAGAAAATACTAAAAATTATACGTGTGGCTTTACATTAACACATACCACCCATTTTTATTTGTTCGCATGAAAGGCAAATGCTAGTTTAAAACAATGAGATGAAGAGACGATGTTTCAAAATTATGTAAGGGGGCTGATGGCCATAGGATGCCTCAGATGGCCTTCCTCACTTTGCATATTTGGCCATTTATTTAAGCTCCGTTCAGACCAATGTTAAAATCAGTCTTCATTTTCTAAACAGCAACTGATCAACAGTAATTGGGCAGAGAAGAGCTAAAGGCAAGGACTGGAGAGCTCTGCTTGAGATTCAAAATATATCATAGTAGGTTATATAGACACACGCACATACGTACACACACTCAATACCCACATCTATATACAACGATGCTTTTCGGCAGTGTTTTGTAAGTCAGGGATATGCAAAAATTTATCTGGAGATCTTTTTCAAACACAGATGCTTAGGTTTCACCATCCAAATAACCCGATTCAATAAGACTGGGTTAGGTCCCATGGAGTTGTATTGTTTTTTAATGTAAATCGTACCAGTTAATTCTGATAGGTGCTGGTTAAGCTGCCAGATTAATAATTAGATTTTTTTTAAATGTCAGCTGCTTAAGTGCTTGAGAAGAATCCTAGCTCAATCTGTCACAGATCTATTAGGGATGTCAGTAGGTGCCACCTTTGACCCGATTGCTAAAATAGGTCAAGTTAGGAGTCATCCTTAACTTCCCACTTCCCTCATCCAACCTGCCAACCAGTGCCCCTGGCTTTATTTCCACAACGCTTCTCAGATACGTCCAATGTTTCTCTACTTCCCTGCCACCGATTTAGCCCAGTGGTTCTCAACCTCCTGGCCCTTTAAATATAATTCTTCATGTTGTGACCCCAACCATAAAATTATTTTCATTGCTACCTCATAACTGTAATGTTGCTACTGTTATGAATCGTGATGTCAGTATCTGATATGCAGGATGGTCTTAGGCGACCCTTGTGAAAGGGTCATTCGACCGCCAAAGGGGTCGCGACCCACAGGTTGAGAACCACTGGATTTAGCCCATGCCGTCCTCTCCCCACCAGCCCTCTACTTTATTCCTGAGATGAGCACAGGCCAAACACATAATACCTGCTCAACAAATATTTGCTTAAAGAATAAGCAATTGAGCAATTATGAATGGTGTATTATTTAACAACTATTTGCACAAGACCTGCTATATACAAATTCAATTAATAGTAATAGACATTCAATTAAATAGCAGGTTGCTAAAAAGCTCACTTTTACAGCACATGGCATGGGTTGAATTAAACAGCAGGGATGATAAAGATCCCAATAGCACATCAGACACCCGAGGACAGAGACATGGAGACCTGTGGGCCGGCCTGCCCTATCTCCTCACAACAGAGCAGCCTGGGAAATGCATGTGCCAGTTTCACAGTCCCCATAGGGGTATCTGGTGGCAGAATATCAATTATCACCTCCTCATCTGAGGAACAGAAGATTGGATTTCTAGAAGGTCTCCATGGTCCCGCTCGTGTTCTATTCTAATTGAATGCTGACGCAAGTCACCCTTGCTCCTCACAATGGACAAAGGTGATGAAATGACTGCTAGGGAAAAAACAAATCTGAATGTAAATATAATATGCGCTGAACTAAAAAGTCAGACATGGCATAACATGCAACCCCAAAGGCACCCCAAGAAGAGATACTATTACAAGCAATAATGGGGAAGACGCTCTGGGGTTGAGCACAATGCCTTTGGGTACTGCTGCTGCTGCTATTCAGAGAGCACCCAGCTTTCAGGTGATGAGCAGACAGAATTCACCTCTTCTCCAAATGGGCCGAAGCATCAACCAGGCCACTAGGAATGAGAAATGCCAGACTGGCTTATTATGAACTAGAGGTTCGGTGCACGAATTTGTGCACAGGCAGACTGGGGTTCAGCCCCCCCCCCCCATCAGGGCCGGGCCAGCCGGGGGGATGGGCCCCAGGCAGTTGGCAGACCAGCCCTGTCCCCTGGTGGAACTCTGGCCGAACCCCTGGTTGTGGGGATAATTTGCATATTGCCCTTTTATTATAGAGGATAGGTCCTTCTCCTATCCATCTCCTGAGCTTGGCTGTTTGAGGTACATATGGAAGCAGTGGGAGAAATTAAAGGAGGAGACAAAATAAAGAGAATTGAGTGACCACTCAAGGGTGGTCCTGGAATGGTAGACAGGGGTCCATGGCCTACCTTTCCAGCTTCCCCCAAACTTCACTTATCCCTCCGCTCCAATAGGGCCACAAATTGTAAGCCAAATTGGCCTGGGTTTCTCTAATTCAGTTAAAATGTTTACTGTTTGTTGTCCAAGGTTCTCAACCACTCAGAAGGGAGTTTATTTGTTCTCTCGAGTTCTTCACTACCCCTGTGGGGGCCTGGGAGAGTGCTCGGAACCGAGAAAAAGCCAGGCAGTAATTAAACTCAAAAGGCCTCCCGCGCCCGCCTCGTGCCTGCCTTTGGCAGCGGCTCTAGCTGAACAGAAGGGGGAAGATTTGATTTTAATCGCACAGATTTCATATTTTATTTTGCTCATTAAAATTCCTGATAAGGATTTACTTCAGCATTTTGTGGCTCTCCCTGAATATCTGAAGAGGATGTTTTTATCTCTATCTCTCTCTCTCTCTCTTTCTCTACTGTAATTGCTGTCTGATCCCTGCTTGTTCCACAATCTAAAGAGATAGCCTCCATATTGCTCAAGTCCAAGGTGCCAGCCATTTCTGGGAAAATGACGAAAAAATAAAATAAAAAAGCTAAGAAGCAAGGCAGGGCATGCCCCCGCTATAATTACCGTCATGGTGCCTTTGCTCAGCTAAGTGAAAAATTAATTATCTACGACTGAGGCTGGAATGAAGATGAAGACAAACCTTCCTGTGTACAGGTGTCTAGAACTTCCAAGGAAATGAGGAGTTTGGGGCCCGTATGAAACACTAGGGCTGGGAAGGAAAAAGTGATTCTACCACTCAGAACCTTTAGTGATCAGGGGGCACCCAGCCAGGAGTGAGGTTGTTACTATGTCCCAGGAACCCCTGACCCCTGATTGGGAAATCTGACCAAGCTACTCTAGGGAAGAGAGATAATTCCTCAACCAAAATGTGCAGCAGCTTTTACATGTTCTAAGTGCGCATGTGGAAGAAAAATAGGAATTTCAGAGCGAGAAAGGATTGTCCTTAATCGGCCTCCACAGAACTCAGCTGGGAAGCAGCGGGTCCCTCCCTACCAGCATTGCAGACGTCTGTTCCGTTTTGTCCGCTTTATCCAGCATTTTCCTGCTTTTTACTCTTTTGTGTGCTTAGGCTGTTTCTTAAAGAACAAAATCTTGTCCATCACAATAGAACGCAAGGCCCTGCTTCTCTCTGAAGCTCATGTACTCCCACTTCCTGCAATCTCTGTGCTTAGGAGTGAATTTCCCATCATTAAAATTAAGCCTCATTTCTTGCTCATCTCGTCATATTTTCCTCAGCAAAATGGGGTGCAGTCTCAACCTGTTTTTCTCACTCTATTTTCTTGTCACTTTATAACTAAATCTTTTCCCCCTCCAAAAACAATCAAAATAGCCCGGCTGGCATGGCTCAGTGGTTGAGCATCAGCCTAGAAACCAAGACATCATGGGTTCGATTCCCAGTCAGGGCACATGCCTGGGTTGCAGGCTCAATCCCCAGTGTAGGGCTGCGTGCAGGAGGCAGCCGATTGGTGATGTTTCTCCCTCATCGATGTTTCTATCTCTCTATCCCTCTTTCTTCCTCTCTCTCTAAAGATCAATAAAAACATATTTTTACAACCAAGATAATTTATTCTACCTGATTTTGTCCCACCTTTGTGTGGGAAACAGGAAGAGAAGACAGTGTCTGTGTGCATGTGTGTTTGTGTGTGTGTCTGTGTGTGTGTGTGTGTGTGTGTGTGTGTGTGTGTGTGTTGCCAAACGGGAGGATGGAAAGTGTTTTGCTTTCCTAGCTCCCAAAATGTATTAGAAGAGTCTGAGGTTATGTTTTAACGTATGTTAACTACAGGGAAAGAATGGCCCTATGTTTCTACCTGGTGCAGGGACAGCTCAAAGTCATTCTCAAGGGTCAGACTCGAACAGAAAGGTGAGAAAAACACCAGACTAGCATCGGCTTCCCTAAGACAGGGGTTCTCGAACTCTGATATGTCAGCCACTATGCACTGCCTTCCTCCCATCTCCTTGGCTTATGCTTACACTCGCTTCTAACTCTCTCAGCCAGCTCATCACCTAGTGTCTCCTTCAGGCCAAGTGGGCATGGGGAATTCCAGAGACCTGAATTGCAGAGGTCTCTGAGAAGCACTGAAGCTCCTTGAGAGGCAAAGAGAGCATGGCCATTCAATACCGGCCAGTAGAATAGGGGAGAGTGGAGGGAACAAGACCCTGGACCCTCACTTTGAGGCCAAATACAGTTGAGTCTCCCTAAGATGGGCAATGACATGCACCTGGATTCTGATCAAACCAGCACGGGGCTCACACTGCAATGCTCACTGTCTGAGGTGGGTGGGGGGTTAACCATGAGTGCCTGGGAGACAAGTTGAGGTACTGAGGGCAAAGCCTGGGGAGCACTGTGTAGGCCAGTGGGCTGGCTGTTCTAGCTGCCCTGCCATTTCCTCCTGGCCTGTCTTACCTCCCACGCTTGCTAAGCCTGGACACTCATCAGATGATGGTTTAAAACTCAAAACTAGCTAAGGTGACCTTAGGCAAGTTACTTAATTTCTAAGTCTCATCTGTGAAATGAGTTAATGATATGGCAAACTTAATGTGCACATGCGTGTGCACGCATTTTTATAAAGATTAATTCATATCATCAAAGTGAAACTTGTAGCATCATTCCTGGTGTATAGTACAGCACACACTCACTTCATATGGTAGACAGGTTCTGTGACTCGAAGCAAAACAACATAGACCAAACCAATTTCACCATGGGCTAATTGCTATAAACAAGATTTACGTTCCCATGGCATCTCATCAACTTTGTAAAGAAACGACGTGGAATAAACCACATTAATCGAGGACCTACTGCCACGCAGTCCTAAAAATACGAGCTTTTATCATTAGACTGCCATCGAACACTTAACGCATACTGGGCAGTCTACCAAGTATTGAGGATAAAAAAGCAAATAAGAAATGGATCATGGCCTTAACTAGCTCCCAATCTAGAAAATATTTTACTTGCATAATTAAGAGAGGTAGATTGATTTTATTCTCCCTCTCTAAAAAACGAGGTAACTGAAGTTCAGAGAAGTTAATAAAATCATTTCAAAGTCACCCAGCTAGTAATCAACAAAGCTGGGATTTAAACCCAAGTCCAAATTCATACAAAGGCTTTTTCTCTACCTGCTTTTTATGGCAATTAGTGCAGATCACGTGAGGATCCAGGAATAAAAAAGAAAGAGAAAGGGGATCCGGTCACTCAGGAACCCGGAGGTTGCGTTGTTCCTACAGAAGTTTCTAGAATGAGCAAGACAGGAAAGTGGACAGACTCAGTGACCACTGGAGTCATGGATCAGAACTCCTGACACCTCACTTACCTCACTGCACCCAGGTGAGCCCATAAATTCCACACACAGAAAACTGGCTGTGGGCTCTGGACCCACCTGCCCAGGGTCTCCCATCTCAGAACCTGTCACTAGGGCTGTGGAAGATAGCTGCTACCGAGCAGGCCACTGCCACTGCACACAGGCACGTGGGAGACCGGGGCCCACCTCCCTCCTGGGCCCCACCAGGGGGGAGGCTGCCCTTCCCACAGGACTCCACTCAGGAATGGGCCACCCGAAGCCTGACGCATGCCCTGCACTGCATGCCCACTTCAAACTGGGGTTTGCTCTTTTCCTTCTCATTCTCTGTAATTTTCAAGTACCACTAGGTTATTTCCTTTAACATAAAAACCAGAAACAACAACTATGGTTTTTTTAAAGTGCCACAATCATTTACAGTAATTATATTTTAATTTTATTTTTCCCTTAGTTAATTCTTCTTAATTCTATATACTTCTTTGTTTTTAACATTTTATGTTATGGATTTACCCTTTTGTTTGAATCTTTTCACTCTCGTACTTCATTAGCTTTTAAAGCCTTTTTATCGTTTACTTTCAAATCTCATGTATTATATATTATTTTGTAACTCTTTTATCTCTATTGTGACTTGAGTTCCATTATTTTTAAATTCTACTTCATTTATTTTTGCAGTATTGGCAGTTGTAAAGAATCCCCATTTCTCTTCCTACTTTTTACTCACATATACATAAAATCTTCCCTTTGTTTCTTTAGGGCCTGGATTTTTTCTCTATTTGATTTATATTTATAATAACTCATAAAAAGCATGGTCATAACCCGGCTGGGTGGCTCAGTTGGTTGGAGCATCATCCAATACACCAAAAGGTTGCAGGTTCGATTCCCTGTCAGGGAACATTGCTGGGTTGCAGGTATGATCCCTGGTCGGAGCACCAAAAAAAAAACACACTGTCATAGTAGTAATTTTTTATTAAAGAGTTTCACCAGGTATTTTCAGATGTGAGGATTCAGGATAAACAGAGTGAGCCCTGCTCCCTTGGAGCCTGGTAGGAGGGAAGCGCAGAGAGCCGGCTACATGAGCAGTAGTTCTGGTCTTACTGCTTCCTCCCCAGCCCTACAAATGCCACCCCAAGCCCCTGAGGAGTGGCCTCCACAAACCCTCTGCCATGACTCTTGGAGGCCCATGAGTGAATTCTTACCGAAGCTCTAAGTCTCTTTAGAAGAAGGAAAGAGATAGAAATATCAATGCTGAGAATCACCCATCAGCTGCCTCCCACACGCCCCACCACACTGGGGATCCAGCCCACAACCCAGGCATGTGCCCTGACCTGGAATCGAACCGTGACCTTCTGGCTCATAGGTGACCCTCAACCACTGAGCCATGCTGACTGGGCAGGTCTCACCTAATTTTTAATTCTTGCTGTTATGAAAGAAAAAAAAGACAAACTCAGACAGTAGGATCTAGCGGCTAAGAGCATAGCATATGGGATCAGGCAAATGGACGTTAAACATCGTACACCAACCAACTGTATGGTCCTGCACAGGCAGTTAATGTCTCTAAGATGTAGCATCATTGCTTTTAAGATAGGAGTCGATATAGAATCTCTCTCACAGGATTGGGTGATTTAAATGAAACCATAGACATAGAAAATTCCCAGGGCCTGAAACAGTAAAGACGCAGTAGACGGTTACTTAAAAGAAAAACAGTTTGTTTCCCAGCCTCAATTTAGCATTTTATTTAGAGGGAGAGGCAGGAGATGGCAGGAGAGGTGGGCCGCTCTTGCTGCCGGGGGTTCTAATTTTAGTGAACATCCTTGCTCGCAGCATCTCTCCTTCCTCGCGTCCTCACACCTCCATATGCTATTAAAAGGAATAAAGGCCTCCCCCTTTGTTATATCCAAGGGTTTCCTACAGCCAGGGATCTTTAGCATTCTTCTGATGCTCCGGGGCGAGGCGAGGCTTCAAATTAGCATAGCTACACCTGGCTTTGGATCTGGAGACAAATTGCTACTTCATTATAGAACCAGTGAGAAGCATCCAATTTCGGAGGTTGTTAAACTTGCAAGGGCAGCAGAGAACCAAATGAATGTATAATGAAGAATTACCTAACATGAGGCAAAAGCATCTTAGAGGCAACAGAGAAACACACACACACACACACACACACACACACACACACATACATATACACATACACAGTCATGCCCTGGAGAGACATTTTATGACAGTGGAAATAGTTGTGGCAAGAAGATCCTATTTAGATATGAAAAGCAAGACATAACATCTTAGGCACTCTTTTGCTTTTCCCAAAGCAATGGGTGCCAAGGAGTCAGGCAGCGTTCCGAGAGCTTTGCTGTACACCTGTCACCTGTGCAGGCCTCCCTGTGCCTAAGGAACACAGACTTCCTGGGTTTCCGAGTGCTACCTGCCTTGCTGCTCCTGCTAAACATCCACTCAAATGATGCCTGGTCTTCCAGGCACCAGAAACAATAGCCCTGTTGCCTGGGGAACCGTGGACTCATGCAGGAGGCTGTGGGGTCCACCCCCGTAGCCACAGGAACAACAGGATGGAAAGCTTGGCTGTCCTCAGCTTGTAACACACGTGGATTCCTTAGCTATTTGGGGAAATCAGCAACCACTTTAGTGCCTTTATCTGCTTCGGGAAGAAGGCTTACACACTCTAGAGTCAATTGACTTCTGAGTAAAAGAATCGAGCTCTCATTTCTGTTAATTCCCACACTTCACCTCCCCAGACACCTTCAGAGCAGTTCCTCAAAAACGCCATGGGAAAGGGCCTCTGAATAGAACTTAAGAAAGGACACCCGAGCCAGGTTTCAAGCCAGGGCAAACACAACTCACAGAGATCCCAAAAGTTGCTTTAGAATTGTGCAAACACTGAGCTTAAATAAACAGTGAAGATGCATCCAGCCGGTGTGGCTCAGTGGTTGACTGTCAACCTATGAACCAGGAGGTCTCGGTTCCATTCAAAGTCAGGCACATGCCGGGTTTTGGCTCAATCCCCATTGTGGGGTGTGCAGGAGGCAGCCAATCAATGATTCTCTCTTATCGTTGATGTTTCTATCTCTCTCCCTCTCCCTTCCTCTCTGAAATCAATAAAAATATATTTTTAAAAAGGAGTGGAAGATGTGAAGTCAACATAAGCTGATAAAAAGTATCAAGGCTTTCCTCCAAAAATGCAAGGTCCCACACATTCTTTCCACTGAGGATTTCCAAGCCGCCAGATGTCGGGTGCATGCTCGTCTCCCCCGCTCCTTGCCAGGCCCTGCTGCCCGCTGAGGCCTCAGCCGCCCCCCTGTGCTGGGCAAGAGAACAAGGACCATGTGGGTTCTGAAGCTGCTAACTCCGCGGTTATGCGGAAGTGGGCCTGGCTGCTTTCCCCACTTCCCATCGGCTTAGGTGCTGCTTCTACAACATCAGAAGATGACTGCCCTTGGGAAGGGGGCTTGTTTCTTTCATGGGATGTAACTGTTTAGAGGACAGCCCATGAGAGCTGCATTTCACAGGTCTTCAGACACTTAATTCAAATCAGAGGTGACATGGAACACAGCACAGCTGCCCCTCTCCCCACCAGCTTTCCTGCTAAGAGTCACCCTCATGACTAACCCAACCGGGTGATGCCCACTGGGGCAGGGTTGGTACTATGATGGCCTAGGGCAGTGGTCGGCAAACTGCGGCTCGCGAGCCACATGCAGCTCTTTGGCCCCTTGAGTGTGGCTCTTCCACAAAATACCGACATCTGCACATGGGCCACCAAGTTTCAATCGCACTGAACGTACACGCCGCACGTGGTATTTTGTGGAAGAGCCACACTCAAGGGTCCAAAGAGCCACATGTGGCTCGTGAGCCGCAGTTTGCCGACCACTGGCCAGGGTACTGTGCTAGAGATGAGAGGGAATCGGCGTTGGGGGAGGGGGTGGCCAGTGTGTGGGCTCTCCTGCTGTCCCAATTCCAGAACTCTGATTCGACGTTCTCCATAAAGGGAGCCAACAGTGACACCCTTCCCCTGCCCCCAGGCTAGACAACATGCTAAACATCTGCCAACATGCTAACAGAATGTTCTGTGCAGGACTTCAGAAAAGAAAAAAATTCTCAGGGGATATTAGCCCCTCGCTAAGAGGCCTAAAATCAGTAAGATGGTGTCAGCACAATGAACAGAAGCTCAGAAGGTCCGCATTCTGGCCTGCGAGAAGGGAAAATGGGAACCTCCTCCTCCCCACCCATCCTGTGATCTTTGGGTTGATAGAAATCGCTCTGGAAAGAAGTGGTCCCACTGGGGAAGGCTCGGTTCCTGCATGGGAACCTGGGCCGGCCAGCAGTGTGAGGGATGCTGGTATCCTCGGCCATCTCCCCATCATCTCTCTCTCTGGCTTCCTCTATGTGAGTCTTAAAGCTGGGGTGTTTAAGGAGGTGACTTTTTTCCAAAGAGGGGCTGTCAATTCCTTTCCCAAATAAGTCTAGGTTTCCCTCTTCCTCCCTGTTCTTGCCGCCCCCGCCACACTGCCCTGCTGCTGACACCCCCAACGTGTGCATCTGCCTGTCCCATCATCACTGTCCTGTGTGAGGTTGCTCTCTCCATAACTGGATTTTCCTCTTCTCCTCTATGAGCTTACAACTGTACTCAGCTATCTGTGAGGCCCTTGCAAAGGTGATTTTACTATTAACATAAATGACTATTGAGTACTTACCATATGCTAGACGTTGTCTTATAACTTTACATATATTACTTTAATTCCCACAGCAGCCTTCTAAATTAGGCGCAATTACATTTTTAAATTTTAAAACAATTTTTAACAAAACCGATTCTCAGAGAGGATATAAAGAAGGACAAAGCCAGACAGCTGCTAAGTATTGGAGCCAGGATTTGAAACCAGGTGGTTCATTCCATAGCCCATGCCCTTCCCCACTAGACTCTACCGGGCATGGAGGCCAGACCACTGATTCTCCAAACCACCCACAGCTCCCTCCATGCCAAAGAGAGCTTCCCTTTCATTGAGGCCAGCCTCTTCATTGTCTTATAAAACAAATCTTGCTCAAATTCTCTCTCTCTCTCCCTGGCATTCTTTGTTTTCCCCTTATTTGATTCTTTTTTTAAAGATTTTTAAATTGAATTTTAGAGAGAGATGAAGGGAGAGGGAGAGAGAGAGACATCAATGTGAGAGTGAAACATCAATCAGCTGCCTCTCGCATGCCCCCTACTGGGAATCAAGCCTGTGTCCTGACCAGGAATCAAACCGGCAACGTATCGGTGCACAGGACAACACCCAACCAACTGAGCCACACCAGCCAGGGCCCCTTACTTGATTCTTACCCATTCCTCAGGGACTGGCTGGAGTCCAGCCTGTTCTCCAATGCCCTCTTGAAGACCAAGCCCACCCTCATCTCCTTTGACCCTGTGGCACACCATCCCAGGCCCTATGTGCCTGGTCCTGTTGTGAATAATGCCCTGTCTTGTTATGAGAGACCAAGAGCCAGTTCAAAGAGAGGAAACTGCCATATTATTGTGTAGCCTTTGTAGAATATTGCCAATATGAGGAACATAACAAAAGCCCAACTGAATTAGATCAGCAGAGGATGGGGCCGCTGAGAGCATTCCAACCCCAAGTCTTAGAAAATCTCTGTGAGAGAAAATGAGCAGGCTGGCCGTACCTCCCGTGCCTGAATGCCACTCACAGCTGAGTCAAACCGCATGCACCTCTTTCCCCAGAATCTTTGGAGTTCTATTTGCATCTAGAAAAGGATTTTCTTTTCTGACTCTGAAGAACACCCAGGTTTGCCTAAAATTGCTGCCTTTGTCTGTGTGGCCCCAGAACTCTCTACTCTACAATCGGACTTTATCGCTCCCTATCTGCTGGCACTGATCTCTGGGGAGATGAGCAGCAGAAACTGGGAACCAACTTCCAGGCCCCAATGAGCATCATCAATCCAGATGCGCACAGTGAGATGCTGGCCAATTCCAGCTACTAGAAATGCACTTCTTAGTCTCCTTGCCATCCACCAGTCCAGCTGTAGAACAGGAGGAATGACTGACTACGTGGTGGACGCTAGGATTGCTTCCCACATGGGTCCATCAAGAGTCGGCAGTCCTGAACATTCCCCCCGCCCCCTCTTAGTTTTGTTTTTAACAGTTGATTCCTGTTAAACCACTCATTCTAGGACACTAATTAAGAGTTTGTGTGTGTTTGGGGAAGGGAAGGTCTAAATGTATGTATAAGATGTACATTTTAAACATTCTAAACACCTATTTTTGTGATCAAAGGTTAAAAAAAAATTATAACTTCAGGACCTTTGCAACTGATATTTCTCCTGTCTAGAATGGTCCCCTTTCAGAGGGCCACACCTGCTCCCTCACATACTTAAGGTCTCTCCTGAATGTAGAGTCAATAAGATATTTTCTGAATACTTCCTATAGAATGGAACTCCTACCGTCTTGTATCCCTCACTCTGTTTTCATCATAGCCCTGTGTATGTACTTGTTTGCCTACATACGTGCCCTCATACACACGGCCAAGTGTAAGCTCCGTGAGGGCAGACGTTCTACCTTCTTAAACCATTTTCTAATTCTCAGGACCTACAACTCTGCCTGCTTGCACATCAGGGTGCTCAACAAGTAGTCAATCAAAAATGATTAAAGAAACACGTGAGTGGATTCTAATCCATAAATACACAGACCCTGAATCTAATTCTAAGTCAAAACTAACAAAAGCTGGGACCTCAAAGAGTGGCTTCATCTCTGTGGCCTCAGCCTTCCCATCTGTAAAATGGCACACTGGGCAAGATAAGCCACTTGCTGCTTTCTTTTTCTAAGTCGACCCAGCTGCCCTTGACATGAACAGCGGTGCAGGAGGCCTTACCCCACAGCTGACTTCCGGTTGACCTTGGGCAATGCTATGTTCTCTCCACTGTGGAGTTAGGGTGAAAGCAACACTCAGTGGAGGGGAAGTTCCCTAAGGAGGCTGGGCTGGACCCTCGCTTGTAGAAAGCTCAGGTTGTGTCCTTTGGTTTTGTAGGAGGAAGAGGAATTGGCCCCCCTTAAAATGCCTTTCTATGTCTCAAAACAAGGGCTTAATCCCATCAGGCCCGAAGGAGCAGTGCTCTTTGTTGGGTCCCACAGAGGAGAACGTACAAGAAGTGTGTGAACTGTGTTTAAGAAGAATGAAACGTGTGTCTAGGGAAGGCAGGAAGACAGCTCTGAGGCTTCCGCACGCTGTCTCTGGGCGCGGCATCAGCTTCCTAAGGCATCAGATCTAATCACCGCAGTTTGCGATGCTCCTTTTAACCATCCCTGGGGGGTTCGGCACTCCAAAGACCCCCAGGGGGAAGAGGAGAAGAAATGCACTGGAAATAGCTGTGCTTTCGACATGAAGGACGCCAGCAAATGAGGCTGAGACAGATCACACAGGCAAGCCTTGGCGATCACTCCACTGGCATTTGAAAGGCCGGGCCGCGTTCATGGTTATGCAACTCAACAACTTGATAGAGAGCGGCTGCGGCTGCCCCAGAAATGGAAGGCATTCTGTTCCTACCTGTGCATACAGCGGGGAAAACCACTTTCCCCTCATTCAGAGGCTTCAACAGCAGAAAGATTGATCAGCCCGATGAGGAGCCAATCTTCCTGCTGCCTGCTGAGGCCAGACACATCAACAAGGATGGCTGCATGTGGCCACAGGAGGAGCTGGGGCCGAAGCTGGTAGGGCTTGGGGAGGAGAGGAGAAGGGGAGGGGAGGGGAGGGG